>NW_027152349.1:182500-482500 GCF_040937935.1 Hyperolius riggenbachi | reverse complement strand
CTTCTTCTTCTTTATCTTCTATATCTTCTTCTTCTTCTTCTATATCTTCTTCTTCTTCTTCATCTTCTTCTTCTTCATCTTCTTCTTCTTCATCTTCTTCATCTTCATCTTCTTCATCTTCATCTTCTTCATCTTCTTCTTCATCTTCTTCATCTTCATCTTCTTCATCTTCTTCTTCATCTTCTTCATCTTCTTCATCTTCATCTTCTTCATCTTCTTCTTCATCTTCTTCATCTTCTTCATCTTCATCTTCTTCATCTTCATCTTCTTCATCTTCTTCTTCATCTTCTTCATCTTCTTCATCTTCATCTTCTTCATCTTCTTCTTCATCTTCTTCATCTTCATCTTCTTCATCTTCTTCATCTTCATCTTCTTCATCCTCTTCTTCATCTTCTTCATCTTCTTCATCTTCATCTTCTTCATCTTCTTCATCTTCTTCATCTTCATCTTCTTCATCTTCTTCTTCATCTTCTTCATCTTCTTCATCTTCTTCATCTTCTTCATCTTCATCTTCTTCATCTTCTTCATCTTCATCTTCTTCATCTTCTTCATCTTCATCTTCTTCATCTTCTTCTTCATCTTCTTCTTCATCTTCTTCTTCTTCTTCTTCTTCTTCTTCTTCTTCTTCTTCTTCTTCTTCTTCTTCTTCTTCTTCTTCTTCTTCTTCTTCTTCTTCTTCTTCTTCTTCTTCATCTTCTTCTTCTTCTTCTTCTTCATCTTCTTCTTCTTCATCTTCTTCTATATCGTCTTCTTCTTCACTTATTTCTCTTTTCATTTTTTTTTTATTAAAGAAATGCAGCTATTTTTGAGCGTAACAACAAATAGCTGGTGGCGCACGCATGTTGGAAGCGCCATTGTATGTGCTCCCTGGCAGTGGAAACACACAGACAGCAGGAGGTAAATTCAGCAGCAGGAGGAGGAGGATGAGTGTGTGGCAGCATGCAGTCAATGAGGCAGGCAGCGTGACATAATAGCCCTGGTACCTAGCGGTGATACCAGGGCTGTAAATAAACACAACAGGAGGTCCCAGACAGCGGTCGTGCAGCCCACATTGTGTCCAATACACAACTGGGACAACACAGTTTTCAACCCGGGCACCTCAGAAAAATTAAACCTTTTTTTGTAATGGTTTCGTAGTTTTGGTTTTACAACCAATTACACAGATATATAGCTATTTTTTGACGTAATAGCTGGTGGCAGAGTGGCAGCAGAAGGTAAATCTGTGTACCCTGGCGGTGGGAAACACAGACAGACAGCAGCAGCAGCAGGAGGAGGAATGGAGGAGTAATTATGTGAGCAGCTATTGTTTGACGTAATAGCTGGTGGCAGTGTGGCAGCAGAAGGTAATTCTGTGTACCCTGGCAGTGGGAAACACAGACAGACAGCAGCAGCAGGAGGAATGGAGGAGTAGTGTGAGTGTGGCAGCAGGTAGGCAGCGTGACATAATAGCCCTGGTACCTAGCGGTGATACCAGGGCTGTAAATAAACACAACAGGAGGTCCCAGACAGCGGTCGTGCAGCCCACATTGTGTCCAATACACAACTGGGACAACACAGTTTTCAACCCGGGCACCTCAGAAAAATTAAACCTTTTTTTGTAATGGTTTCGTAGTTTTGGTTTTACAACCAATTACACAGATATATAGCTATTTTTTGACGTAATAGCTGGTGGCAGAGTGGCAGCAGAAGGTAAATCTGTGTACCCTGGCGGTGGGAAACACAGACAGACAGCAGCAGCAGCAGGAGGAGGAATGGAGGAGTAATTATGTGAGCAGCTATTGTTTGACGTAATAGCTGGTGGCAGTGTGGCAGCAGAAGGTAATTCTGTGTACCCTGGCAGTGGGAAACACAGACAGACAGCAGCAGCAGGAGGAATGGAGGAGTAGTGTGAGTGTGGCAGCAGGTAGGCAGCGTGACATAATAGCCCTGGTACCTAGCGGTGATACCAGGGCTGTAAATAAACACAACAGGAGGTCCCAGACAGCGGTCGTGCAGCCCACATTGTGTCCAATACACAACTGGGACAACACAGTTTTCAACCCGGGCACCTCAGAAAAATTAAACCTTTTTTTGTAATGGTTTCGTAGTTTTGGTTTTACAACCAATTACACAGATATATAGCTATTTTTTGACGTAATAGCTGGTGGCAGAGTGGCAGCAGAAGGTAAATCTGTGTACCCTGGCGGTGGGAAACACAGACAGACAGCAGCAGCAGCAGGAGGAGGAATGGAGGAGTAATTATGTGAGCAGCTATTGTTTGACGTAATAGCTGGTGGCAGTGTGGCAGCAGAAGGTAATTCTGTGTACCCTGGCAGTGGGAAACACAGACAGACAGCAGCAGCAGGAGGAATGGAGGAGTAGTGTGAGTGTGGCAGCAGGTAGGCAGCGTGACATAATAGCCCTGGTACCTAGCGGTGATACCAGGGCTGTAAATAAACACAACAGGAGGTCCCAGACAGCGGTCGTGCAGCCCACATTGTGTCCAATACACAACTGGGACAACACAGTTTTCAACCCGGGCACCTCAGAAAAATTAAACCTTTTTTTTTTTATGGTTTTTTGGTTTTTGGTTTTACAACCAATTTAGCTATTTTGGTGGCAGAGTGGCAGCAGAAGAAGGTAATTCTGTGTACCCTGGCAGTGGGAAACACAGACAGACAGCAGCAGCAGGAGGAGGAATGGAGGAGTAGGCGAGCAGCTATTGTTTGACGTAATAGCTGGTGGCAGAGTGGCAGCAGAAGGTAAATCATCTGTGTACCCTGGCAGTGGGAAACACAGACAGACAGCAGCAGCAGCAGCAGGAGGAGGTATGGAGGAGCAGTGTGAGTGTGGCAGCAGGTAGGCAGCGTGACATAATAGCCCTGGTACCTAGCGGTGATACCAGGGCTGTAAATAAACACAACAGGAGGTCCCAGACAGCGGTCGTGCAGCCCACATTGTGTCCAATACACAACTGGAACAACACAGTTTTCAACCCGGGCACCTCAGAAAAATTAAACCTTTTTTTTTTTAATGGTTTGTTTGGTTTTGGTTTTGCAACCAATATAGCTATTGTTTGACGTAATAGCTGGTGGCAGAGTGGCAGCAGAAGAAGGTAATTCTGTGTACCCTGGCAGTGGGAAACACAGACAGACAGCAGAAGGGCAGTACACAGCAGCCCACTGTAGGTGTAAAATGTGTGGCTGCAGGCGACGTAATAGTCAAAGTGAACCAGGCTGGCTTAGTGAGCAGGAGCCAGGAGGTGGTAAAGGGTGGTAAGGCACATTAACGATGGTTCCGGCAGCCAGTTCATGTCCCCCTCTCGCCGACAACAGGGGCCAGGAACTCGCCTTCCACCCACGCCTGGTTCATCTTCAGAAACGTCAGTCTGTCCACAGACTTGTGAGACAGACGTGAGCGTTTCTCGGTGACCACGCCACCAGCTGCACTGAAGCAGCGCTCGGACAGCACGCTGGAAGGGGGCAGGACAGCACTTCCAGGGCGTACTGCGCTAGCTCGCTCCAGATCTCCATGCGCTTGACCCAATACTCCATGGGATCAACAGGGGCATCGCTGTCAAGCCCGCTGTACGACCCCATGTAGTCAGCCACCATGCGGGTCAGGCGCTGGCTGTGACCGGAGGAGGATGCTGCTGCATGCATCTCCTCTCTAGTCACTGCTGCCGGAGCCTCTACAGTCCTGTAGAGCTCGTGGCTGAGAGACAGCAGGTCTGTGGGGCGCTTGCTGCTGCTGGATGCAGGCACCTGCTGCTGCCTCTGTGCTGGCTGCTGGACAGTGGGGGTGGAAGGCTGGGGGAAGGCTTCCTCCAAGCGCTCAACAAGGGCCTGCTGCAAGCTCCTTATTTGTTGCGCTGGGTCTCCTCCTGCAGGCGGCAGGAACTGGCTCAACTTCCCCTTGAGGCGTGGGTCCAACATCATGCTGATCCAGATGTCCTCCCTCTGCTTCATCTGGATCACCCTGGGGTCCCTGCGCAGGCACGTCAGCATGTGCGCTGCCATTGGGAAGAGGCGGGCCACGTCTGCTGGCACATCGACGTCAGTGCTGTCCTCATCCTCCTCCTCTGCCGCCTCATCCTCTCTCCACCCCCGCACCAACTCAGCTGCGCTGTGCTGATCCCCCTCATCAGCAGCCAGGTCAGGGACCTCCACCAAGTCCTCCTCCTCCTCCCCCTCAGAGGTGGACTGCGCAGCTGGTTGCCGCTCCTGCTGGTCCAAGGCTGCCGCTCCCTGTTCCAGCAAAGCATCGAGGGCCCTGTTCAGCAGAGAAACCAGGGGCACCCACTCGCAGACCATAGCATGGTCCCTGCTCACCATGTTTGTGGCCTGCAGGAAGGGAGCCAGCACAAAGCACACCTGCTGCATGTGCCTCCAGTCATCATCGGGGACGATGGACGGGATGTTGCTGGTCTTGTCCCTTCTCTGAGCTGCGGAAACAGTGGCCAGGGCAAGGTACTGTTTGACAGCGTGCCTCTGTTCAACCAGACGCTCCAACATCGCCAGGGTGGAGTTCCAGCGAGTCGGAACGTCAAGGATCAGCCGATGGCGTGGCAGATCCAGCTCCTTTTGCACGTCTTCCAGGCTCGCACAGGCTGCAGCCGAGCGCCGGAAGTGACGCACAACATTCCTTGCCGTTTCCAGCAGTTCGCCCATCCCCTGGTAGGTGCGCAGGAACTTCTGCACCACCAGGTTCAGCACGTGGGCAAGACAGGGGATGTGGGTCAGGCTTCCCCTGTCTATGGCAGCAACCAGATTGGCCCCATTGTCGGACACCACCTCTCCGACTCTGAGGCCTCTGGGGGTCAGCCAAATCCTCTCCTGCTCCTGGAGTTTGGCCAACACGTGGGCTGCCGTCAGCTTGGTCTTGCCAAGGCTGACCAAGTGCAGCAGCGCTTGGCAGTGGCGGGCCTTCACGCTGCTGCTGAGGCGGGGGGTTTGGCCAGGTGTGGCGGAGGATGGCAGAGGATCGGAGGAACCCGCTGCAGTTCCCCTGACCCTGCGGGGTGGCACCACCCACTGTGTTGCTGCTGCTGCTGCTGTGCCCGCTGCTGCTCTCCCATCCTCACCCCCTTCCACCAAGCTGACCCAGTGGACAGTGAAGGACAGGTAGCGGCCTGTCCCGAAGCGGCTGCTCCAGGAGTCCATGGTGACGTGGACCCTTTCACCAACCGCGTGCTCCAGCCCTCGCTCCACATTGGCCATCACAAAGCGGTGCAGTGCAGGAATGGCCTTGCGGGCGAAGAAGTGTCTGCTGGGGAGCTGCCAGTCTGGGGCTGCGCAAGCAAGCAGCGCCCGCATGTCGCTCCCCTCCTGCACGAGCGTGTACGGCAGGAGTTGGGAGCACATGGCCCGTGCCAGCAAGCCGTTCAGCTGCCGCACGCGACGGCTGCTGGGAGGCAGAGCCCTAACCACCCCCTGGAAGGACTCGCTCAAAAGGCTCTGGCGTGGCCTTTTGCTGACACGGGAATCAGCAGACACAGCGGAGGAGGCCACTGAGGACTGGCTGCCAGAACAGGCCTCAGTGTCGGCGGCAGGAGTTGCAGAGGGGGGAGGAGCAGTGCGTTTCCGCACTTCTGCTGGTGCTGCTGGAGGAGCAGGAGGGCGGGTGGCTGCTGTTGCTGCTGCTGCTGCTGAAGGCTGTGCAGTGATGGGTGTGGTGCCACTGCCAGCACCAGATGCCTTCAGCCTCTGGAACTCCTCATGCTGGTGGAAATGTTTAGCCGCAAGGTGGTTGATGAGCGAGCTGGTGCTGAACTTTAAGGGGTCTGCACCTCTGCTCAACTTCCGCTGACAGTGGTTGCAAGTGGCGTACTTGCTGTACACAGTGGGCATGGTGAAAAAGCGCCAGATTGGTGACAGAAACATCCCCCTACGGCATGGAAGCGCTGCTGCCTGTCTCCCTGTGGTGGTTGGGGGGGGGCTTGGGTGTGGCTGGTGGTGTTACTGGCTGATGCTGCTGCTGCTGCTGCTGAGCCTGAGACACCAGCAGGCTGTGGGACGCTGCCAATGCTTGCAATGATGCGCCTCCTTGCAAGGCCCACAAGCGCATCCTCCTCCTCCTCCGAGCTGCTGAGGACGACATCCCCTGGAGGTGGTGGCACCCAGTCTCTGTCTGTCACCGGGTCATCACCATCATCCTCCCCCTCCTGAAACATGTCCTGCTGGGATGATGACCCCCCAAACTCCTCTCCTGATGCATGGATGGGCTGCTTGACTGTCGCCACAGTCTTGCTGTCCAATCCCTCATCCCCCAAAGTGCCCATCAGCATCTCCTCCTCAAAATCGCCAACAACAGCAGACAATTGACTCATCATGCCTGGGGTCAAAAGAGTGCTGAATGACAGGTCGGCGACTGACGGTGAACTGGCCTCCTCCCCAGACCCTGCTGGGCGGCTGCTGCGAACAGGGGTGGTGGTGGTGGTGGTGGTGGTGAGGGTGGAGGCCTCGGATGCAGAGCTGATGGCGGGCTGCTCATCCTCCGTCATGAGTTGCACCACAGTGTCTGCATCCTTTTCCTCAATGGGACGTTTCCGACCCGGCTGGAGGAAAATCAGAGCAGGTGCTACACGCTGCTGCTGCTGTGTCTCTGCAGCGTGAGTTGCAGATGCTCCTGCTGGGCGGCGCCCAAGGCGTCCACGGCCAGTGGCTATGGGAGGAATGTTAGCCACTGACGCTGCTGCTGCTGCTGCGGAACTGTGCATGGTGGCGCGCCCGCGGCCGCGGCTTGCCACAATGCTGCTCCCTCTCCTCCTGATTCCCTTGCTGCCCTTCCCCTTGCCCAAACCGCGCTGGCTGCCACTTCCAGACATCTTCAATGTTTTGGGCGTATAGACAAAACTTTTTTAAAAGGGCGGATGAAAAGTGGGGTACTTTAATGGAGTGGGTTGGTTGGTGAGGTGACTGAGTGAGTGTCCCCTAGTACAGTAAGTAAGTAGTAACAGTCAGGAAGTACAACTAGCAGTTACAATAATCAGTAGTAATCACAAGTAAATTTAGTGTGTGTACACTCAGACAGTGAGTGCACGCAGGCAGGAGCTAGTAGCCTATGAACACAGTGACTGAGTGTCCTAGACTCCTAGTACAGTAAGAGTAAGTAGTAACACCAGTAAGTAGAACTAACTAATTACAATAATCAATCAGCGATCAGAAGGAAATGGAGTGTGGGTGTGTGTACACTCAGACAGTGAGTGCACGCAGGCAGGAGCTAGTAGCCTATGAACACAGTGACTGAGTGTCCTAGACTCCTAGTACAGTAAGAGTAAGTAGTAACAGTAAGTAGAACTAACTAATTACAATAATCAATCAGCGATCAGAAGGAAATGGAGTGTGGGTGTGTGTACACTCAGACAGTGAGTGCACGCAGGCAGGAGCTAGTAGCCTATGAACACAGTGACTGAGTGTCCTAGACTCCTAGTACAGTAAGAGTAAGTAGTAACAGTAAGTAGAACTAACTAATTACAATAATCAATCAGCGATCAGAAGGAAATGGAGTGTGGGTGTGTGTACACTCAGACAGTGAGTGCACGCAGGCAGGAGCTAGTAGCCTATGAACACAGCGACTGAGTGTCCTAGACTCCTAGTACAGTAAGAGTAAGTAGTAACACCAGTAAGTAGAACTAACTAATTACAATAATCAATCAGCGATCAGAAGGAAATGGAGTGTGGGTGTGTGTACACTCAGACAGTGAGTGCACGCAGGCAGGAGCTAGTAGCCTATGAACACAGTGACTGAGTGTCCTAGACTCCTAGTACAGTAAGAGTAAGTAGTAACAGTAAGTAGAACTAACTAATTACAATAATCAATCAGCGATCAGAAGGAAATGGAGTGTGGGTGTGTGTACACTCAGACAGTGAGTGCACGCAGGCAGGAGCTAGTAGCCTATGAACACAGTGACTGAGTGTCCTAGACTCCTAGTACAGTAAGAGTAAGTAGTAACACCAGTAAGTAGAACTAACTAATTACAATAATCAATCAGCGATCAGAAGGAAATGGAGTGTGGGTGTGTGTACACTCAGACAGTGAGTGCACGCAGGCAGGAGCTAGTAGCCTATGAACACAGTGACTGAGTGTCCTAGACTCCTAGTACAGTAAGAGTAAGTAATAACAGTAAGTAGAACTAACTAATTACAATAATCAATCAGCGATCAGAAGGAAATGGAGTGTGGGTGTGTGTACACTCAGACAGTGAGTGCACGCACGCAGGAGCTAGTAGCCTATGAACACAGTGACTGAGTGTCCTAGACTCCTAGTACAGTAAGAGTAAGTAGTAACACCAGTAAGTAGAACTAACTAATTACAATAATCAATCAGCGATCAGAAGGAAATGGAGTGTGGGTGTGTGTACACTCAGACAGTGAGTGCACGCACGCAGGAGCTAGTAGCCTATGAACACAGTGACTGAGTGTCCTAGACTCCTAGTACAGTAAGAGTAAGTAATAACAGTAAGTAGAACTAACTAATTACAATAATCAATCAGCGATCAGAAGGAAATGGAGTGTGGGTGTGTGTACACTCAGACAGTGAGTGCACGCACGCAGGAGCTAGTAGCCTATGAACACAGTGACTGAGTGTCCTAGACTCCTAGTACAGTAAGAGTAAGTAGTAACACCAGTAAGTAGAACTAACTAATTACAATAATCAATCAGCGATCAGAAGGAAATGGAGTGTGGGTGTGTGTACACTCAGACAGTGAGTGCACGCACGCAGGAGCTAGTAGCCTATGAACACAGTGACTGAGTGTCCTAGACTCCTAGTACAGTAAGAGTAAGTAATAACAGTAAGTAGAACTAACTAATTACAATAATCAATCAGCGATCAGAAGGAAATGGAGTGTGGGTGTGTGTACACTCAGACAGTGAGTGCACGCACGCAGGAGCTAGTAGCCTATGAACACAGTGACTGAGTGTCCTAGACTCCTAGTACAGTAAGAGTAAGTAGTAACACCAGTAAGTAGAACTAACTAATTACAATAATCAATCAGCGATCAGAAGGAAATGGAGTGTGGGTGTGTGTACACTCAGACAGTGAGTGCACGCACGCAGGAGCTAGTAGCCTATGAACACAGTGACTGAGTGTCCTAGACTCCTAGTACAGTAAGAGTAAGTAATAACAGTAAGTAGAACTAACTAATTACAATAATCAATCAGCGATCAGAAGGAAATGGAGTGTGGGTGTGTGTACACTCAGACAGTGAGTGCACGCACGCAGGAGCTAGTAGCCTATGAACACAGTGACTGAGTGTCCTAGACTCCTAGTACAGTAAGAGTAAGTAATAACAGTAAGTAGAACTAACTAATTACAATAATCAATCAGCGATCAGAAGGAAATAGAGTGTGTGTTGTGTGTGTACACTCAGACAGTGAGTGCGCACACGCAGGAGCTAGTAGCCTATATGAACAGTGACAGTGAGTGTCCCTACGGGTACAGTAAGAGTAAGTAGTAAGTAAGTACAACTAACAATAATCAATCAGTAATCAGAAGGAAATAGAGTGTGTGTACACACAGACAGTGAGTGAGTGCACACACGCAGGAGCTAGCTAGTAGCCTATAAACAGTGACAGTCAGTGAGTGTCCTACTCCTAGTACAGTATAACTACAATACTATTAGTAAAGGACAGCAGAAATACTGGTATAGATGAGAGAAATAAACAGAGGACAGCTGCCCACAGAGGCAAGGCCCCCCTGAGGCCTAAACCTGTAAGCTTGCAGCAGCTGCCTGTCTCTAATGTAACACACAAGCTACTAACTAAAATACAATGTCTATCTAACTAACAACAATATAGGTGTATATGGCAGGTGTAGGTGAGCAAAAACGCTAGGTAAATGACCACAATAGAGCACTTGCTAAGCCAAAGCACAAAGGAGCAACTCTCTCTCTGTACAAGTATCAGGCAAGGACGGAGAAACGTAACATGGCGGCCGCTATTTATAGGGTAGGGGCTGGCCAGGGTCCCCCTCTGTGATTGGCTGCCGTCAGAGGGCCTGGGAGCCCTCTGATTGGCTCTAAGGACATCAATCTGGGCTATGACGCTATTCGAGCTCGGTACCGAGCTCGAATAGCGCCGGTTTGCTCGAATAGCTCGAATAGTGAATGGGCTATTCGAGTGTACTCGGATAGCCCATTCGAATAGCTCCAGCTATTCGGAGCTCGAATACCGAGCTCGAATAGCTGAAAAAGAGCTCGAATATTCGAGCTACTCGAATATTCGAGCTCTGCTGAGCACCACTAGTAGGCACACATTAATAAAAGCAGAACACAAATATAAAAAAAAAACTGTTCGTAGCAAAGTTATTTTGTGGGCAATGGGCAAAAAATGATGCCTGTTGTTGCCAACACTTAAAAAAAAGTGCTTATCCCACAGCTGAATGGAAGGCTCATGGTGAAGGAACTGCCCAGACAGAACAGAAAAATTACCATGAAAAAAAATAGACTTCAAGTGAACCTCCGGACTAAAAATCTACTCAGCACAACTGAAGAGGCTTGGAGTTTTTTTTAACAGTTTAACTACTTCCCGACCGCCGTATAGACAAATGGCGGCCGGGAAGTAGAAGCCGCAAGGACCGCCGTATTGACAAAATGCGGCGGTCCTTGTATGGGCATGGGCGGAGCGATCGCGTCATCCGTGACGCGATCCTCCGCCGGGATTCGGAAGCCCGGCATTTTGCCTCTGCTCGCCGGCCACTTAGCAGCGCCGGCGAGCGGAGGGATCTCGGGGATCCACCAATCAGAAAGTATAAGGCACTTTGTTAAGTAAACAAAGTGCCTTATACATGCTTCCTCCTCGCCTCGTGGTCTCATTGTTGCAGAGACCACTAGCGAGGAGGAAGCATTTAGTAAGTACTTGCCAAACAGCGTTTTTTGCCACAGCAGCCCCCTGATCACCCACCCCAGGCCTCATACCCCCCCTGATCACCCCAGCAGACCCCTGCCCAGCACCCTTGCACCCCTATAAAACCCCCACCCCCCCCCCCACCTGCCACTAACTAGCGACACTGTTTCTTAGTTTAGGTCCCTAACTGCCTCCTAGTCACCCCTGATCCCCCCCCCCTACCTTTAGATCACCCCCAGACCCCATCCCAGACTACCCCCCTGTATACTGTATACATCTGTATACAGCTACCTTACCCTCTGATCCCCCTCTGATCCCCCTCTGATCACCTGTCTATCACCTTTCCATCACCCCTCAGCACCCCCACCCATCAGAGCAGACCCTAACTGCCCCGCGGGGGTAACCGATCACCTGCCCAGGCCCTCGATTGCCCTCATACCCCCCTTCTGATTACATCCCCTGCTCTTTGTTTACATCTGTCCTCCCCAGCAATCACTAACTGATCTTTGATCAGTAACCCCCTGTGTCTGCCTCTCATCAGATCAGGACTCAGTCTGCCCCGTGCAGGCTCCTGATCAACCCCCCACCCCCTCAAATCGCCCTCAGACCCCCCCCCTAATCACCGTCCAAGTGCATTGTATTTGACTGTGCTGCGCTTGTATTCGATTGTGCTGCGCTTGTATTTGATTGTGCTGCGATTGTATTTGATTGTCCCGTGATCTGCTTCGATTGTCCCGTGATTGTTTGATTGCCTCAGACCCCACTTCCCACCACACCCAACCCCACCCTCCCCCCCCCACCACACCCAACCCCACCCTCCCCCCCACCACCTCCAATCACCACCTTCCGAGTGCATCAGATTTGCTTGTGCTGTGATTGGAGTCGATTGTGCTGTAATTGTATTTGATTGTCCCGTTGTCCCGTGATCGGCTTCGATTGCCCCGTGATTGTTTGATTGCCTGAGACCCCACTTCCCGCCACACCCAATACCACCCTCCCCCCATCACCTTCCGAGTGCATCAGATTTGATTGTGCTGTGATTGGAGTCGATTGTGCTGTAATTGTATTTGATTGTCCCGTGATCGGCTTCGATTGCCCCGTGATTGTTTGATTGCCTGAGACCCCACTTCCCGCCACACCCAATCCCACCCTCCCCCTATCACCTTCCGAGTGCATCAGATTTGATTGTGCTGTGATTGGAGTCGATTGTGCTGTAATTGTATTTAATTGTCCCGTGATTGTTTGATTGCCTCTGAGACCCCACTTCCCACCAACCCCAATACCTCTCAAATACTCCCTTTTTGCTAGGTAGGTGCTCTTTTTTTCTGGGTAGTTTCGGAGGAAAACCCCATAAATTTAGCAATCCAAAATGGCAAGAAGGGGGCTTTCCGATGACGAGGTATACAGGTACATGGACCAGTCGGATGAGTTCTTTTGGGAAGAATCATCCGTCGAATCTTCCGGGTCCGAATTTGAACCTGTAGAAAGCAGTGGTTCCCTGACCGATAGTGATGACGAGGCTATGGTCCCGGCTAGAGCCAGGCGTACCAGACCCCAAGTCGTTAGACCGCAGGTGGCGCAGGATCCGCCTCAAGGGCAACAGGGTGGTGCTAGCGCTGTTGATAGTTTTCTTGGTGAGGCAGGCACCAGCAGCGCAGCATCTCCTGGACTTAGTGCCAGTGCTTCCGTAGACCCTGGCGAAGTGGTGAGCGTCAGTATGGAAGTTGAAACTGGTACGGTGGCAAGTGCAGTAGTACCCCCGTCGCAGCCACCAAGAAGAAGACGGGCCCGTAGTACCCATAGACTCCCAGAGGTGCTGGCACAACCAGATTGGCAATCCCCTGATTCCGCCGCACCCGTAGTGCCCCCTTTCACCGCCCAGTCTGGAGTCCAGGTGGCGACAGCTCATCTAGGAACGGCCCTAGAATTTTTGCAGCTGTTCATCACCCAGGTTCTCTTGGACGTAATTGTGGTTGAGACCAACCGTAAAGCCACACAATTCATCACCGAGCACCCGGAGAGCATGTATGCCCAGCCTTTCGGGTGGAAACCAGTCCAAGTTTCCGACATTAAAATCTTTTTGGCCCTTATCCTTCACTTGGGACTAATGAAACAAAATGTATTGCGGTCGTATTGGTCTACGAACCCAGTACATCATGTTCCCTTGTACCCTGCTGCCATGTCCAGGACACGATTTGAGTCCATCCTGCGCTTCCTGCACTTTAACGACGACGAAACCTGTCATGAAAAGGGAGACCCTGCTTATGACCGGCTCCACAAAATTCGGCCCCTCATAGACCACCTGTCCTCAACATTTGCAGATGCTTATATCCCTGAACAGAACATCTGCGTAGACGAGTCCCTCTTACGCTTTACCGGGCGCCTTGGCATCAAACAGTACATCCCAAGCAAGCGCGCCCGGTATGGGGTGAAACTGTATAAGCTCTGTGAAAGGGCCACAGGCTATACATGTCGTTTTAGGGTCTATGAGGGAAAAGACTCAAAATTGGAGCCGGTCGGATGCCCTGACTACCTGGGGAGCAGTGGAAAGGTTGTGTGGGACTTGGTGTCACCCTTGTTCCAGAAGGGGTACCATCTTTTTGTGGACAATTATTACACAAGTGTGGCCCTCTTTCAGCACTTAAAGTTAGAAGGAATCCGATGCTGTGGCACTGCGCGGCCTAGTCGCCAGGGCTTCCCCCAACGGCTCATTACCACCAGACTTGAACGGGGGCAGAGGGCCGCCTTGCGTACTGAAGACCTGCTCGCGGTGAAATGGAGGGACAAGAGGGACGTTTACTTTCTGTCCACCATTCACACAGACACGACAGTCCAAATTCAACGGGCAACTAAGGTCATTGAAAAGCCCCTTGTCGTCCACGAATATAATGTCAACATGGGAGGGGTGGACTTCAATGACCAGAGGTTAGCGCCCTATTTAATGACCTGGAAAACAAGACGCTGGTATAAGAAAGTGTCTTTTTATCTGATTCAATTGGCAGTTTACAACAGCTTTGTTCTCTACAGTAAGGCTGGGAGAACTGGATCTTTCCTCCAATTTCAGGAACAGATCATTCGGGACATCCTGTATCCAGGAGGTGCCAGCCCCCCCCCCCCCAGATGCAACTAGCCGACTGCATGGTAGGCATTACGCCTATCAGATTCCGTGTGCCCCAGGTCAACGCATCCGAAGAAAACGTTGTTGTGTCTGCAGCAGGACTGGAAGAAGGAATGACACCAGTTTTTATTGTCCCCGCTGTCCTGACCAGCCTGGCCTATGCGTAGGGCCGTGTTTTGAGAGGTACCACGAGCAGGTACACTATTAGAACCTAGGGAACTCCAGACACAGGAGTAGGCACACACTCAGTGGTCTTTTGCACATTGTCGCAGTGAGAGGAGAGGTAAGCTTGAAGACCAAACGGGTAAGCATAAAAGTGGGAAGAAGGATCGGTTTCCATGCTTGATATTGCTGATCTGTCCTGGGTTGGCGATATAAGACGGCATGTTTGAATTTCCCTTGAGTGTGGACACCCCCGGTTTATATGTGATTTGGGCCTATGATGATGCTTTAATGCCACACAGAGTCATCTCTATTGGCAGGCATATTGCTGTATCCTACAGGCATAATGCTGTATACTAAAGTTCTGAGGCCCAGTCACATAAGTTGGTGGCTCACCCTGAGTGCAGGGTGGCACGGGGTGTCTCTCTCCTGAGGTTATCACTGCCATTGATGTGGAGGAAGATCTGCCATTGATGTGGAGCAAGGTATGTTTGCCGTTCATTTTTCCTTTCAGCCCAGAGTGCATTACTTGTATACCCAATATAAGGAGTATAGCAGAAACTCCTAATACTGGCCATACATGTAATGATTGCAGAGACCCTAAAATGCCAGGACAGACTCCACAAATGACCCCATTTTGGAAAGAGGACACCCTAAAGTATTATGTGAGGTGCACGGTGAGTTCATAAAAGATTTTAGTTTTTGTCACAAGTTAGCAGAATTTTTTTTTTTATTTTTTTTTTAACAAAGTGTCATTTTCCGTTTACTTGTGACAAAAAATAAAATTTTCAATGACCTCACCATTACCCTCATGGAATACCTTGTTGTGTATTCTTTCCAAAATGGGGTCATTTGTGGGGTTTGTTAACTGTCCTGGCAAGTGGGCGGGGTGCTAAATTGTGAGCACCCCTGTAAAGCCTAAAGGTACTCATTGGACTCTGGGCCCCTTAGAGCAGTTAGGGTGCAAAAAAGTGCCACACATGTGGTATCGCCGTACTCGGGAGAAGTAGTACAATGTGTTTTGGGGTGTATTTTTACACATACCCATGCTGGGTGGGAGAAATACCTCTGTAAATGACAATCTTTTGATTTTTTTTACACACAATTGTCCATTTACAGAGTTATTTCTCCCACCCAGCATGGGTATGTGTAAAAATACACCCCAAAACACATTGTACTACTTCTCCCGAGTACGGCGATACCACATGTGTGGCACTTTTTTGCACCCTAACTGCGCTAAAGGGCCCAAAGTCCAATGAGCACCTTTAGGATTTCACAGGTCATTTTGCGGAATTTGATTTCCAGACTCCTCCTCACGGCTTAGGGCCCCTAAAATGCCAGGGCAGTATAGGAACCCCACAAATGACCCCATTTTAGAAAGAAGACACCCCAAGGTATTCCGTTAGGAGTATGGTGAGTTCATAGAAGATTTTATTTTTTGTCACAAGTTAGTGGAAAATGACACTTTGTGAAAAAAAAACAATAAAAATCTATTTTCCGCTAACTTTTGACAAAAAATAAAATCTTCTATGAACTCACCATACTCCTAACGGAATACCTTGGGGTGTCTTCTTTCTAAAATGGGGTCATTTGTGGGGTTCCTATACTGCCCTGGCATTTTAGGGGCCCTAAACCGTGAGGAGTAGTCTGGAAATCAAATTCCGCAGAATGACCTGTGAAAGCCTAA
This sequence comes from Hyperolius riggenbachi, assembly GCF_040937935.1. Classification (NCBI taxonomy): domain Eukaryota; kingdom Metazoa; phylum Chordata; class Amphibia; order Anura; family Hyperoliidae; genus Hyperolius; species Hyperolius riggenbachi. The sequence continues at coordinate 466,707 of NW_027152349.1, read as the reverse complement.
AGGTGCTCATTGGACTTTGGGCCCTTTAGCGCAGTTAGGGTGCAAAAAAGTGCCACACATGTGGTATCGCCGTACTCGGGAGAAGTAGTACAATGTGTTTTGGGGTGAATTTTTACACATACCCATGCTGGGTGGGAGAAATATCTCTGTAAATGGACAATTGTGTGTAAAAAAATCAAAAGATTGTCATTTACAGAGGTATTTCTCCCACCCAGCATGGGTATGTGTAAAAATACACCCCAAAACACATTGTACTACTTCTCCCGAGTACGGCGATACCACATGTGTGGCACTTTTTTGCACCCTAACTGCGCTAAAGGGCCCAAAGTCCAATGAGCACCTTTAGGCTTTCACAGGTCATTTTGCGGAATTTGATTTCCAGACTACTCCTCACGGTTTAGGGCCCCTAAAATGCCAGGGTAGTATAGGAACCCCACAAATGACCCCATTTTAGAAAGAAGACACCCCAAGGTATTCCGTTAGGAGTATGGTGAGTTCATAGAAGATTTTATTTTTTGTCACAAGTTAGTGGAAAATGACACTTTGTGAAAAAAAACAATAAAAATCTATTTTCCGCTAACTTTTGACAAAAAATAAAATCTTCTATGAACTCACCATACTCCTAACGGAATACCTTGGGGTGTCTTCTTTCTAAAATGGGGTCATTTGTGGGGTTCCTATACTGCCCTGGCATTTTAGGGGCCCTAAACCGTGAGGAGGAGTCTGGAAATCAAATGTCGCAAAATGACCTGTGAAATCCTAAAGGTACTCATTGGACTTTGGGCCCCTTAGCGTACTTGGGGTGTAAAAAAGTGCCACACATGTGGTACCGCCGTACTCGGGAGAAGTAGTATAATGTGTTTTGGGGTGTATTTTTACACATACCCATGCTGGGTGGGAGAAATAACTCTGTAAATGGACAATTGTGTTTAAAAAAAATTAAAAAATTGTCATTTACAGAGATATTTCTCCCACCCAGCATGGGTATGTGTAAAAATACACCCCAAAACACATTATACTACTTCTCCTGAGTACGGCAATACCACATGTGTGGCACTTTTTTGCAGCCTAACTGCGCTAAGGGGTCCAAAGTCCAATGAGCACCTTTAGGCTTTACAGGGGTGCTTACAATTTAGCACCCCCCAAAATGTCAGGACAGTAAACACACCCCACAAATGACCCCATTTTGGAAAGTAGACCCTTCAAGGTATTCAGAGAGGGGCATGGTGAGTCCGTGGCAGATTTCATTTTTTTTTTTGTCGCAAGTTAGAAGAAATGGAAACTTTTTTTTTTTTCTTTTTTTTGTCACAAAGTGTCATTTTCCGCTTACTTGTGACAAAAAATAATATCTTCTATGAACTCACTATGCCTCTCAGTGAATACTTTGGGATGTCTTCTTTCCAAAATGGGGTCATTTGGGGGGTATTTATACTATCCTGGAATTCTAGCCCCTCATGAAACATGACAGGGGGTCAAAAAAGTCATAGATGCTTGAAAATGGGAAAATTCACTTTTTGCACCATAGTTTGTAAACGCTATAACTTTTACCCAAACCAATAAATATACGCTGAATGGGGTTTTTTTTTATCAAAAACATGTTTGTCCACATTTTTCGCGCTGCATGTATACAGAAATTTTACTTTATTTGAAAACTGTCAGCACAGAAAGTTAAAAAAATCATTTTTTTGCCAAAATTCATGTCTTTTTTGCTGAATATAATAAAAAGTAAAAATCGCAGGAGCAATCAAATCACACCAAAAGAAAGCTTTATTAGTGACAAGAAAAGGAGCCAAAATTCATTTAGGTGGTAGGTTGTATGAGCGAGCAATAAACCGTGAAAGCTGCAGTGGTCTGAATGGAAAAAAAGTGGCCGGTCCTTAAGGGGTAGAAAGCCCTAGGTCCTCAAGTGGTTAACAGCACCAGAACTTTGTTTTTCTTACCAAAGCATCATTTTTAGCTGCATTTTTAGCTAAGCTCCACCCATCAAAGAAAACTGCCTGGGTTTTTTTCCCCTGATGCTGTGCAGAGCATGATGGTATTTCCTATGTTGTTATTCACGTTGCCTAGCAACTGGGAGGGGTGATCAGCACACAGGACATTGCGCAAAAGGTGGAACAGCGCAACACCAGGCCGCCTCCGAAGGGCCTCCAATCAGAGGTGCGCTGAGCCCCCCCAGAAACTACAAACGCACCTTGAACCCAAACAGAAGCTCTGCATATACACCAAAAGCATGGCTGTTAAGTGGGAGCAGCTGACCAAAAACAAAATAAATTAGTACATAGCAAGGAAATGAACAGCTCTACTTAAAAACAGGCAAGTGCCTACCTGCAAAAGAGTGCAAGCCCCACTTGTGGGATATAATACACACCGAGCATACTCATGACCTGTCTACCACTGGAGGAGGATGTTAGTTTCCTGTAACAGCTTGCATGCAACCTATTAAGTACTCGTCCCTCCCACTGCGAAGAAGTCGATCCTCCATGGGAGGGGCCTAACACTAACTAAATCCTAACCTATGTATATGCATAGCCTGGGTGCGGCTAATCAAATAAAATCGAAAATTGAAAATTGCGCAAAAGGTGGATCAGTGCAACACCAGGCCGCCTCCGAATGGTCTCCAATCAGAGGTGCGCTGAGCCCCCCTAGAAACTACAAACGCACCTTGAACCCAAACAGAAGCTCTGCATATACACCAAAAGCATGGCTGTTAAGTGGGAGCAGCTGACCAAAAACAAAATAAATTAGTACATAGCAAGGAAATGAACAGCGCTACTTAAAAACAGGCAAGTGCCTACCTGCAAAAGAGTGCAAGCCCCACTTGTGGGATATAATACACACCGAGCATACACATAACCTGTCTACCACTGGAGGAGGATGTTAGTTTCCTGTAACAGCTTGCATGCAACCTATTAAGTACTCGTCCCTCCCACTGCGAAGAAGTCGATCCTCCATGGGAGGGGCCTAACACTAACTAAATCCTAACCTATGTATATGCATAGCCTGGGTGCGGCTAATCAAATAAAATCGAAAATTGAAAATTGCGCAAAATGTGGATCAGCGCAACACCAGGCCGCCTCCGAATGGCCTCCACAGGACAGTTGGAACTGTGTCTCATGCTCCCTGTCACCTCCTTTCAACCAAAAAGATGGCTGCCCTCATGAAATCAAACATTTGCCTTTTCTTTTAAATCAGAGTGGGTAAGAGATTATATTACCTATCTATTTTAATGAACATAACTAATGTAACTTAATGACAGTATATTTGTTTAGGCTGAAGTTCCTCTTTAAGCATTAACATTTAAAAAAATATATATTTTGTATTTCTTAGTACAGTACTACAAATATAACAAATTGTAGCAATTTAACAGTCAACCTTTGTAGATGGTGTCACGATTTTGCGAACACCATTGCGACAAACGCATGAAAATGTGCACAAAATTTGATCTGGCGTATCTCTTTAAATTCCTTAGCCTGCTTTTAGAAAACCAGTGCTCTTTCATCCCACAGCCCTGCTCTGGGGAATGTGAGTGTTTGTTTATGCTCATGTTTATCGCCAAGCAATCCCTCTCCTTCCCAGGAAGAGCTTAGCTATTGGTGCTGTAAAACAACAAATTTCTCCTCACAAGTCATGGCCCCCTAGGGAAAGCCCCAATAAACCAAAAAACAGAGAGCCAGATCATGTAGCTCACAGATTCACTTCAGAAGACTTCAGAGAAGAAGCAGGATACAGGGACACATCATAAAAAGTCATTAAGCACCACATTCCTGCTCTAGCCTGATGAGAGTAAAGGCCCATACACACGGGGTACGGCCGTCGCCGCAGCCACGTGGCACGCGCGTGTTGCGGCGACAGGTCGCCCGTGTGTATAACGCGCGCGCCCCGAATCGTCGCCCATCGGAGCTGTCGCCTGGCGATTGACATGTTCAATCGCCGGCTACAGCTGTCGCCGCGACTTCGCCGGAACTGTCGCTAGTCCCGTGTGAGTACGCAGGCTAGCGACAGGAGACCTACGCGAGTGAATGGAGCATCCGGCCGGGGGATGCTCCATTCACAAACAGCTTCCACCGCGTCTCTGCCTTTCTGGCGAGACGTGTGGACAGCTGTCGCCGGCAGGGAGTCTTTGTCCCCCGTGAGTATGTAGCACTTTTAATTCACCTTGATATGAAGGAATAAGTCATTCAGACATTTTACTAAATTAATCAGTTTTCTGTCGATGCTAGCCATTTCAAAATTAGCAGACAATTATTAAATATGATTTATGTGTTCCTACCACCTCCAGAAAGCAAGCAACAGTGTGCTCTGCCTTGGAATACCCCAAGACACCCATGTTTGTTATCTGTGTGACACAGAGAATGCCAGAAGCGTGCTCGTGTCACTTGCTGCGGGTTATAGTTGGCTGGCGTGGGATCATGACCATTCCAGTTATTGTAGGTTTTTTCTGCTTGTCATGACAAAGGGCGGGAGAAGGCATACCCCACCATCTCTTTTTTACAACTCTGCCCTCTGGCAGAGGAAGAGTTAAAACAACACTGCTGGACAAGAGAGAGAGTCTTTTGTCCAGCCATCCATCTACCATCAAAGGAGCAGCAGCAGCGTGCGTCTGGTGTGGCTGGGTCTGTTAGTTCCCACAGATTGAGAAATACGCGCGCGCGCGCTGAGAGGCAGAACCTTTATGATGTAACGATTGGTGTCAGCACGCAGAGACAATCTGATCATTGGTGATCTGCAGTTTTACCAAGAATGCAGATATATACCTGATTATTGATGATCTGCAGAATCACCGATAATACAGATATATTGCTAACCTCTGGACACCTATGGGTATGTGAGTGTTTGGTGTAACAGTAATACTTTGAGTAATGCACCTGCTGAGCAGGTGATAATAGGCAGTAAATGAATACTGCTCTTTGAGGAAACAGGAACCTTCCAGCAGCCTGAGACTCTCCAAGGGGTGGAGTCAGGCTGGAGGTAGGAAGGACCAGAGAATGAGTGACACCTGAAGGTGGATGTCACTATCTGATCTGGAGACTATCTCTTAAGAGGAGAGATAGCTCTCGAGGTCGGGCACGCCTGGTCAGTAACACACGGACAGATAAAGTACAAAGACAGAAGGCTGATTCGGTATCCAAGGCAAGCAGGGTCTGGCAACGGAATATCAGATGTGCGAGGTACTGAATCAGAGATCAGAGGGATAGTCAAGAAAGCAGTAAGTCATAACAGATATCAACAATGCCTTGTAGCGATCGGTGTAACACAGAGAGGGTCTGATTATTGGTGATCTGCAGTATCACAAAAAATGCAGATATATACAGTGGTGTGAAAAACTATTTGCCCCCTTCCTGATTTCTTATTATTTTGCATGTTTGTCACACTTAAATGTTTCTGCTCATCAAAAACCGTTAACTATTAGTCAAAGATAACATAATTGAACACAAAATGCAGTTTTAAATGATGGTTTTTATTATTTAGTGAGAAAAAAAACTCAAAACCTACATGGCCCTGTGTGAAAAAGAAATTGCCCCCTGAACCTAATAACTGGTTGGGCCACCCTTAGCAGCAATAACTGCAATCAAGCGTTTGCGATAACTTGCAACAAGTCTTTTACAGCGCTCTGGAGGAATTTTGGCCCACTCCTCTTTGCAGAATTGTTGTAATTCAGCTTTATTTGAGGGTTTTCTAGCATGAACCGCATTTTTAAGGTCATGCCACAACATCTCAATAGGATTCAGGTCAGGACTTTGACAAGGCCACTCCAAAGTCTTCATTTTGTTTTTCTTCAGCCATGCAGAGGTGGATTTGCTGGTGTGTTTTGGGTCATTGTCCTGCTGCAGCACCCAAGATCGCTTCAGCTTGAGTTGACGAACAGATGGCCGGACATTCTCCTTCAGGATTTTTTGGTAGACAGTAGAATTCATGGTTCCATCTATCACAGCAAGCCTTCCAGGTCCTGAAGCAGCAAAACAACCCCAGACCATCACACTACCACCACCATATTTTACTGTTGGTATGATGTTCTTTTGCTGAAATGCTGTGTTACTTCTATGCCAGATGTATCGGGCCACACATCTTCCAAAAAGTTCAACTTTTGTCTCGTCGGTCCACAAGGTATATTCCCAAAATACTTGGCAATCATTGAGATGTTTTTTTAGCAAAATTGAGATGAGCCTTAAAGAGAATCTGTATTGTTAAAATCGCACAAAAGAAAACATACCAGTGTGTTAGGGGACATCTCCTATTACCCTCTGTCACAATTTCGCCGCTCCCCGCCGCATTAAAAGTGGTTAAAAACAGTTTTAAAAAGTTTGTTTATAAACAAACAAAATGGCCACCAAAACAGGAAGTAGGTTGATGTACAGCATGTCCACACATAGAAAATACATCCATACACAAGCAGGCTGTATACACCCTTCCTTTTTAATCTCAAGAGATCATTTGTGTGCTTCTTTCCCCCTGCAGCTATCTTTTACTGAAGTGTCAGGCTGTTTCTTCCTGCAGAGTGCAGACAGCTGTGCCTGTATGTAATTCCTCAGTATGTGAAAGCCCAGCCAGCTCAGAGGACGATTTATCCAGCTTGTAAAAGATAATAGAGCAGAGAGAAGCTGCACTAATCTAAATAATACACAGGCAGTGTGCAGAGAGGGGCCTGGAGGTGGGAGATGCATCACAGAACCACAACACTGAAGAACTTGGCAGCCTTCCAGACACAGCCTGACAAGTCTGACAAGAGAGAGATAAGTTGATTTATTACAGAGATGGTGATAGTAGAACGTGCTGCAGTAAGCCAGAACACATTAGAATAGCTTTTGGAACTTGTAGGATGATAAAAAACAGGATGCAATTTTTGTTACGGAGTCTCTTTAATGTTCTTTTTGCTTAAAAGTGGTTTGCGCCTTGGATATCTGCCATGCAGGCCGTTTTTGCCCAGTCTCTTTCTTATGGTGGAGTCGTGAACACTGACCTTAATTGAGGCAAGTGAGTCCCGCCGTTCTTTAGATGTTTTCCTGGGGTCTTTTGTGGCCTCTCGGATGAGTTTTCTCTGCGCTCTTGAGGTAATTTTGGTTGGCCAGCCTCTCCTGGGAAGGTTCATCACTGTTCTATGTTTTTGCCAATTGTGGATAATGGCTCTCACTGTGGTTCGCTGGAGTCCCAAAGCTTTAGAAATGGCTTTATAACCTTTACCAGACTGATACATCTCAATTACAGTACTTTTGTTCTCATTTGTTCCTGAATTTCTTTGGATCTTGGGATGATGTCTAGCTTTTGAGGTGCTTTTGGTCCACTTCTTTGTGTCAGATAGCTCCTATTTAAGTGATTTCTTGATTGAAACAGGCGTGGCAGTAATCAGGCCTGGGGGTGACTACAGAATTTGAACTTAGGTGTGATAAACCACAGTTAAGTTATTTTTTAACAAGGGGGGGCAATCACTTTTTCACACAGGGCCATGTAGATTTGGAGTTTTTTTCCTCACTAAATAATGAAAACCCTCATTTAAAACTGCATTTTGTGTTCAATTATGTTATCTTTGACTAATAGTTAACGGTTTTTGATGAGCAGAAACATTTAAGTGTGACAAACATGCAAAAGAATAAGAAATCAGGAAGGGGGCAAATAGTTTTTCACACCACTGTACCTGATTATTGATGATCTTCAGTATCAACGATAATCAGATATATTACTAACTTCTGGACACCTGAGTAATATGAGTGTTTGGTGCAACAGTAATACTTTGAGGACAAAATCTGGAGAACAGGTACAAAGGCAGTAAGGAATACTGCACTAGAGAACGAGTACCTTTCAGCAGCCTGAGAATCTCCCGCAGGGAGGAGTCAGGCTGGGAGAAGGAAGTAGTGTTGGGCGAACATCTAGATGTTCGGGTTCGGGCCGAACAGGCCGAACATGGCCGCGATGTTCGGGTGTTCGACCCGAACTCCGAACATAATGGAAGTCAATGGGGACCCGAACTTTTGTGGTTTGTAAAGCCTCCTTGCATGCTACATACCCCAAATTTACAGGGTATGTGCACCTTGGGAGTGGGTACAAGAGGAAAAAAAAATTAGCAAAAAGAGCTTATAGTTTTTGAGAAAATCGATTTTAAAGTTTCAAAGGGAAAACTGTCTTTTAAATGCGGGAAATGTCTGTTTTCTTTGCACAGGTAACATGTTTTTTGTCGGCATGCAGTCATAAATGTAATACATATAAGAGGTTCCAGGAAAAGGGACCGGTAACGCTAACCCAGCAGCAGCACACGTGATGGAACAGGAGGAGGGTGGCGCAGGAGGAGAAGAAGGCCACGCTTTGTGAGACACAACAACCCCGGCCTTGCATGAGGGCAAGAAGCGTGCGGATAGCAGGCTTTGTACCGCCATGCAGTCATAAATGTAATAAAGATAAGTGGTTCAATAAACAGGGACCACGCGGCAACGCTAACCCAGCAGCAGCAGACGTGATGGAACAGGAGCAGGCGCAGGAGGAGAAGGCCACGCTTTGTGAGACACAACAACCCAGGCCTTGCATGAGGGCAAGAAGCGTGCGGATAGCATGCTTTGTACCGCCATGCAGTCATAAATGTAATAAAGATAAGTGGTTCAATAAACAGGGACCACGCGGCAACGCTAACCCAGCAGCAGCAGACGTGATGGAACAGGAGGAGGCGCAGGAGGAGAAGGCCACGCTTTGTGAGACACAACAACCCAGGCCTTGCATGAGGGCAAGAAGCGTGCGGATAGCATGCTTTGTACCGCCATGCAGTCATAAATGTAATAAAGATAAGTGGTTCAATAAACAGGGACCACGCGGCAACGCTAACCCAGCAGCAGCAGACGTGATGGAACAGGAGCAGGCGCAGGAGGAGAAGGCCACGCTTTGTGAGACACAACAACCCAGGCCTTGCATGAGGGCAAGAAGCGTGCGGATAGCATGCTTTGTACCGCCATGCAGTCATAAATGTAATAAAGATAAGTGGTTCAATAAACAGGGACCACGCGGCAACGCTAACCCAGCAGCAGCAGACGTGATGGAACAGGAGGAGGCGCAGGAGGAGAAGGCCACGCTTTGTGAGACACAACAACCCAGGCCTTGCATGAGGGCAAGAAGCGTGCGGATAGCATGCTTTGTACCGCCATGCAGTCATAAATGTAATAAAGATAAGTGGTTCAATAAACAGGGACCACGCGGCAACGCTAACCCAGCAGCAGCAGACGTGATGGAACAGGAGCAGGCGCAGGAGGAGAAGGCCACGCTTTGTGAGACACAACAACCCAGGCCTTGCATGAGGGCAAGAAGCGTGCGGATAGCATGCTTTGTACCGCCATGCAGTCATAAATGTAATAAAGATAAGTGGTTCAATAAACAGGGACCACGCGGCAACGCTAACCCAGCAGCAGCAGACGTGATGGAACAGGAGGAGGCGCAGGAGGAGAAGGCCACGCTTTGTGAGACACAACAACCCAGGCCTTGCATGAGGGCAAGAAGCGTGCGGATAGCATGCTTTGTACCGCCATGCAGTCATAAATGTAATAAAGATAAGTGGTTCAATAAACAGGGACCACGCGGCAACGCTAACCCAGCAGCAGCAGACGTGATGGAACAGGAGCAGGCGCAGGAGGAGAAGGCCACGCTTTGTGAGACACAACAACCCAGGCCTTGCATGAGGGCAAGAAGCGTGCGGATAGCATGCTTTGTACCGCCATGCAGTCATAAATGTAATAAAGATAAGTGGTTCAATAAACAGGGACCACGCGGCAACGCTAACCCAGCAGCAGCAGACGTGATGGAACAGGAGCAGGCGCAGGAGGAGAAGGCCACGCTTTGTGAGACACAACAACCCAGGCCTTGCATGTGGACAAAAAGCGTGCGGATATAGCAGCAATGCTTTTTGCCGCCATGCAGTCATAAATGTAATACAGATGAGAGGTTCAATAAACAGGGCCCGGAAACGCAACACCATCCCAGATGTTCATTGGTCATGTTACTTGGTTGGGGTCCTGGAGTGTTGCGTAGTCATTTCCAATCCAGGATTGATTCATTTTAATTTGAGTCAGACGGTCTGCATTTTCTGTAGAGAGGCGGATACGCCGATCTGTGACGATGCCTCCGGCAGCACTGAAACAGCGTTCCGACATAACGCTGGCTGCCGGGCAAGCCAGCACCTCTATTGCGTACATTGCCAGTTCGTGCCAGGTGTCTAGCTTCGATACCCAATAGTTGAAGGGTGCAGATGGATGGTTCGACACAGCTACGCCATCTGACATGTAGTCCTTGACCATCTTCTCCAGGCGATCGGTGTTGGAGGTGGATCTGCACGCTTGCTGTTCAGTGGGCTGCGGCTGCATGGGTGTCAGAAAATTTTCCCACTCCAAGGACACTGCCGATACCATTCCCTTTTGGGTACTAGCTGCGGCTTGCGTTGTTTGCTGCCCTCCTGGTCGTCCTGGGTTTGCGGAAGTCAGTCTGTCTGCGTACAACTGGCTAGAGGAGGGGGAGGATGTCAATCTCCTCTCTAAAGTCTCCACAAGGGCCTGCTGGTATTCTTCCATTTTGACCTGTCTGACTCTTTCTTCAAGCAGTTTTGGAACATTGTGTTTGTACCGTGGATCCAGAAGGGTATAAACCCAGTAATTGGTGTTGTCCAGAATGCGCACAATGCGTGGGTCACGTTCAATGCAGTCTAGCATGAATTGAGCCATGTGTGCCAGAGTCCTACCAGAATCCTCATCATCCTCTTGTGAGCGTTGTGATAGTTGTTGTGATGCATCATAGTCGTCACCTTCCTCCTGGTCTGCTTCTGCTGACCATTCGCGTTGAATTGTGGAAGTCCAACGTGCACCGCTCTGGCCCTCGTCAGTGGTGGCATGAAATTCCTGCTCCAACTCCAGCTGTTCCTCCTCCTCTTCTTCGTCATAGCTGCTGGGGCCAGCGTTCCCTGAGGCGGATGGCCTGATGTTGGTACCATCACGCTGATCGTTTTCTCCTTCAGATTCCCCCAGTTGCATCATGACAGCTGTTTCCTTGATTTTTAACATCGACCTCTTCAGTAAACACAGCAGTGGTATGGTAATGCTGACTGAAGAGTTGTCACTGCTCACAAGCAACGTGGATTGCTCAAAATTTTGGAGGACTTGGCAGAGGTCCAACATGTTGGCCCAATCGGATCCACAGAAGCTTGGCAGCTGGCCGGATGCGCCTCGGTACTGCGCCGTCATGTACTGGACCACTGCACTCTTCTGCTCGCAAAAGCGGGCTAGCATGTGCAGCGTAGAATTCCAGCGCGTAGGGACATCACACAGCAAGCGATGGTGGGGGAGATTGAAGCGCTCCTGCATCTTGGCGAGTGCCCCCGAAGCAGTACTGGAATTTCTACAATGTTTGGACACTCGACGCACCTTCAACAGCAGATCGGGCACGCCTGGGTATGTCCTCAGGAACCGCTGAACTACTAGGTTCATCACGTGCGCCAGGCAAGGGATGTGTGTCAGCTTAGCCAACCTTAAAGCGCGAATGAGATTACTCCCATTATCACACACAACCATGCCCGGTTTCAGGTCCAGCGGTGCCAGCCACAAATCCGTCTGTTCCTTTATTCCCCTCCAAATTTCCTCCCCTGTGTGCTGCTTATCCCCAAGGCAGATTAGCTTCAGCAACGCTTGCTGACGCATGCCAACAGCTGTGCTGCACTGCTTCCACGATCCTACTGCTGCTGGGTTAGCGTTTCCGGATGAGGTACAGCTTTGAGATGCGTTGGAGGAGAAGGAGTCAGAGAGGTAGGTGCTGCTGTTATCCAGTGGGAGGGACGGCGGTGCAGCTGTTTGTGGCGTGGGCAACACCCGTGCCGTAGCAGGTGAGGAATCGCTGCCAGGCTCCACAAGGTTCACCCAGTGCGCGGTAAGGGAGATGTATCGACCCTGGCCGAACGCACTCGTCCAGGTGTCAGTGGTGAGGTGAACCTTGCAGGCAACGGCATTCTTCAAGCTTCGGGTTATTTTGCTGACCACGTGCTCATGCAACTCAGGCACTGCAGAGCGCGCAAAGTGGTAGCGGCTGGGAACCACGTAACGTGGGATGGCCACTGACATCATGCCCTTGAAGCTGTTTGTCTCCACCAATCGATATGGCAGCATTTCGCAGGCCAGAAGCTTGGCTATGCTGGCTGTTACTGCCACGGCCCGGGGGTCATTTGCTGGCAATTTCCTCTTGCGCTCAAACATCTCCGACACAGACAACTGAACCGTAGCGCTGCACACGGAAGGGCTGTTGGTTGTTGTGTTTGATGAACACTGGGAGACCTCAAGAGCACTACTCCGGAAAGTGACAGTGTCAGCGTCGTCTGATGTTTGTGAATGTTGTGAACCACGCAATGGCTGGGCTACTGCTGCTGCTGAGGCGGGTCTGGTGGTGAGTCTGGTGAACCCAAGGGAGGCAGTGTTGTTTCTGGTACCCTGTCCTGACGCGTTTGCCCAAAGAGTGGGATGTTTGGATAGCATGTGACGGCTCATGCTGGTGGTGGAGAGGTTGTTAATATTTTTCCCCCTGCTCAGGCGGGTCTTGCACACCTTGCAAATCGCCATGGTAACATCCTCAGTGCAGTCTTCAAAGAAAGCCCAGACTTTGGAGCACCTGCCTCCTTGCTGGCGATTTCTGTTTGCTCCTCTTTTGCCTCTCACTTGAACTTCCACGCTTGTGGTGCCTGAAATTGCGCGCCGCCTACCTTGTGGCACAAGGCGAACTCGTGCAGCAGTGTGTTCTTCAACAGACTCATCTGTGCTGCTGCTACGACGGCGATGTTCTCGTTCACAAACAAAATCTGGGTCTCTGTCCACATTGTCCATACCCTCCTCTTCCATCTCCTCAAACTCGTCATATGTCATTGTGGGCCACCGCCGTGGAGTAGAGCTCCCCACAACAACCTCTGCGCAGCACACTCCAACGTCGTCTTCCAGATCTTGTCGGCCGACCTCCTGCAATTGCAACCCCTCCTGCCCAAATTGCTCTGGGATTTGGGTTTCCGAGTCCTCTTCGGACTCGCCTTGTATTTCAGTGCGCGGTGCATTTCCCACAGTTAACGGTTGTGAATCCAGGCACAACATTTCTGGCTGTTCCTCCATTGACCTTTGAAAGGTGGAAGTTTGTTGGGCTGGGAATAGCTCCTGCGAATACCCCATTGTGTCCTGAGGTAATTCATCGGACTGGTTATCTGGCAGTTGTGTGCGTGGTGTCGCTGCCGGTTGTGTCAGCTTTGTGCCCACTGGCTCCTTGTAACTGGCTGAGGACTCGGACCTCGTGCGTGATGTGCTGGTGCTGCTTAACCCACTGCTGGACGCTTGAGAGGTCATCCAAGTAATTATCTGGTCCTGTTCTTTTGGATTTGTGAGGGTTGTTGTCCTGGACAACATGGGCGGTATTGAGTGGGTTTTCTTGGGTGCTCCCCTGTGGCCTGTACGTGAACCGTCAGGGGAAACACCTCTTCCCTTGCCCCTCCCTCTTTCACCGGATTTCTTCCTCATTTCACTTATCCTTACAGTACACGCTGACTGGCAGCAGTACAGTGGCAGTACAGAAATGCTATACAGTACCACTATTCCCAGCAGCGACACAGAGCACAATGCTATACAGTGACGGGTGAGCGGTGTACCACTATTCCCAGCAGCGACACAGAGCACAATGCTATACAGTGACGGGTGAGCGGTGTACCACTATTCCCAGCAGCGACACAGAGCACAATGCTATACAGTGGCGAACGAGCGGTGTACCACTATTCCCAGCAGACACAGAACAGTACACAGAATGCTATATAGTGTGGCTGAACGAGCGGTGTACCACTATTCCCAGCAGACACAGAACAGTACACAGAATGCTATATAGTGTGGCTGAACGAGCGGTGTACTACTGTTCCCAGCAGACACAGAACAGTACACAGAATGCTATATAGTGTGGCTGAACGAGCGGTGTACTACTGTTCCCAGCAGACACAGAACAGTACACAGAATGCTATATAGTGTGGCTGAACGAGCGGTGTACTACTGTTCCCAGCAGACACAGAACAGTACACAGAATGCTATATAGTGTGGCTGAACGAGCGGTGTACCACTGTTCCCAGCAGACACAGAACAGTACACAGAATGCTATATAGTGTGGCTGAACGAGCGGTGTACCACTGTTCCCAGCAGACACAGAACAGTACACAGAATGCTATATAGTGTGGCTGAACGAGCGGTGTACCACTATTCCCAGCAGACACAGAACAGTACACAGAATGCTATATAGTGTGGCTGAACGAGCGGTGTACTACTGTTCCCAGCAGACACAGAACAGTACACAGAATGCTATATAGTGTGGCTGAACGAGCGGTGTACTACTGTTCCCAGCAGACACAGAACAGTACACAGAATGCTATATAGTGTGGCTGAACGAGCGGTGTACCACTATTCCCAGCAGACACAGAACAGTACACAGAATGCTATATAGTGTGGCTGAACGAGCGGTGTACTACTGTTCCCAGCAGACACAGAACAGTACACAGAATGCTATATAGTGTGGCTGAACGAGCGGTGTACTACTGTTCCCAGCAGACACAGAACAGTACACAGAATGCTATATAGTGTGGCTGAACGAGCGGTGTACTACTGTTCCCAGCAGACACAGAACAGTACACAGAATGCTATATAGTGTGGCTGAACGAGCGGTGTACTACTGTTCCCAGCAGACACAGAACAGTACACAGAATGCTATATAGTGTGGCTGAACGAGCGGTGTACCACTATTCCCAGCAGACACAGAACAGTACACAGAATGCTATATAGTGTGGCTGAACGAGCGGTGTACTACTGTTCCCAGCAGACACAGAACAGTACACAGAATGCTATATAGTGTGGCTGAACGAGCGGTGTACTACTGTTCCCAGCAGACACAGAACAGTACACAGAATGCTATATAGTGTGGCTGAACGAGCGGTGTACTACTGTTCCCAGCAGACACAGAACAGTACACAGAATGCTATATAGTGTGGCTGAACGAGCGGTGTACCACTGTTCCCAGCAGACACAGAACAGTACACAGAATGCTATATAGTGTGGCTGAACGAGCGGTGTACCACTGTTCCCAGCAGACACAGAACAGTACACAGAATGCTATATAGTGTGGCTGAACGAGCGGTGTACTACTGTTCCCAGCAGTGACACACAATGACTGGGGGGGACCCTGGCTAGCGTGGCTGGAGCGCGAACTACCCTGCCTGCCTACCCAAAGCTAAACCCACAGACAAATGGCGGAGATATGACGTGGTTCGGGTATTTATTTACCCGAACCACGTGACAGTTCGGCCAATCAGAGCGCGTTCGGGTCCGAACCACGTGACCCGTTCGGCCAATCACAGCGCTAGCCGAACGTTCGGGGAACGTTCGGCCATGCGCTCTTAGTTCGGCCATATGGCCGAACGGTTTGGCCGAGCACCGTCAGGTGTTCGGCCGAACTCGAACATCACCCGAACAGGGTGATGTTCTGCAGAACCCGAACAGTGGCGAACACTGTTCGCCCAACACTAGAAGGAAGGACCAGAGCGTGAATGACACCAATAGGAGGGTGTCACTGACTGATCTGTGAACTATCTCTAACTGGGGAGATAGTTCTCAAGGTCTGGCAAGCCAGGTCGGCAACACATGGACAAACAAAGTACAAAGACAGGAGGCTGATTCGGTAATCAGGGAAGGCAAGCAGGGTTTGGCAACAGAGTATCAGATATAGCGAAGTACCAAATCAGTGAACAGAAGAGTGGTCAGGAAAGCAGTAAGTCATAACAGATAATAAACAATGCGTAGTCTTGGGTGTGAGCTCCGTGATCATCAACACCCTGGAACTAGTCTGACATATAACAGAATGTTAACACAAGTCCCTAGTCTTGGGTGTGAGGTCCGTGATCATCAACACCCTGGAACTAGTCTGAAGTATAGCAGAATGGTAACACAAGTCCCTAGTCTTGGGTGTGAGGTCCGTGATCATCAACACCCTGGAACTAGTCTGAAGTATAACAGAATGGTAACACAAGTCCCTAATCTTGGGTGTGAGGTCCTTGATCGTCAACACCCTGGAACTAGTCTGAAGTATAACAGAATGGTAACACAAGTCCCTAATCTTGGGTGTGAGGTCCTTGATCATCAACACCCTGGAACTAGTCTGAAGTATAACAGAATGGTAACACAAGTCCCTAGTCTTGGGTGTGAGGTCCGTGATCATCAACACCCTGGAACTAGTCTGAAGCATAACAGAATGGTAACACAGATTCTGACAAAAAGGTCTGAGTGCTTCCACGTAGTGATCGCAACGGCAGACAACCAGCGAATGACCAGCACCCGGTATATATATCACAGCGCTCTCCAGCGCCTCCCCTAAGTGCTGGACCAAGGGGAACTGGTTGAATCATCAGCTGACCGGCTTGGTCAGCTGACTCTCTTCTGGCTGTCATAAAAGTTCTGCCTCTCAGCGCGCGCGTCCTTCTGAACCTGTGTAGACTATCGGTCCCAGCCACACCAGACATGCGTTGTGTACCACCCGCCGCGCTGGACGCGGAACCAGCCGCACCGCTATCAGGGCATGCAGCGGTTTCTCCGCGTTTAGCCATACTGGCAGATGTAGGCCTACGCGTGCAAACCGCCGCATTAGATGCGGAATCAGCCGCCTTGTTCTGAGCACATGCGGCGGCTTTTCCGCATTTTCTCACAGTATCCCCCCCCCCCCCCCTGAGGAGTGGACTCTGGACAGCTCCTACCCGGTTTCTCAGGATGTAGAGCGTTGAACTACCTCCTTAATTCATCCGCATGCATGCGGCAATCAGGTACCTATGTTCTTTCCTCAATGCCATAACCCTTCCAGTGAACCAAATACTGTACTGAGTTCTGTACAATACGTGAGTCTAAAATCTTTTCCACTTAATACTCAGGTTGATCATCCACCATCACAGGGGGAGGAGGAGTGGAATCTACATGCACTGCTGGCTTAAGCAGGGATGCATGGAATGATCTCACACCACGCATACTGGCAGGAAGATCAATGGCATAAGTAACATTGTTGATTTTCCTGGTTACTGGGAAAAGACCCACAAATCTGGGTCCTAGCTTGGGTGAAGGCTGTTTTAGAGCCAAATGACGAGTGGACACCCAGACCAAGTCTCCTGGCCGGAACTTCCACTCTATGGAACGTTTCTTGTCAGCTTGACCTTTCTGACTCTGAAAAGCCTTCTCTAGATTCTTTTTCACAATTCCCCAAATGTTTTTAAATGACTTTTGCCAAGCCTCCAGAGCTGGAAATGGAGTAGAAGCTACTGGCAATGGGGAGAACCTAGGCAACCTTCCTGTTACCACCTGGAATGGAGAGAATCCAGAAGAAGAGCTTTTCTAATTATTGTGTGCAAATTCTGCAAACGGCAAGAACTTGACCCAATCAGTCTGTGCCTCCGCAACATGACACCTTAGAAACTGTTCCAGAGATTGATTAATTCTCTCGGTCTGACCATTGGTCTGTGGGTGGTAGCCCGACGAACACGAAAGTTCCATGCCCAACTGATGACAGAATGCCCTCCAAAATTTAGAAACAAATTGGACTCCCCGATCTGACACTATATTTTCCGTAATGCCATGTAGCCGGAAGATATGCAGGATGAAGAGATCGGCCAACTCCTGGGCCGAGGAAAGTCCTTTCAGGGGCACGAAATGGGCCATTTTACTGAATCTGTCGACTACCACCCAAATGACCGACATGCCCTCAGACTTTTTTTTAAATATTTTACTGTGTTTTGTACCTTTGCATGCTAAGAAATTACCTTTTTCTCATCAATTTATCCATTTAATAAAGTAATTGATTATTTACAGTGCTTTATACCAGTCAATTTTTCCTTTTTCTTAACTTTGCATTAGTACGGTTGCACTGACCCTTATTTAAGGGCTCAATTAAATCACCTCTTATTCTGAGTTGAGAAATGGATTAATTTGGAGGTTGCTTTCACTATTTCCTTTGCCCTCAGACTTCGGGAGTTCGCCCACAAAATCCATGGACAAATGGGTCCATGGTTCACTCGGGGTGGGTAAAGGCTGCAATGTTCCCACAGGTGCCTGACGGGATGGTTTACTTCTTGCACACACTGCATATTCTCTCACATATTCCTTGCAGTCAGTTGCCAATGAAGGCCACCATGCACACCTAGCAACAAGGTCCTGTGTTCTGGTGGCACCAGGATGTCCAGCATTTTTGTGGGAGTGGAACATCTGCAATATCTGGAGGCGAAATGGCAATGGTACAAACATGACCCCTTCAGGCTTTCCTTCAGGGACATCCTGCTGGAAGGGACTTAAAGTTTCAGTCCAGTTCCTCCAGGTCTCTGTGGCTGCCAACACCACTTTCTGTGGGAGAATAGTTTCTGGGTCTGAGGGCTGTGCTGTCTCTGGCTCAAAACATCTGGATAAAGCATCTGTTTTAATGTTTTTACTACCCGGGGTATACGTAATTATAAATCTGAATTTCGAGAAAAACAGTGACCACCGAGCCTGTCGGCAGAGCCGGGACAAGGTCCTCCTGCACCCAAGGCTGAGACACCAAAGTGCGCCCCTCCATCCCTGCCACCCCAGCTGTCACACACTGATTGCTATTAGACTAGGAGGCGCACCAGGGCCCACAACTTCCCAAACACCTTAATCTCTAATTATCTGGCTTGCTGTGACTGCCATGTATCCCCTTTTCTTATTTCTTTCTGCTTCAAACATAATTAGGAATGACAGCTGAATGAATTCTGCGCCCCCTTCTACACTGCGCCCTGAGGCTGGAGCCTCTCCAGCCTATGCCTCGGCCCGGCCCTGCCTGTCGGGGACTCAATCTCTTAGCCCCCTCGATGTATTCCAAATTTTTGTGATCAGTGTAAACTGTAATCGCATGTTCTGCTCATTCTAGCCAATGACGCCATTCTTCAAAGGCCAATTTAATGGCTAGGAGCTCCCTGTTGCCTATATCGTAGTTTTTCTCTGCGGGTGAAAATCTACGAGAGAAATAGGCACACGGGTGTAACCTTCCCTGCAACCCAGAATGCTGAGACAGCACAGCCCCTACCCCAACCTCTGAGGCATCTACCTCCACAATAAAGGGATAGGAGATGTCGATGTGTCTCAAAATGGGTGCAGTACAAAACAATTCCTTCAGGGTGGAGAAAGCACCAAGAGCTTCGGAGGACCAGTGGTTAGTATCTGCCCCTTTCTTTGTGAGGCTGGTGAGGGGTGCGATGGCTGTGGAGTACCCCTTTATGAACCTTCTATAGTAGTTAGCGAACCCTAAGAATCTCTGGAGAGCCTTCAGTCCCACGGCTGAGGCCACTCCAGAACAGCAAAGACCTTGGCAGGGTCCATAGAAAGGCCTGAGGTAGAAATGATGTACCCCAGAAAGGTGACAGATGTTACCTCAAAAATGCATTTCTCCAACTTGGCATATAACATGTTTTGTCTTAGCTTGCGCAACACAAATCTGACATGATCCCTATGCTCGGAGAGGTTGGCTGAGAGGATCAGTATACCATCCAAATATACCAGGACAAATTTTCCTAAAACCTCTCTGAACACCTCATTAATGAGTTCCTGAAAGACGGCCAGGGCGTTACACAACCCGAAGGGCATCACCAGGTACTCGTAATGCCCATCGGGTGTGTTAAAGGCCGTCTTCCATTCATCGCCCTCTCTGATCCGTACCAGGTCGTATGCACCCCGCAAATCCAACTTTGAGAAAATCTTAGCATTGGTGACCTGAGTAAATAAATCGTCTATCAAACGCAATGGATAGCGATTTTTTACTGTGATTTTATTCAGGCTCCGATAATCAATGCACGGCCGAAGGCCTCCGTCTCTTTTCTTTACGAAAAAGAAACCTGCTCCAGCAGAAATCAGAAATTAGAAAAAAAAAACTTTATTTCGCCAGAAAAAACTTTATTTCGCCAAGCATGACTGGGTCTTGCCCGGAATTGTTTTTGGCACAATACAGGCTCGGAGAGAGGATAGAGACATAGAGTAAAAAAACAAATACAAAAACATAGATAGTAGCGAGCCGTAGGCACAAGATAGCATTATATTTTGTTGCGTTCCACTATGCATTTCTCTGTACATTGCATTGCACTATACTGCCCCGCAGCTCGTCGGGGCTTGCATTGATGGAAGTATGTGTAGGGAGTTTAGGAGGCTGACCGCCGAGGGGAAGAAAGAATTCCGATGTCTCGTGGTCTTTGTGGAGATGGCCTGAAGCCTCCGGCCCAACGGCAGCAGGCTGAAGTAGTGGTGGCCTGGGTGAGAGGGATCATTTGCAATCCTCAGAGCCCTGGATTTCAGTCTGTTGTTGTATAGCAGGTCAAGAGAGGGGAGGGGGCATCCAACGATCCTCTCCGCTGACCTGATGACCCTCTGCAGTTTGTCCTTGTCACTGGCGGTGGCCCCAGCATACCAGACCAAGATGGAGAAGCAGAGGATTGACTCAATGGTGGCGGTGTAGAAGTTGGTCAGGATTTCTTGAGTCATGCCAAACTTTCTCAGCTGGCGGAGGAAGAAGAGTCTCTGCTGGGCTTTCCGTTGGGTGGCAGTGGTGTTGGGCTTCCAGCTGAGATCACTGGAGATCATAGTACCGCATGGCACCCTGGCTACCTCGGTGCCGTCAATGTAAATAGGGGGCGGGGGGGGAGTAGACTTCCTGAAGTCAATGATAAGCTCCATGGTTTTTGCAGTGTTAAGCACCAACCTGTTTTCCTTGCTCCAGTTGCAAATACTCTCCACCTGTTGGTGGTACTCCCGGATATTGTCCTTGGTGACAAGGCCAATGATGGTGGTGTCGTCTGCGAACTTGATGACCTTTACAGAATCGGCCTCTGATCTGCAGTTGTTTGTGTAGAGGGAGAACAGCAGTGGTGACAGGACGCAGCCTTGGGGAGCACCTGTGTTCGTGATCGCTGCTTGTGAGTGGATATCTCCCAGTCTGACGACTTGGGACCTGTTGGTGAGAAAGTCTGTTATCCATAATAGAAGGCTTGGGTGGACTCCAAGTGCAGCAAGGTCCCGTTGGAGAATGCGTGGGCAGATTGTATTGAAGGCTGAACTGAAGTCCAGGAGAAGTATTCTAACGTACGTGTCTGGTCTGTCCAGGTGGTCGTTGGAGAGCTCCAAGCATATATTGATCGCATCATCCGTGGACCTGTTTGCCCTGTATGCAACCTGGTAGGGGTCTAGGGCGGGTGAGGTGGAGAGCTTGAGGTAGGCTAGGACTGTACGCTACATGGTTTTCATGATTACGGACGTCAGGGCAACGGGTCTAAAGTTGTTGAGATCAGAGACCCCTTGTTTCTTAGGGACAGGTATGATGGTGGACCTCTTAAAGCATGTGGGGACCTTGCCTTCCTCCAGTGACTTGTTGAAGATGGCGAAGAGGGTGGGAGCAAGTTGACGACAGCAGGTTTTCAGGCATGCTGGAGACACTCCATCGGGGCCAGAGGCTTTCCTGGCATTAAGTGTTGATAAGAGGCGCAGGACCTCAGCTTCGCTCACCACCGAGGGAGAGGGCAGGTTGTAGTTTACCGGGCACAGCAGGCGACCGGGACGGGCGAATGAATCCCTTAGCTAAGTTTTCACGGATATATTCCTGTATGGCCAATTTTTCGGGCCCAAATAAATTGTAGAGATGACCTCTAGGGGCATACAACCAGACCGGAGATCGATAGGACAATCGAAAAAGCGGTGTGGAGGAAGTTTATCGGCCGACTTAGGACAAAACACGTCTGCAAACTCAGAATACTGATCTGGCAATCCTTCCACATGAATCTTGGTCTCACCCAAGGTTACCTTCGCTAAACAATGATGAAAACAATGGGAAGACCAGCTCGTTAGCTGACCAGTGGCCCAATTCATCTGAGGTGAGTGAAGTTGTAACCAAGGCATGCCAAGAATGATCGTGGAGGTTGTCATTCGTAACACAAAAAAAAACAAATTTTCTCTATGCAACGCCCCGACAGTGACTCCCACTTCCGGAGTCCGTGACAGAGGACTGTTACCCTGCAGAGGGGAATCATCTACTGCAGTAACCTGAATCTGTGGTTTTACTGGGGTGACCAGAATACCCAACTTTTTTGCAAACTCATAATCCATAAAATTAGCCACTGAGCCTGAGTCATGAAGGCTTCAGTGACTTCAGACCTATCTTCCCATGAAATAGTACAGGGAAGAAGCAAACGTTTATCATCCAGGGGTAAAAATTGCATGCCTAGGGTAATACCCCCGACTACACCTAGGCAGTAGTGTTTCCCGACTTCTTAGGGCAATTCTGCACTCTATGACCCCCCTCTGCACAATAAAGACAGAGATGTTCTGATATTCTGCGTTTCCGCTCCACTTGAGACAACTTTGACCGACCCACCTGCATTGGCTCCGGTGGAGGTGAAGCGGGTGGAGGTGGAGTCACTGGGGGTGCAGCGTGGGACACCATTCTCACATGGTTTTTACCCCGGGTCTGCCTCTGATAGCGCAGCCGGCGATCTATCCTGATGGCCGATGAAATGGCCTCATCGATGGACTTAGGTTCCGGCTGACTTAACATAAGATCGGAGACCTCCTCTGACAAACCTGATAAAAAACAATCTAAAAGGACAAATGTGCCCCACCTGGCCGATACTGACCATCTCCTAAATTCAGCAGCATAATCTTCAACCGGACTCTTGCCTTGACGTAAACGTTTGAGCTTCCACTCAAAAGTCGAGCAATGTCCGGGTCATCGTAAATTATAGCCATAGCTTTAAAAAATTCCTCTACAGAGGTTATGGCCTGGTGACTGATGGGAAGGCTATACGCCCAGGTCTGAGAATCGCCTGATAACAAGGTTTTAATAAAGGTAACCCTTTGGGCCATAGTTCCTGAAGAATTAAGTCTTAATTCAAAGTATGACAACACTCTACTTCTAAAATTTCGGAAGTCAGATCTGGGACCAGAAAATTTTTCAGGTACAAGCATACGTATGTCTGTGCTAGAAGGAGATCGCACTTCATTCACAGCCGTCTGGAGGGTTTGTATAGACCCAGACAAAGCGTCCATTAACGTCTGGTGGCTGCCCAGCACTAGATTAATGTTTTCCACCGAAGTGGTAAGTGTGCCCAGACGGCTGGTGAGTGGGTCCATTTGCATTTGGTCTGCTGTTCTGTAACGATCGGTGTAACACAGAGAGGGTCTGAATATTGGTGATCTGCAGTATCACCAAAAATGCAGATATATACCTGATTATTGATGATCTGCAGTATCACCGATAATCAGATATATTGCTAACCTCTGGACACCTGAGTAATATGAGTGTTTGGTGCAACAATAATACTTTGAGGACAAAATCTGGAGAACAGGTACAAAGGCAGTAAGGAATACTGCACTAGAGAACGAGTACCTTTCAGCAGCCTGAGAATCTCCCACAGGGAGGAGTCAGACTGGGAGAAGGAAGGACCAGAGCGTGAATGACACCAATAGGAGGGTGTCACTGACTGATCTGTGAACTATCTCTAACTGGGGAGATAGTTCTCAAGGTCGGGCAAGCCAGGTCGGCAACACATGGACAAACAAAGTACAAAGACAGGAGGCTGATTCGGTAATCCTAAGGCAAGCAGGGTTTGGCAACAGAGTATCAGATATAGCGAAGTACCAAATCAGTGAACAGAAGAGTGGTCAGGAAAGCAGTAAGTCATAACAGATAATAAACAATGCCTAGTCTTGGGTGTGAGCTCCGTGATCATCAACACCCTGGAACTAGTCTGACATATAACAGAATGATAACACAAGTCCCTAGTCTTGGGTGTGAGGTCCGTGATCATCAACACCCTGGAACTAGTCTAAAGTATAGCAGAATGGTAACACAAGTCCCTAATCTTGGGTGTGAGGTCCTTGATCGTCAACACCCTGGAACTAGTCTGAAGTATAACAGAATGGTAACACAAGTCCCTAATCTTGGATATGAGGTCCTTGATCATCAACACTCTGGAACTAGTCTGAAGTATAACAGAATGGTAACACAAGTCTCTAGTCTTGGGTGTGAGGTCCGTGATCATCAACACCCTGAAACTAGTCTGAAGTATAACAGAATGGTAACACAGATTCTGACAAAAAGGTCTGAGTGCTTCCACGTAGTGATCGCAACGGCAGACAACCAGCGAATGACCAGCACCCGGTATATATATCACAGTGCTCTCCAGCGCCTCCCCTAAGTGCTGGACCAATGGGAACTGGTTGAATCGTCAGCTGACCGGCTTGGTCAGCTGACTCTCTTCTGGCTGTCATAAAAGTTCTGCCTCTCAGCGCGCACGAGCGTCCTTCTGAACCTGTGTGGACTATCGATCCCAGCCACACCAGACATGCGTTGTGTACCACCCGCTGCGCTCGACGCAGAACCAGCCGCACTGCTATCAGGGCATGCGGCGGTTTCTCCGCGTTTAGCCATACTGGCAGATGTAGGCCTACGCGTGCAAACCACTGCGTTAGATGCGGAATCAGCCGCCTTGTTCTGAGCACATGCGGCGGCTTTTCCGCGTTTTCTCACATGTCTAGTGTGGGTGTGAGGTCCTTGGTCTCTACACCCTGGAACTAATCTGATGAATAACAGATAGCTAACACAAGTTCCCTAGTCTGGTGTGAGGTCCGTGGTCTCTACACCCTGGAACTAGTCTATAGTATAACAGATAGAAAACAGAAGTGCCCTAGTCTGGGTGTGAGGTCCATGGTCTCTACACCCTGGAACTAGTCTGAAGTATAAACCGAATAACAGTTCAAGTAATCTGGCTCAGTGTGAATTCCCAGGTCCTCCTGATTCAAACACACTGTTGGATCTGACTAAGGTCTGAGTGCTTCCACGTAGTGTTCACAACGGCAGACAACTTGAGACTGGCCAGCAGTAACTATATATGGAGTAGTGCTCTCCGGCACCACCCCTAATTGATCAACCAATAGTGACCTGCTCTGGAGTCAGCTGATCGGCGTGATCAGCTGATCTCTCCTTGCCCAGTATAAGAGTTCTGCCTCTCAGCGCGTGCACGCGTATTCCTAAGCCTGTGTGCACTAACAGACTCGGCCACACCAGACACACGCTGCCGCGTGCAAACCACCGCACTGGACGCGGAGCCAGCCGCCTTACTGTTGTTACATGCGGCGGCTTTTCCGCGTTCTGCTCTGTTACCAGATGCACGCTTTCGCGTGCAAAGCGCCACATTGGACGTGGAATCAGCCGCCTCCTTAGCAGCACAGGCGGCGGCTTTTCCGCGTCCTCTCACACATGACAGCCGAGGATGGATCAGCTGACCAGGTTGGTCAGCTGACCTCAGAGCAAGTGACTACTGGTCAATCACTGATGGGTGGCGCCGGAGAACGCTGCTTTATATATAGTTACTGCTGGTCAGGCTCAGGTTGTCTGCCGTTGCGAACACTTACGTGGAAGCACTCAGACCTTAGTCAGATCCTACAGTGTGTTAGAACCAGGAGGACCTGGGAATTTACACTGAGCCAGATTACTTCTGTTTATCATTGTGTTTTATACTTAAGATTAGTTTCAGGGTGTCGAGACCACGGACCTCACACCCAAGATTAGGGACTTTGTGTTATCATTCTGTTATACTTCAGACTAGTTCCAGGGTGTCGAGACCACGGACCTCACACTCAAGACTAGGGATACTGTGTACCATCATATTATACTCCAGACTAGTTCCAGGGTGTAGAGACCACGGACCTTACACCCAAGACTAGGCATTGTTTGATATCTGTTATGACCTACTGCTTTTCTGACTATCCCTCTGCTTTCTGATTCGGTACCTACGCATATCTGATTATATGTTGCCAACCCTGCCTGCCTTTGGATACTGAATCAGCCTTCTGTCTCTGTACCTTGTCTGTCTGTGTGTTGCCGACCTGGCTTGCCCAACCTTGAGAGCTATCTCTCTCCTTTAAGAGATAGTCTCCAGACCTGCTAGTGACATCTACCTTTTTAGGTGCGTGTCACTCACTCACAGGTCCTTCCTACTTTCAGCCTGGGACTCCATCTCTTTGGACGTCTCAGGCTGCTGGAAGGTTTTTGCACTTCTCAGAAGGCAGTATCGCCCATACTGCCAAAGACCACCTGCTCCTCGGGTGGTCTCACTCAAAGTCATTACTGTTGCACCAAACACTCACACTATATAGGTGTCCAGAGGTTAGTTATACTTGGATTATTAGTGATTCTGCAGATCATCAATAATCGGGTATATATCTGTATTCTTGGTGATACTGCAGATCACCAATAATCAGATTCTCTCTGTGTGCTGACACCGATCATTACAGAACGGCAGACCAAAACCAAATGGACGCACTTAACAGCCGTCTTGATGCACTCACCACTTCGGTGGAGAATTACACCCGAGTGCTGGACAGTCATCAGACCCAGATCAACTCTTTGTCTGGGTCTGTACAAGTCTTTAAGACGGCTGTGAATACAGTGCGATCTTCTCCAAGTACAGACTTACGTATGCCTGTATCCGAAAGGTTTTCTGGTCACAGATCTGACTTCCAGAATTTTAGAAATCGAGTGTTATCCTACTTTGAGTTGAGGCCTAATTCATCAGGAACCGTGGCACAGAGAGTTACGTTCATTAAGACTCTGTTGTCAGGGGATTCTCAGACCTGGGCATATAGTCTCCAGACAGGGCAGAAAGCTCTAACCTCAGTTGAGGAATTTTTTAAAGCTATGGCTATAATTTATGATGATCCGGACATTGCCTTGAGCAGAAGCTCAAGACTCTGCGGCAGGGCAAGGATCCGGTGGAAAATTATGCAGCTGAGTTCAGGAAATGGGCAGTTTCAGCTAGATGGGACTCATTCGCACTTCTGGACTGTTTTCTTGTCAGGGTTGTCAGACGCGGTCTCTGATCTAATGTTGGGTCATCCTGAGACGAAGTCTATTGATGAGGTCATTTCTTTAGCAGTCAGGGTTGATCGTTGCCTACGTTACCAAAGACAGACTTGGAGTAGGAACAATGTGAGATATGTTTCCTATGCCTCTCCTCCACCCGCTTCACATCCACAAGAACCAATGCAGATTGGTCGGTCAGAATTGTCCCGGTGGAGCAGAATCGCAGAAAAACAGAACAGCTCTGTCTATACGGTGCAGAGGAGGGTCACAGAGTGCAGAATTGTCCCAAGAAGTTGGGAAACGCTGCTGCCTAGGAGTAGTCGGAGGTAATACCCTAGGCGCGCAGTCTTTGACTCTAGACGATAAATGTTTGCTCCTTCCTTGTACTATATCTTGGGAAGATCAAACAGAGGCCACTGAGGCCTTCATCGACTCTGGCTCAGCAGCCAATTTTATGGATTACGAATTTGCTAAGAAATTGGGGATTCCTATTTTCCCTTTGAATCAACGGATTCTGGTCACTGCAGTGGACGACTCTCCTCTGCAGAGTAAATACCCTCTGTCTCAGACCCCAGAGTTAAGGGTTACGGTGGGGGTGTTATATAAAGAGAATCTACAGTTTCTGGTCTTGCGGATGACGACTTCCACGGTCATTCTTGGTATGCCATGGTTACAACTTCACTCTCCTCAGATCAATTGGGCTTCAGGTCAGCTATGGAGCTGGTCTACCCGTTATCATCATCATTGTTTAGCGAAGGTAACCTTGGGTAACACCAAGATTCAGGTGGAAGGTTTGCCAAGCCAGTATTCAGAATTTGCGGACGTGTTTAGTCCCAAGTCAGCAGATAAACTTCCTCCTCACCGTCCTTTTGATTGTCCCATTGATCTCAGGTCTGGTTGTATGCCCCCTAGAGGTCATCTCTATAATTTATCTGGGCCAGAGAAATTAGCTATGCAAGAATACATCCGAGAAAACTTAGCTAAAGGCTTTATTCATCCCTCTCGGTCACCAGCAGGGGCAGAATTCTTTTTTGTGAAAAAGAAGGATGGAGGCCTCCGTCCATGCATTGATTATCGGGGCTTAAATACGTTTACGGTAAAAAAATCGTTACCCTTTGCCTTTAATTGACGATTTGTTTACCCAGGTCACCAATGCTAAGATTTTCTCGAAGCTGGATTTGAGGGGTGCATACAACCTTGTGCGTATCAGGGACGGTGATGAATGGAAGGCGGCCTTTAACACACCCGACGGGCATTTCGAGTACCTAGTGATGCCCTTCGGGTTGTGTAACGCCCCGGCCGTCTTCCAAGAGCTGATTAACGAGGTGTTCAGAGAGGTGTTGGGCAAATTTGTCTTGGTGTACTTAAACGATATACTGATTTTCTCATCCAACCTCTCAGAACACAGGAAACATGTTGGGTTTGTGTTATGGAAGTTGAGACAGAATATGCTGTATGCTGTATGCTGAATTGGAAAAATGCATTTTCGAAGTGACCTCTGTCGCCTTTCTGGGGTACATAATCTTGACCTCTGGCCTCTCTATGGACCCTGGAAAGGTTTCAGCTGTCTTGGAATGGCCTCAGCATGTAGGACTGAAAGCTCTCCAGAGATTCCTGGGGTTCGCCAACTACTACAGGAGGTTCATAAAAGGGTACTCTACGGTGATCTCGCCTCTCACCAGTCTCACCAAGAAAGGAGCAGATACTCACCACTGGTCCCCAGAGGCCCATGCTGCTTTCTCCACTCTGAAGAAATTGTTCTGTTCTGCACCCATATTGAGACATGTAGACGTCAACTTTCCCTTTATTGTGGAGGTAGATGCCTCAGAGGTAGGGGTAGGGGCTGTGCTGTCTCAGCGTTCTGGTTTACAGGGAAAACTGCATCCCTGTGCCTATTTTTCCCATAGGTTTTCACCCGCAGAGAAAAACTACAATATAGGCAATCGGGAACTTCTAGCCATCAAGTTGGCCTTTGAGGAATGGTGACATTGGCTAGAAGGGGCAGAACACACCATTACAGTTTACACTGACCACAAAAATTTGGAGTACATTGAGGGCGCTAAGAGACTTAGCCCCCGACAGGCCTATACCCCTGGTAGTAAGAACATCAAGGCTGATGCCTTATCCAGGTGTTTTGAGCCCGAGACAGCACAGCCCTCAGACCCTGAGACCATTATACCTCAGAAGGTGGTCCTGGCAGCCACTGAAACCTGGAAAGACTGGACTGTCACTTTAAGTCCGTTCCAACAAGATGTTCCAGGGAGGGGGGGGTACTTTAATGGAACGTGGAAAAGCCGCCGCGTGTACTGACAGCAAGGCGGCTGATTCCGCGTCCAGCGCGGCGGTTTGCATGCAGCAGCGTGTGTCTGGTGTGGCTGGGTCTGTTAGTTCACACAGATTGAGAAATACGAGAGGCAGAACCTTTATGACAGCCGAGGAAGGATCAGCTGACCTCAGAGCAAGTGATTATTGGTCAATCACTGATGGGTGGCGCCGGAGAGCGCTGCTCTATATATAGTTACTGCTGGTCAGTCTTGCCGTTGCGAACACTTACGTGGAAGCACTCAGACCTTAGTCAGATCCTACAGTGTGTTAGAACCATGAGGACCTGGGAATTCACACTGAGCCAAATTACTTCTGTTTATCATTGTGTTATACTTCAGATTAGTTCCAGGGTGTCGAGACCACGGACCTCACACCCAAGATTAAGGACTTTGTGTTATCATTCTGTTATACTTCAGACTAGTTCCAGGGTGTAGAGACCACGGACCTCACACCCAAGCTTAGGGACTTTGTGTTATCATTCTGTTATACTTCAGACTAGTTCCAGGGTGTCGAGACCACGGACCTCACACTCAAGACTAGGGATACTGTGTACCATCATATTATACTCCAGACTAGTTCCAGGGTGTAGAGACCACGGACCTCACACCCAAGAATAGGCATTGTTTGATATCTGTTATGACCTACTGCTTTTCTGACTATCCCTCTGCTTTCTGATTCGGTACCTACGCATATCTGATTATATGTTGCCAACCCTGCCTGCCTTTGGATACCTAATCAGCCTTCTGTCTCTGTACCTTGTCTGTCTGTGTGTTGCCGACCTGGCTTGCCCAACCTTGAGAGTTATCTCTCTCCTTTAAGAGATAGTCTCCAGACCTGCTAGTGACATCTACCTTTTTAGGTGTCACTCACTCACAGGTCCTTCCTACTTTCAGCCTGGGACTCCATCCCTTTGGACGTCTCAGGCTGCTGGAAGGTTTTTGCACTTCTCAGAAGGCAGTATCGCCCATACTGCCAAAGACCACCTGCTCCTCGGGTGGTCTCACTCAAAGTCATTACTGTTGCACCAAACACTCACACTATATAGGTGTCCAGAGGTTAGTTATACTTGGATTATTGGTGATTCTGCAGATCATCAATAATCGGGTATATATCTGTATTCTTGGTGATACTGCAGATCACCAATAATCAGATTCTCTCTGTGTGCTGACACCGATCGTTACATTTTCCCATTTAATCCTTATTATGTCTGTATCAACTTGTTTCTATTGCTATATTTTTGTTCTGCATTATTTCTTTAAATAAACGATAAAAAAGTGCTGTTCTGAAAAATTTCAGCAAAAAGAATTCACATCTTCAAAGAGAGATGTTAACATAACAATTTTGATATTAATATTGTTGTTTTTATATCTCTAGAAAGGTTGTCAAATTAACCCTTTTTCCTACAGGATTTAGCTAGAGTTAGACTTAGCATATTCACATGCATTATTGCGAATTGGTGGCAGCGACCTGACCTCTATATGAGAGCCGAGATTGTATCGGTTGTATATACAATCGAAATTGGACTGTGTGTGGACTCACCAACCAATCCAAAAGGTTACTTTGCCTGCAGTGCTGACTGCCTTCAGGATTCCCTCAAGGTCTGAGGCTGAATGGTAAACTGCATGACAAAGGGAACAGGAATTGGAGGGTGACTGCGCATATGTCACAGATGGTCAGGGCTGAGGTGAGGTTTGCTGTGTTCATTACACATATGTGGTGAGTGGGAAATGCCTCTTGCTACATCCTTGCCTGAGATGGTGAGAGAACAGCCGGGTGCTCAGCTCACTGCTCACCAAAACGAGTCGAGTGGAGCACACGTCTAAAAGAGTCTGGGGAGAACACTGCTCATGGTGAAGGAACTGCCCAGACAGAGCAGAAAAATTACCATTTAAAAAAATAGACTTAAGCTTTAACTTTTTTTTTTTATATACATTTTGTATTTCTTAGTACAGTATAAGTACATTTTTTTAGCAATTTAACAGTCAACCTTTGTAGATGGTCAGGCTCAGGGCTGAAATTTGCTGTGTTCTTTACACATATGTAGCAGGGCCGGCCATAGGTTTCACAGCAACTTGAGCAAAATCTGATTTTTCATCCTTTTCACATGTGCATATACACACACGCACGCACACACATACAGGGCAGGCCCATATGCAATTCACCTTTTCTCCTGAGTTACCTCCTAGGACAGTGGTTCCCAACATTTTTGAAGTTCTGACATATCACGGCAAATGCTCAGATCAGAGTTACGTGTGCCCCCCCCCCCCCCAATTTGAATGCTAGCACAGCACCTACAATTTGCACCATGCGTTATAGCCGCAGTGCGTCCCCCCACCCCCAATAAAATGCCCTCAGACTACTGTAAGTATAGGTAGGTAGCCAGGTATAGGTGCCCCCAGTATAGGATCTCATGTGCAGGTGCCCTCAATATAGGTAGCCAAAGATTAAGTGCCTCCAGTATAGGAAGTTAGGTGTTGGTGCCCTCAGTATAGTTAGCCAGGAGTAGGGTCCCTCCCTCAGTATAGGTAGCCAGCTATAGGTGCCCCCAGTTTAGGAAGTCAGGTGTAGGTGCCCTTAGTATAGGTAGCAAGCTATAGGCGCCCCCTTGGAAGCTGGCGCCCTGAGCAACCGCTCCAGTCGCGCAGGTCAAAGGCCGGCTATGATATGTAGTGAGTGGGAATGCTACTTGCCAGTGCCACATCCTTGCCTGGGATGGTGGGAGAACAGCCAAGTTCTCACTGCTCCCCAAAACAAGCTGGGTGGAGCACCCGGCTAAAAAAGCCTGGGGAGAGCACTGCCCAGACAGAGCAGAAAAATAATTTAACCATTTCAGCCACCCAGACGTGATCCTCACGTCCAGGTGGCTGCTCTGCTGCAGTGCCGTGCTTTGGCGCATTGCTGCTCACGATCGCAGAGCGCGCCCCCGTGCCCCCATGCTGTTCTTTGGTAGCCCTGAGATCAGTGAACAGGAACATGGTTCCCCATCACCGATAAAAGTCCCCCGCAGAAAAAATGATGGTCTCTTATCAGAGGCCACGGTTTTCCGTCTTCCTTATGCTTCTGGGAAGCGAGGAGGACATAAAAAAAAAAACCTCAATGTGGCCATCTTGTGTCCAAATAGTAAAACTACATCTACATACATTTTTCAAGGCAATTTACACAAATTTTAACATTTAAAATTAATTGTTTATTTCCCACAACAAAAAAATTACTCAAATAAAAAATTTTATGGAAAAAAAAAAAATTTCAATAAAAAAAAAGAAAGAAAAAAAACCCCAAATAGTTACCTAAGGGTCTGAAATTTTTAAATATGCATGTGAAGGGGTATACTACGAATTTTTTTTTAAATTATAAGCTTGTAAATAGAGATAGACACAAAATGGAAAAAAATGCACCTGTATTTCCAAATAAAATATTGGCGCCATACATTGTGCTAGTAATTTAAATGGTGTAATAACTGAGACAAATGAGTAAATAAAATACATAGTTTTTAACTATGGTAGCATTGGTTATTTTAAAGCTATAATGGCCAGAAACTGAGAAATAATGAATTTTTTCAATTTTTTTCTTAATATTCCTGTTAAAATGCATTTGTAAAAAAAATAATTCTTAGCAAAATGTACCACCCAAAGAAAGCCTAATTAGTAGCGGTAAAAACACAAGATATCGATCAATAACTTGTGATAAGTAGTGATAAAGTTATTAGCGAATGAATGGGAGGTGAAAATTGCTCTGATGCATAAGGTGAAAAATCCCAGTGAGCTGAAATGGTTAAAAAAATAGACGTAAGCTTTAACATATTTTTTTTTTTTTTATACATTTTGTATTTCTTTCTTACTTTGTTATAATTAAAAATGGGAACAATTTAACAGTCAATATTTGTAGATGGTCAGGGCTGAGGTGACAGGTGAGGTTTGCTGGGTTCTTGCCTAGGGTATTTGGGTTTATACAGGGTGGCACTGGCGTGCAAAAGACGGGTCCTGCTACCTGCCACAAACATGACTTTACAGGCAAACGCTGGTAAGCCCCTGAGTGCCTCTTGCTCAATATCTTCTGTGTACAGTATCTTCTCTGGCTATATTAAAGCCTGTGTCAGGGCCAATGGACAACAAAAACCGCTAGCAGATCCGCAAACACTAGCGGTTTTTGAAGAGGTTTTTCTGAGCGATTCTAGGCATGTTTAGAGTAATTTTCTAAACATGCCTAGTGGTTTTTGGAGCATTTCGGTGCCACGTTTGAATATTTTGTTACAGTACAGCTGTAACTGAACAGCTTCTGTAACAAAAATGCTTGGAAAATCGCTCTGATCTAGCGCTGTTCAGAGCGATTTTCCACTTTCCTATACTTAACATTAAAGGACAAGTGAAGTGAGAGGGATATGGAGGCTGCCATATTTATTTCCATCTAAGCAATGCTAGTTGCCAGGCCCTCCTGCAGATCCTCTGCCTCTAATACTATTAGCCATAGCCCCTGCTCTGAACAAGCATGCAGCAGATCAGGTGTTTCTGACATTAATGTCAGATCTGACACGACTAGCTGCATGCTTGTTTCTGGTGTTATTCAGATACTACTGCAGATAAATAGACCAGCAGGGCTGCCAGGCAACTGGTATTGATTAAAAGCAAATAAATATGGCAGCCTCCGTATATCTCTTACTTCAGTTCCCCTTTAAGGCTGAATCACCTCAGAAATAAGCAAAAATGCTACAGGACCCGAGTTTGTGTTTTTGGAAAAAACTGATAGCTCTGGTGTGCACCATCCCATTCAAATACATTAGCCAAGCTCTTTTCAAAGCGCTAGCGTTTTTAAAACTGCTCCGAAAAGCTTTTGGTGTGCACCAGCCCTCACTTGTCTTTGCTGCTGTATGGCTATCGCTCTAATATGCAAATACAAATGCAAAGGATACAGGCTTCAATAAAGAGGACACTCACAGCAGGGATAAAGCAAGAGGTACACGAGAGGTTACCTGTATACTTGCACTCAGGACAGGCAGCTGGGGGCCGGTCTATTGTGCGCCACCCTGTACTTTAACAGGCAGGGGATGGGGATGCTGCTTAGGCCACAGTAAAGCTTTATAAGGGGCAGGTATCATCTAGGCCCCAGGCAGACAATGGCGTAACCATAGCCTCTGCTATTCCTTTGACTGTAGAGGGGCCTGGGGAATAACAGGGCCCACCTCTCTCCCCCATTCAGTGGAGAATAAATACCAACTTCAGCTCTAGGTCCTCTTGGCTCTTCTTCAATGCTGCCATTCATGATGCTGCATTCCTCAATCATTGTTTGAAATGCATGTCATGCGACATTGGGAGCCTATGTAGAAACATTACTGCCTGCTGAATGGCTGCAGTGAATAGGAGACTAGAGTACCTGAACTTTGAGTAGGTAATTGTGCTCTGCTGCTCTGCTGTTTTTTATGGGAAGGAAGAGGTAACACCACCATGACCCCCCCCCCCTTTCCATACTGACCATACTAACCATGCAGGATAAAGGGGGCAGCAATCACCAACTAATTGCTAATTCTGTACCCATTATCTGTACCTTTTATCTCCCTTGGGAGACGTAAGCAGCCCCACGGGCATGACCTGTTGTTATGTATGTGGACAGCCATTGATACTTGTTATTGCATAAACTGCATATCTATGATCCTGTAATTGAACCTGTAACAGAATTATTGCATGGCTTTATCTGCTGCATGTGCTACAATGTCTCCGCTTACTAGTCTGCTGTGGTATGCTATAGACTGTGTGTTTTATGCCTGCTAAACGCTGGGGACTATTTCACAAAGAAGCTGATTGATAGCATTGGCTATGCTTGCACTGCAACTTCCTGGCTGGACAAACTTCCTTGCTCACATTAATTGTGCTTGCCATTTCACCCAATGACTGGCTGCATAGTGATTTACGCTATACTTAGAACAAGTGGAAGTGTACACATATTTTTTCTGACCTATTTTTGCTGACTGGACGTCCAGTATTGATATAGATCTATATGTGGCAATCTCATTTGAGTATACTAACCTTGTGGCCAGCCTCATAGCAGCTTTATAGGTAGTTTGAGGAGTGGGCGGGAGTCTCCGATTCATCTCGGGGGGGGGGGGTCAGGGAGTGGGGAGCTGGGTGGCACATTTTTTAACAGGGGATATTATGTATATGATTAATAAAGATTTTGTATGTTTATTAAGATTTAAGGTTGTAAGTTCTTTTTGTTCAATTGGGTCATACTCACCTTCATTCTAATCTCACCTCTCACCATGGTTTGTACATATCAACCTTAGTGATCTGTCACCTGCTGCTTTCCAAACTGCAACTGTTATTACCTGCTTAGCACTAAATCTACCATTAACTGTCTGCTTGTTGTTGGTAATGTTGGCCTATATTTGGTAAATTGTGTGTGTCATTAATAATATCTGCATATTGTTGGTATTATTGTGGTTTTATTTCATAAGAGATGGGGGGGGGGGGCAACCTGGGGCGTGGCTTGTGTTGAGTGGCGGAGTTTAGGGCACCAGATTTTCTGCGCCTATAGGCTCCTGAGCTGTAAAGCCAGCCTTGAACAAGAGGAACATGGAAGCTGCCCTATTTATTTCCTTTGAAACAATACCAGTTGCCTGGCTATCTTGCTGATCCTCCTAGACCCTGAACAAGCATATGCAGGTGTTTCTGACATTATTGTCAGATCTGACAAGATTAGCCACATGCTTGTTGCTGGTGTTATTCAAACACTACTGCAGCTATTTCAGCAAGGCTTGGTGTACAGAGGCGCCAGGGTATTCTTCCACCCTCGGTGGAGGGGTGCTACCCCATTTCCTATCTACAGAGTGCGACATCTTAAAAACCTGAGTGGGGTCAGGTTCTAATACTCCCCACCTGCACTTGAAGTGGTTGCCTATGGGTAACCCATGTTTGTGAGTATATCTAAATATTTTGCTTTAAACCACAATTAACTTAACGATATTACACCATATTGGGCTCTCGATTTCTCTTTGTTCTTCCAAGCACTACTGCAGCTATATACAGTAGATCAGCAGTGCTGCCAGGCAACTTGTATTGATTAAAAGTAAATAAATATGGCAGCCCCTATTATTCTTTTTTTCAACCGTCCTTGAAAGGGAGAAGAAAAAGTTAACATATATTCATCTAGAAGTACATTTGGTGTAATTTTAAATAAACGCCATTTTACTTTCAGTTAAGCCAGCAAACTTGTTTTAGATTTGCGTCTTCTCATTTTCTAAAATGTGCCCATATGTAGTGGGGCAATAATCTTGATACAGATGTTCCACCAATGTGTTGCTCCCTGGTACCATAGTTTTATGTTCCGAATTCATGTAATTCCAAAGATGTAATGCATAAGACTTATCAAAAGTTGGCAAGTTCGGCCAGACTTCAAAATACTTTTTCCATGAAGGATATGAGATGGGGTAGAAGCGCTGAGGGTTAAAATAGGATATATTTGCGCACGTTGTATCCTCTTTGGATTCTAATACTGACGTACCACACAATTTAGTCACTAGACGTGTGAAGACTGCTGGTCCTTGGTGACCCCATATGTCTCCTCTGTAGTTCTTAACAAAGCTTTCCATAAATTGCCAAGTCAAATTGTGGTGTGGAGAGAGACCAAAAACAGCACTGCTGGTACTCTGAGAATGTTCTCCTGCTAGAAAATCAGCCTCAGGTATTGGACGGATTGAGATGACATCAGTGTCCATGTATATTCCTCCATATTTCCAAATCATGGCAAACCTACAGGCGTCTGAGCTGACATGGGTCCAATAACGTTCCTTCTTAGGGTCTGTCTAGTGATATAGAAAATAAGAGTAATTTAATACAACAGTAATAAAATAATTTATGTATAGCTTGTAATATAAAGAACATGTTTTAGGATGAAAGAGCTTTACACTTCAAAGACTAGGGATAAGCGAGTGGGATCATGGTGTTCTATCTCAAGGCAAATTGAGCCAATGTCGCTTAGCAAGATTCTCCTCGAATTCTGCACCCAGGTTGGCTGTGTAGCCATAACAAGGAAGTATGGTAGAACTACCTAGAGGGCTGGTCCAGTGGGAAAAGCATGGGGCAGGGTGGGGGTGGGGGGGGGAAGCACTGCAATGTCCCTTTATTAGCAAATCACTTTATCCAACAATGCAGCATCACCTGCCCCGGGAGCCAATCACTATAGATCCCACCACAGCCCTTCAAGAAGGGAAATTGGTAGAGGTTTCTCACTGTGCCATGTTGCACAGCTGTTAGGACAGTGTAACGATTGTGGAATTCTCTCCGTGATCAGCGCACAGGACGTGCGCTGACACTGTGGAAATCCTCCACAAGCGTATAATTTGAGGGAACCCAGCAAAAGGTGCAACGCACCTGTAGAGGGAAATTCCTGTCGGCAGATGGAGCTGTGGAGTGCAGAGGATCAGATCCTCTACCCTGCCACAGACGCCAGACAGGAATTGTACGAAGGGAAGAAACGCAAGGCAAGATAGCCCTGGAAGAGAGAGATCAAAGCGACAGAGGGTATGTGTGTCCACCAATCTAGTCGCCACCCTGCGACAATGAACACACAACCATGAAGATCAGGTGAGAAGGCAATCGCAAGAGATGGCGATTGCTAACAGCGACACAAGACCGAATAAGCACAGATGAGGAATGTATGTATGTCCACCAATCTAGCCAGCCAACCTGCGACGGTGGACACACAACAGAGAAAACCAAGTGAGAACGCAATCGCAAGAGAAGCGATTGCGAATGAGAATGAGCACAGAGACAGATTGTATGTGTGTGCACCAATCTAGTCGCCAACCCGCGACAGTGCACACACAACAGCAGATATAACGTAGGAACGCAATCGCGAGAGAGGCGATTGCCAGAGGAGACACAAGGCTAAAGCAAGATAGGGCACGAGAGTAGCAAAGGCACAGCAAATCATACAATGAGAATATAAGGAAAATAACAAACGGGAACTAAACGCGAACACCGCACTCATTCGCAACAGCGAACGCGTTTACAGTGCGGTCTCCGCGTGTTAAGCACAACAGAGACAAGCACGCTACCCTCACTAGCCACAAGTAACACAAAACAGAGAACGCGAGCGCTTGCTTAACGGTTACCTCACCGAGCCTCCAGCAAGCGTTCGTATCAGACAGGACAGATACACGAAAACAGGAATAAGTGAGAGATACAATCCACTGCTCTTTCCGCCAGAGCGAGTGCGATCCAAGTAAGGAAATAGAGCTAGCAGGATCCACTGCTCTTTCCGCCAGAGCTAGTGTGATCCAAGTATAGCAAGAGAGTAGTAGATCAGAAGGATCCACAGCCGCTACCGCTAGAAGCTAGTGCGATCCAAGCATGACAGACAGATGAACAAAAGGGCCTACCAGTAACAACCGCTGCTCTGGTTAGCAAACCGCTGCTCTGGTTAGCACCCCACAGACAGACAGAACAGGCAATACAAATAATACAATCCTGACTGCTCTAGCAAGGATGCCTAGTGCTGTCCCGAGAATTACTCTAAGCTAATCTTAAAACAAAAAGCATGGCTGACACTCCAGAAGTGTTTCACAGGACAAACCCTTATGACCAGCCACGTACTGTGGAATCACATGGTATTTATAGAGCAAGCCTACAAAGGATGTGGCTAGGCAATTTGCATGACAAACGTATGCAAATTCCTCAGCAGCAGCAAGCTGCAAAACTGACAAAAGGTCTCTTTTCCAGAGACCTGCAGAATGCAGACCTGAACAGTGGTCAAAAAGCTGCCTGCCTGCGCAGGCAGTTGAGCGGATCATTACAGACAGAAAGAAAGTATTCAAGTGAAAGTCACTGCACCAATGGTTGCAAAATGATGTGCCGAGATCTCCTCTGGAGTCACAAGTTCAATGCAATGTAGTTCAAAAGATCCGCGCCATCAAAGTAGATACTTTATTGTAGCTCAATTAAAAACAATAAAATCCATATGTGGGTATGTACAAAGATGACGCACAGGCGTTTCGGGCCATATTAGGTCCTTTCTCAAATCGTGACCAGCCCACAATTGTGGGCTGGTCACGATTTGAGAAAGGACCTGATATGGCCCGAAACGCCTGTGCGTCATCTTTGTACATACCCACATATGGATTTTATTGTTTTTAATTGAGCTACAATAAAGTATCTACTTTGATGGCGCGGATCTTTTAAACTACATTAGACAGAAAGAAAGATAGAAGGGGAGACTTTCTATATCTATTGCAGGGACAGTTGTTTAAAAGGATACTTAAACCTGCTTTATTTACCTGGGTCTTCTACCAGCCCCCTGCAGCCGTCTTGTGTTCACGTAGCCACTCACTGTCCCTGGAATAGATGTAGAAAG
Organism: Hyperolius riggenbachi; assembly: GCF_040937935.1. Lineage (NCBI taxonomy): Eukaryota > Metazoa > Chordata > Amphibia > Anura > Hyperoliidae > Hyperolius > Hyperolius riggenbachi. Next base: position 427,143 of record NW_027152349.1, on the reverse strand, counting down.
TCTCCCCTTCTATCTTTCTTTCTGTCCCGAAATTGGTCACATTGTGAGTCGGGCATGCACTTGGCGGCACAGATTTTCATCCAATTCAATTATAATAATCGAATAGGATGGTTGGTCGGCCACCAAGTCGCCTGATGTATGGCCACATTAACATTCTCGTTAATGAGTGCAATGGATACCCTTTTGTCCTCTAGCCTGTTCACCTCCTCTCACTCTCGCATCCAGGACTTCTCACAGGCTGTCCCTCTCCTTTGGAACTCTCTCCCACAGCCTGTTCATCATGCTCCGAGCCTGGAAAACTTCAAATGCACTTTGAAAACACTCCTATTCAGACAAGCCTATAATATGTTATAGGTAGCACCAAAGGTTCACTGCCTCACCCATTAACCCCTGTGTCTCCTTCCCTAAGGAGTAAGCTCGCAAGGGCAGGGACCTCCTCCTAGTATTTCTCATACTGCTGTAATTTGTTATATGAACATGTACCAACCAACTATAATATATGTATTGTCGTTATAACCCTCAGAACCTCCCCTCTACCTATCCCTAACCCTTAGAATCCGAATCAGAATTATTTATTTCGCCAAGTACAACGTGAGTTGTACCCGGAATTGATTTTGGCACATTTTGGTGGTGGTACAGTAAGCATACATAAGGTACAGTAGATACAGTATATACACAGTGCATATATATACATACATTAGATACATACAGTAGTTAACACGCATATACAAGGCATAGAGTAGAGAGTAGAGTAAAGGCATAGCTAGAGGGGTCCGTAAGAATGGACCAAGGAAAAGGACCGAGGAGAAAAGACCAGGGGGACATCTGCTGCCGTACATGGCACTCACAACGCTTCTTTGAATCAGATGCTCCCCAAGTCTATCCTGAGGAAGAGAGAGAGGAGAGGAAAGGAAGGATAGTGAGATAGGTATACAGCAGCAGTGAAGAATGAGAACTAGAGATGGTTCGAACCTCCGATTTTCGGTTCTCAAACATCGAAAGCGAACTTCTGCAAAAGTTGGGTTTGCAAGAACACAATAGACTTCAGTGGGGAGGCGAACTTTCAAAACTAGAAACATTTATGCTGGCCACAAAAGTAATGGAAAAGATGTTTCTAACACCTGGAGGGGGGCATGGCGGAGTGGGATACATGCCAAAAGTTCCGGGGAAAATCAGGATTGACACACAGCAGCGTTTTAAGGGCAGACATCACATTGCATGCTAAATTGGAGGCCTAAAGTGCTTTAAAACATCTTGCATGTGTATAGATCAATCAGGTAGTGTAATTAGTGTACTGCTTCACACTGACAGACCAAACTCACTGTGTAACGCACCGCAAACAGCTGTTTGTGTAGTGACGGCCGTGCTGGACTGGTGCGCACCATGGCCAGAGTGCAGGATATAGCGGTTTTCAAGCCCATATGGTTGCCGGGCTGAGGTAGCTCAATGACAGAACAACAGTGACAGTCCAGCTGATCAATCAAATTTGGTCTGTCCACAATGAAGCAATGACCTAATTATCTTGGATGCAGACGTACTATCCATCTCCTCTTGCTCTTCCTCAGTGATGTCAGGTAAGTTCTCCTCCTCCCCCAGCCACGAAGAATACCACAGGAACGTTGTGCAGCACAAGCCCCCTGCGATGCCTGCTGTGGTTGTTCTTCCGCCTCCTCCTCAAACAAAACACCCTACTCATCATCTGACTCCTCTTCCCCACACGACTCTTCCTCCTCCTCCTCCCCCCTCTGTGCTGCCACAGGTGTTGAGGAAACATCTGGTTCTGCTGAGAATTGATCTTACAACTCTTCCTCCTGTTCCTGTAACTGTTCCTGTTCACGCTCCTCCACAGCTTGTCAGCTTGATCCACCTCTCTACGCATGGCACGTTCCAGGAAGAAAGCATATGGGATCAAATCACTGATGGCTATGTAAACGGTTTCAAACCGCCAACTGAAGGAGAACTCCACAAACACCAATGCAGGTTGTAAAATTCAAAAGATTTATTCAAAATAAAAGATAAAAAATACACTTTCTACTCCATGTAACCAATGAGAATTACAAACAACACAATCTAATATCACAGTCTTCTTATTATCTTCTGGTCTTCTTTCTATAGAACACTTCCGGAAGCTAGGAGGAAAACAACTGGTTAACAATAACACATAACCTTCCCACCCGGTAAGTATTTTCTCAGCGTTCCCACCCACTTTAATGAAAAATGGACCTTATTCGGATTTCCTAAACCCTGAGTACTAAAGTAATTTCAGTTTAATGCTTCACTGACAAGACCATTATATAGTACTTTAACCTCTAAGTTTGCTGATCAGCAAAATCTTTCATAACTCAATAGTAAATAGAGTACTCTTGTTTTTTATGTTCTCAGTCTGATCAATTATTCTGGCTATTTTTCTTGTTCAATAGTTCAGCCGTTTCTTAGGAAAAGCCAGAATAATAAATGTATAAGTTAGATGGTTAGGAGTTAATAAATTGGTTGGTTAATAAGTTAATAATAAATAATAAAAGAAATAAAATTGGTTAGTGAATTACTAAATTCTTTCTTAGTAAATTAATAAGGTTACTAGAATTAAATAATAAGAAGAAAATAACTCCGTCACTTGTTCCTATGAGCAAAACTACTCAATATGCTTGCCCAAAAAAAAAAACCAGCAGAAAAATAAAAGCACAACAGTTTCTTTATAAATCTCAGCTTCTGCCGCTCCTGTATGTAATCTCTTCTGTTCTTTTGCAGGACCAGTCTATTGCCAGAAAAACAGTCTAGTAACAGGTACTTCTTCTAAATCTTTCAACACTACTGGTAAATGGACATATTAATCATTCTCCTTTCTTTTACAGGAATCCAGCCGAACGACTCTTCCCATAGGTAAATATTTCTTCCAATATAACTTCGCACTATCTTGTGCACCACACATAAAATAACCAAAACAAAATGGTTTCTTGCATTTATTACTTTGGTAAAGTCAGTAAGCTATAAGAGGTTAAGATAGGCCTCTAGCAGACAGGACAGTAGCTCATTTCCTTAAGCAGATTCACTTTCCTCTCAATCTCACTATCTCTTAGTCTCAGGCCTAGTATATGGGTAATATGCAGTTTCTGTCTTCCATAACACAACTGTTTTCCCATTACAGCAACCATTCAGGCTACTTATAAAAATCAAACTAAAATACAAGTGAGATTATATTCATCACAGTAGGGAGGATAATTCTGAATTCTCAGCCTCCTAACACTACACTTCAGAAGTGGGGGATATTACCAGAGCCAAATTTACTGTAATTAAAAATGTTTAAAAATCTTTCTTGTGGCATGCTGATTTATCAACACATTGATCACATTTCATACGTGTCATCTTGAACGATTTCTTTTCCAGCACTTCAGTGTCAAGAATCACTGGCTATCATCTGTCTGGCTCTCTTTCCTCTGTTTGAAATCTCTCTCCTGGCTTTCCCACTCCTTGTCAGCTTTACAGGACTGATGGCTGGCTTATCTTATGGAGGATTGAAGAATCATCATGGCTCAGTAATTTTCTCCCAAAATGTCAGCTATCGCATCGTCTGGCCTGCTTCTCTTCAGCTGTGCCTGCTGCATCTTTCCCCTTCTCCTGTCTGCTCCAACTGCCAACTCAACCCCTCAGAAAGCTGTTATATCTTCCCTAACGGCTCCCCTGCTTGTGTGTCTGGTTGCTTAGCAACCTTCCCTCAGCCATCAGCTCTGCCTACCCACACATTACACATTACAACTAAGGGAAAAATGCCCTTACTTAACAAACCTGTGTCAGCAGCGCCTCTATTTAAAGCTGCTGACCAGGTAATAATATAAAAATAAAAATAAATAGATCCCCCCTCTTTCTACCTGCTACAATTCCCCCCCTTCTTTGAACATTGTAGTCCTCTACAATTATACACTAAAATCATACATCAATACCAAAGGAATTCCTCTTGCATATACCTATCAGGTAATTTTCCTTGGTTAGTTTGAGTAGATTTTCTAATACAGTCTAAATTTTCCACCCCCACCTCATTGAGGTCTATGGAATTCTCCCCAGTCAAAGCAGCGTCCACCTCCCCTTGTTCAAAATTTGGGATTCTCCCTGGAGAATCAAAATCGGCATTGGCCAGGAGATGAAGCTACAGTCATCAGCCAAAATCCCTGGGGCAGAACACCATGCATTCCTTGGGGGAGTCCACCATACTTCCGCAATTTCATTCACCTGAGACATACCAATTCCGCAACCTTGGTAAAGCGATATATCATCGCTATAAGACAACCATATCCATCTTGAAGGATGGTTTATCTGCTGAAGCATCAGACAATTGCTTCCTGTCCTTTCTTTTTTTTCCTGTATCGTTGAGGCTGTGAATCTAAACTTTCAGATGCTTTTTTATTAAATGTCAGAGCTGTTTTACTCAATTCAGAACTATTTTCCCCATTTTGAATTTGAACCACAGTTTCCTGTGGTATTAACACTTGTTCTTCTTTACGTCTACTATCAAAAATTAGGCCACTTTACTTCATCGTGGATCTCAGTTTGAGAAACAATGGTAGACTCCAATTCAGGCCCTGTTTCTACTCTTCTTATTTGGTCATCTGGAGAGGTCCTGGCCAGGTAATCAAGATCTTCCTCCTTGATGGATTGTATCCGAGGGGTTTCGGATAAACCATATCTTTTTCGACTACGTCTCTGTCGTTGAGGTTTAGGCACTGGATTCCAGTAATCTTCCCAGTCCTTTCTTGAAGAAATGTCTGATTCTTTTCTCGGTTCACATATTTCAATTTTCTGTGTACTTAAGTCTTTTACAGTTTCCTTTGGTACATAGATAATTGGCTTATCCTGAATTTGCTTATCTTTTTTGTCTCCGGTATCTCTAGGTTCCCTCACCTTACCGGATTGAGTATCAGATGAAACTGAATCACACCTCCGTTTAAACTCTTTGTGCAGTGTGGAGGGTTCAGGATACCTTGCTTCTCCCAGTTTCTGATACAACAGAGACTTCTTCTGATAGTAATCAAGATCTATCGCACAATGCCTGCGGGGTCTCAAATGCTTCACATACTTGCTGCCTTGAACTGGAGTACCATTCAAACCAGTTACATTGGCAGCCTCCATACCTTTATTTCCTTTTACAAGATCAAATTCGACCGTCTCCCCATTCCTCAAACTGCGAAACTGGTTCCTGGAGTTATTCTTCCCTATGGCCGTCCAGTGTACAAACACATCTCTTTCCTTGTGTCCAGGAGATATAAAACCATAACCTTTTTTATCGTTGAACCACTTCACTACACCTATCATTTTCTTAAATACAATTATGTTCTTTTTCTTAAAGGAGCCATTACTCCAATTTTTTCCGAAATTCCTATGGGTCTGTGTCTTTATACTTTTCATCAAGGGTGATTTACTTCTATCTTGGGTCTGTTGGATATATCCTGCAGTCTGACCCTCTGCTGCAGGATCATTCAGTTTAAATATGGTCTTCTCTCCATCCACCTACGGTCAGTACAGTTTCTAGTCATGTGTCCTTCTCTTCCGCAATTCCAGCAGACAAATGGTGGTTCTCGTTCGTTTTCTACTCTGGAAGGAAAGTTTTTACTAGACAAGGATCGTTTTTCTTCTTTCAACTTCTTTATCTCCCTTGTCAGTTGTTGGACTACCTCAGTCAAAGTCTCTATCTCACTTTTGTAGGGTTTTTTCTGTTTTTTGTTTTGAAGGTTAGGTACTTGTACATTCATCTGGAAGTGATTCACCTGCATAGCCTCCTCTTCCTGCTGGTATTTTACAGCTAAACTTTGCAATTTATGAAATCCAATTTTCCGTTCCCTTTCCAATTTTTCCTTAAGATGTTGTCGAGTAGTTCCACTCCTCAAACCCAACAAAAACTGGTGTACCAACCAAGCCTCGGCATCCACATGAGAAATCTCATCTTCTTCCATTTCTTTCTGAATCAGGGCATTCATCAGCTCTTTGAGGGCATTTGCAAATTGAGGAATAGTCTCTTCTCGTTTTTGTATACGATCAATAAATCTCTTACGCAGTACATGTAGATCAGCTGGATCTCCATATATTTCTTCCAAAATTTCAATAATTGTCTCCATTGGAGCAGGTTCAGGGAGTTCAGAGGTGACGATAGTCTTACGTGCATCTCCCTCCAAAGCTAGGATGGCTATTTCTCGTTGAATTTCCACAGGGACTTTATAAGCCTTAACAGCACTCTGGATTCGTTCAATCCAATCTCTTAGCAACATATTATGGCCATTAAATTTAGGTAAATAGGTGGCCAGGAGCCCAACAGGTGTCATCTGAAAAGCAGAGGGTGTTAAGTGGGATTTTTCTCCCGCAGCGGCACTGGTTCCTGGAGTGGGGCCTTGGCCCTCTGACTGTAACTCCGCCTCCATCCTGCCGACTACGCCAAAATTATGTAAACGGTTTCAAACCACCAACTGAAGGAGAACTCCACAAACACCAATGCAGGTTGTAAAATTCAAAAGATTTATTCAAAATAAAAGATAAAAAATACACTTTCTACTCCATGTAACCAATGAGAATTACAAACAGCACAATCTAATATCACAGTCTTCTTATTATCTTCTGGTCTTCTTTCTATAGAACACTTCCGGAAGCTAGGAGGAAAACAACTGGTTAACAATAACACATAACCTTCCCACCCGGTAAGTATTTTCTCAGCGTTCCCACCCACTTTAATGAAAAATGGACCTAATTTGGATTTCCTAAACTCTGAGTACTAAAGTAATTTCAGTTTAATGCTTCACTGACAAGACCGTTATATAGTACTTTAACCTCTAAGTTTGCTGATCAGCAAAATCTTTCATAACTCAATAGTAAATAGAGTACTCTTGTTTTTTATGTTCTCAGTCTGATCAATTATTCTGGCTATTTTTCTTGTTCAATAGTTCAGCCGTTTCTTAGGAAAAGCCAGAATAATAAATGTATAAGTTAGATGGTTAGGAGTTAATAAATTGGTTGGTTAATAAGTTAATAATAAATAATAAAAGAAATAAAATTGGTTAGTGAATTACTAAATTCTTAGTAAATTAATAAGGTTACTAGAATTAAATAATAAGAAGAAAATAACTCCGTCACTTGTTCCTATGAGCAAAACTACTCAATATGCTTGCCCAAAAAAAAAAAACCAGCAGAAAAATAAAAGCACAACAGTTTCTTTATAAATCTCAGCTTCTGCCGCTCCTGTATGTAATCTCTTCTGTTCTTTTGCAGGACCAGTCTATTGCCAGAAAAACAGTCTAGTAACAGGTACTTCTTCTAAATCTTTCAACACTACTGGTAAATGGACATATTAATCATTCTCCTTTCTTTTACAGGAATCCAGCCGAACGACTCTTCCCATAGGTAAATATTTCTTTCAATATAACTTCACACTATCTTGTGCACCACACATAAAATAACCAAAACAAAATGGTTTCTTGCATTTATTACTTTGGTAAAGTCAGTAAGCTATAAGAGGTTAAGATAGGCCTCTAGCGGACAGGACAGTAGCTCATTTCCTTAAGCAAATTCACTTTCCTCTCAATCTCACTATCTCTTAGTCTCAGGCCTAGTATATGGGTAATATGCAGTTTCTGTCTTCCATAACACAACTGTTTTCCCATTACAGCAACTATTCAGGCTACTTATAAAAATCAAACTAAAATACAAGTGAGATTATATTCATCACAGTAGGGAGGATAATTCTGAATTCTCAGCCTCCTAACACTACACTTCAGAAGTGGGGGATATTACCAGAGCCAAATTTACTGTAATTAAAAATGTTTAAAAATCTTTCTTGTGGCATGCTGATTTATCAACACATTGATCACATTTCATACGTGTCATCTTGAACGATTTCTTTTCCAGCACTTCAGTGTCAAGAATCACTGGCTATCATCTGTCTGGCTCTCTTTCCTCTGTTTGAAATCTCTCTCCTGGCTTTCCCACTCCTTGTCAGCTTTACAGGACTGATGGCTGGCTTATCTTATGGAGGATTGAAGAATCATCATGGCTCAGTAATTTTCCCCCAAAATGTCAGCTATCGCATCGTCTGGCCTGCTTCTCTTCAGCTGTGCCTGCTGCACAGTGGCGTACCTAGGGCATTTGACACCCGGTGCTGGGTATTATAAGACACCCCCCCCCCCAAAAAAGTAAAGGGGCAAAAAATGGGTGGCGCTATAACATGCGGCGCGCAAAAAAATGGGCGCCACGCCCATGACCGGATGAGGGCGGAGCTAACTGTAATTTGACGTGAACCCGGGTGAGAGTGATATGGAGGCTGCCATATTTATTTCCTTTTAAACAATACTAGTTGCCCTGCTGATCTATTTGGCTGCAGTAGTGAACTGAATCACACCAGAAACAAGCATGCTTGTTCAGGGTCTGTGGTTGAAAGAATTAGAGGCAGAGGACCAGCACGGCAGCCAGGCAACTGGTATTGCTTAAAAGGAGATAAATATGGCAGCCTCAATATTATTCTCACCTCGGGTTCCCTTTAAAAGTGCAATGCAAAGACAGTGGACCCAAGTTTTGGTGACCCTTTCCCCAGAAAATTCACATAATTGTGCAGGTTTTCTGAAGAAAATACACGTAATGTGTGCAGATTTGCCCAGAGAATACGTTCAATCATGTCGGCAGATTTGCCCAGAAAATACATGCAATCATGTCTGCAGATTAGCCCAGAGAATACGTTCAATCATGTCGGCAGATTTGCCCAGAAAATACATGCAATCATGTCGGCAGATTTGCCCAGAAAATACATGCAATCATGTCTGCAGATTTGCCCAGAAAATACATGCAATCATGTCGGCAGATTTGCCCAGAAAATACATGCAATCATGTCGGCAGATTTGCCCAGAAAATACATGCAATCATGTCTGCAGATTTGCCCAGAGAACACGTTCAATCATGTCGGCAGATTTGCCCAGAAAATACATGCAATCATGTCGGCAGATTTGCCCAGGAAATACATGCAATCATGTCGGCAGATTTGCCCAGAAAATACATGCAATCATGTCGGCAGATTTGCCCAGAAAATACATGCAATCATGTCTGCAGATTTGCCCAGAAAATACATGCAATCATGTCGGCAGATTTGCCCAGAAAATACATGCAATCATGTCGGCAGATTTGCCCAGAAAATACATGCAATCATGTCTGCAGATTTGCCCAGAGAATACGTTCAATCGTGTTGGCAGATTTGCCCAGAAAATACATGCAATCATGTCGGCAGATTTGCCCAGAAAATACATGCAATCATGTCGGCAGATTTGCCCAGAAAATACATGCAATCATGTCGGCAGATTTGCCCAGAAAATACATGCAATCATGTCGGCAGATTTGCCCAGGAAATACATGCAATCATGTCGTCAGATTTGCCCAGAAAATACATGCAATCATGTCGGCAGATTTGCCCAGAAAATACATGCAATCATGTAGCAGATTTGACCAGAAAATACATGCAATCGTGTGGCATACCTGTCCACAAAACACTTCAATCGTCAATAGTTGCCCCCAGTATAGCTAGTATAGTTGCCCCCTGTATAGCTAGTATATTTGCCCCCTGTATAGCTAGTATATTTGCCCCCTGTATAGCTGCCCCCAGTATAGCTAGTATATCTGCCCCCAGTATAGCTGCCCCCAGTATAGCTAGTATAGCTGCCCCCAGTATAGCTAGTATAGTTGCCCCCAGTATAGCTGCCCCCAGTATAGCTCCCCCCAGTATAGCTAGTATAGCTGCCCCCAGTATAGCTATAGCTGCCCCCAGTATAGCTAGTATAGCTGCCCCCCAGTATAGCTGCCCCCAGTATAGCTAGTATAGCTGCCCCCAGTATAGCTACCCCCAGTATAGCTAGTATAGCTGCCCCCAGTATAGCTGCCCCCAGTATAGCTAGTTTAGTTGCCCCCAGTATAGCTGCCCCCAGTATAGCTAGTTTAGTTGCCCCCAGTATAGCTGCCCCCAGTATAGCTAGTTTAGTTGCCCCCAGTATAGCTAGTATAGCTGCCCCCAGTATAGCTAGTATAGCTGCCCCCAGTATAGCTGCCCCCAGTATAGCTGCCCCCCAGTATAGCTGCCCCCAGTATAGCTAGTTTAGCTGCCCCCAGTATAGCTAGTTTAGTTGCCCCCAGTATAGCTAGTATAGCTGCCCCCAGTATAGCTGCCCCCCAGTATAGCTAGTTTAGTTGCCCCCAGTATAGCTAGTTTAGTTGCCCCCAGTATAGCCAGTACAGTTGCCCCCAGAATAGCTAGTATAGCTGCCCCCAGAATAGCTAGTATAATTGCCCCCAGAATAGCTAGTATAATTGCCCCCAGTATAGCTAGTTTAGTTGCCCCCGGGCCCAGTGTGAGGAAAGCCTGGAAGGAGGGGTGGCGGGGAGGGGGGCCGGACCCCCCACCTCCCTCACCTGGGTCCCCTCCTTCTGGCGCTTCCCCCTCCTAATTAGCAGCAGCGGGCAGGAGTGGCGAAGAAGACTCACTCACCTGCTCCTGGCGATAGCGGCGGCGCATAGCGTCATCCTCACGCGACGCTGGTCTCCGACTTCTCTGTTGCTCACTGTGCTTCCGCCAATCAGGAAGCACAGTGAGCGGTGGAGAAGGCGGAGACCAGCGTCACGTGACGATGACGCTATTTGCCATCGCCTGGAACGCAGGAAGGAGGTGAGTAAGTTCTCTTGCCCGCTGCTGCCCGCTGCTGCCAATTAGGAGTGGGAAGCGCCAGAAGGAGGGGACCCAGGTGAGGGAGGTGGGGGGTCCGGCCCCCCTCCCCGCCGCTTTCCCCGCCACCCCTCCTTTCCGTGCTGCTTCCCCCTCCTGTCCTGCACATTACACAGGCCTCTGTGGGAGGCCTGATGACACCCCCTGGGGCGCCCGACACCCGGTGCGGGGCGCCCCCTGCCGCCCTATGGTAGGGACGCTACTGCTGCTGCATCTTTCCCCTTCTCCTGTCTGCTCCAACTGCCAACTCAACCCCTCAGAAAGCTGTTATATCTTCCCTAACGGCTCCCCTGCTTGTGTGTCTGGTTGCTTAGCAACCTTCCCTCAGCCATCAGCTCTGCCTACCCACACATTACACATTACAACTAAGGGAAAAATGCCCTTACTTAACAAACCTGTGCCAGCAGCACCTCTATTTAAATCTGCTCACCAGGTAATAATATAAAAATAATAATAAATAGATCCCCCCTCTTTCTACCTGCTACAGCGGCTGCATGAGCCTGCTGCAGGTATTTCGCATGAGTGTTCAGTACTTCGGCCAAAACATCCCCATCTCCCCAGAGCATGTCCTTTTACTGCAGTTGTAGAGATACTGGTTGACGGCTTTCTCCTGTTGTAGCAGGCGGTTAAACATCAGGAGCGTTGAATTCCAGCGAGTCAGGCTATCGCAAATCAAGCGCCTCACCGGCAACTTGTTTCTCCACTGAATATCGGCCAAGCGTGCCATGGCTGTGTACGACCGCCTGAAATGCCTACACACCTTCCTGGACTGCTTCAGGTCGTCCTGTAAGCCTGGGTACTTACACTGGGGCTGTATAGCTGGAGAGGAGATCGCAGCATCAGTAGAGTTGTTCTGCCACTCAGCCAAGGAGGAGGAGGAGGAGGACGACAGTGAAGAGGATGTAGCAGGAGGAGTAGGAGGAAAAGGAGAGGAGGTGGCAGGAGGCCAGCCTGCAAGCCATGGAGGTGTCACAACTAGGTCTGCTGCACAGCCATGTACTCCCTGCTTGCCAGCAGTCACCAGGTTGACCCAATGGGCTGTGTAAGTAATGTATCTGCCCTGACTATGCTTGGCAGACCAGGCATCCGTGGTCAGATGGACCCTTGACCCAACACTGTGTGCCAGAGATGACACCACTTGCCTTTCAACTTCACGGTACAGTTTGGGTATCACCTTACTTAAATAATTGTGGCCTGGTATCTTTCACTGCGGTGTCCCAATGGCCACAAATTTACGGAAGGCCTCAGAGTCCACCAGCTGGTATGGTAACAGCTGGTGAGCTAACAGTTCCGCCAAGCCAGCTGTCAAACGCTGGGCAAGGGGGTGACTGGCAGACATTGGCTTCTTCCACTCAAAGATTGCCCTCACAGACACCTGGCTGCTGCAGTGGGCAGAGGAGCAGGAATCGCTCAAGGTGAGAGGCAGAGTGGAGGAGGGTGGCTGTGATTGTACAGGTGCAAGGGAGAAAGCGGCTGTAGATGATGCACCTGAAGGAGGAAGAGGAGAAGGAGGGTGGCTTTGCTTTTGTGTGCTGCTTTTCCTCAGGTGGTCTTCCCATTGCAGTTTGTGCCTTTTCTCCATGTGCCTTTGTAAAACAGTTGTCCCTACGCGGGTGTTGGCCTTTTTACGGCTCAATTTTTGGTGGCAGATAGAACAGATGGCATTGCTCTCATTTGAGGCAGACACACAGAAAAATGTCCACACCACTGAGCACTGGGGTGATGGCACTATGGTGGCGTCAGCAGCTAACGTTGAAGAGCATGTTGGCTGGCTGTCCATAGGTGGCGATACATGGTTCCGGACACTGCCACCATCTGTTTCCGACAACGAGTTCCCCCTGCTTCTTTCAGGAACTCGTCTCCTCCTACTCCTCTCTGACTTCCCCTCTGAACTGTACCGCTGTTCATCTCCTCTATTGGGAACCCACGTGACATCTGTATCATCATAATCATCATAATCATCCTCCCCAGCTTCGCTTGTATCAGACACCTCCAAAACTGCACCAACAGCAGGTACTTCATCATCCTCCTCCTCACACCTTACGTCCATAGTGTCGCCTAACTCAGACATATGAGGTGGTGTAACTTGCTTAGCGCCTTCATCTTGTAACAATAATGGCTGTGAATCAGTGAATTCCCCACCAAATAACTCCTGCGAAGTGTCAAATGTAGTGGATGTGGTGCTTGAAATAGCGCTGGTGGCTGCGAAAGATGAGGTGTTCTGTGTTAAATAGTCAACCACGTCCTGACAATCTTGGGAGTTGATGGGACGTGCCTTCTTCTGAGCACTGTACTTTGGTCCAGGGCTGCACAAAATCACGTCAGCACGACCTCGAACAGACCTGCCGGGTGGCCTGCCTCTGGGTTTGCCTCTGGCTCTGCCTGATGTTTTGTTCATATCGGGGGGGAATGAAGTGAAAGGTATGCACTGACTTGACTAATACAATGTGCAGTCACACAGGTGCAGTGAAAGGTATGCAGTGACTGGTATTACAATACAATGTGCAGCTGTCACACAGGTGCAGTTAACAGGTATGCACGAACTGGTGTATAAAACAGCGTGCGGCCACACAGGTGCAGTGAACAGGTATGCACGGACTGTTATTACAAATGTGCAGCTGTCACACACACACAGGTACCCTGAACAGGTATGCAGTGACTAGTATTACAAATGAGCAGCTGTCACACACACAGGTACCGTGAACAGGTATGCAGTGACTGGTATATAATTTAACACTGCGTGCGGTCATGTAGGTGTGCTGAACAGGTATGGAGTGACTGGAATCAATACAATGTGCAGCTGTCACACACAGGTACCGTGAACAGGTGCAGTGACTGGTATATAACACTGCATGCTTCTGTCATGCAGGTGCAGTAAACATGAACAGGTATGCAGTGATTGGTATTACAAATGTGCAGCTGTCACACACACAGGTACCGTGAACAGGTGCAGTGGCTGGTATATAATATAACACTGCGTGCGGTCATGTAGGTGCACTGAACCGGTATGCAGTGACTGGTATCAATACAATGTGCAGCTGTCACACACACAGGTACCGTGAACAGGTGAAGTGACTGGTATATAACACTGCGTGCTTCTGTCACATAGCTGCAGTAAACATGAACAGGTATGCAGTGATTGGTATTACAAATGTGCAGCTGTCGCACACACACAGATACCGTGAACAGGTGCAGTGACTGGTATATAACACTGCGTGCTTCTGTCACACAGGTGCAGTAAACATGGACAGGTATGCAGTGATTGGTATTACAAAGGTAGGCACGGAATGTGTTGGACCTGGCAGTGGCACACTAGGAATTAGCAAGGGGCCAAGGGCCAGCTGCGACTGACTGACATGGCTGTATATGTACTGTAAGTGTCAGTGGTACACACAAAAAAAAAAAAAACATAGTTTAAAAGAACAACATTAGCTCTCAAAAGAGCTGTTGAGGGGTGCTCTTTAGCAATACGTATCACCAGGAGCAAGCTAACAAGCCTAACAAGAGCCTAACTAAGCTTTCCCCATGTCTCTGCAGCAACTTTCCCTTCTCTAATTACTGTAGCCACATGAGTGAGGGAAATGCCTGCCTTTTATAATGGGGGGGGGGCTCCAGGATTGGCTACCATGTGTCTGCTGACTGTGATGTAGAGGGTCAAAGTTGAGCCTAATGATGTAGTATAGGGGGCGGGTCGAACGCGCATATAGTTTGCGGTTCACCGCGAACGCGAACCACCGAAGTTTGCGTTTTCGCGTTCACATGCAAACCGTTCGGGGCATCTGTAACGAGGACAACGAGAAAGAAAGCAGTGAAAAAAGATAAGACCCCCTAGGATTGCAGTGCAACCCAGCCCATTTGATGTCCCACTCGGCAGGCTGTGATGGATCTGCAGCTGCTGGTCAGGCACTGTGTAGTAAGGTGCCAGTAGGTGTCAAATCAGTGGGCCCCTGCCAGATGCTGGATTATATAAGCCTGGCAGGTCCCATGGAAACCAGGTGGAGGGTGGCAGCACCAGGTTGTTGGAGCAGGGCCCGGCGGCCGGAGACCAGGCCAGGGTGGCCTCAGCAAAGTTCCTCTGTGGAGCGCCTGGATATGGATGGTGGTCTGGCACTCTAGGGGACACAGAAGAGACATCAGGACTCCCAGGCAGCAGAAAGCAAAAGGTAGGCAGAGCATGTCAGCTGGAGGTTGAGGTGCCTGCATCAGGGTGAAGCAGCTCCTTGGCCTATGGTCGCAGTCACGTGGGTAACGTCCACACAGATGATATGCTGTGGCCCTATGATGGGAGTGAGCAATACAGCAGTGGGCGGCTTGAGTAACAGCTGTAGGCCAGCTCTGTGGTCCAGTTCCCGTGTGCAGTAAGGTGGGTGGCTGAACCATGTGGGTGGGCTGGAAACCTCCGGTGGTCACTGGTGCCAGGCAGAAATTATGGTATTCCGGATTCAGGCCTAGGGGAGTAGGGGACCACGTGGGTGGGCTAAATGTAGCGGCTGCTGGCTGCAATCCGGGCAGAGGTGGAGAGAGATCCGGATCTTCTTGTGGACAGTGGAGTGGCCAGGTCCTGTAGGCTGTATCGGCAGCATGCCCTGGTTCCCACTGCAGTGGCAGAGAGCAGACCAGGTAGCGGAGGATAGATCCAGAACCCTGCGCAGCCAGATCTCATGGCCGCGATCAGCTGAGTGCCCGATCAGCTGGCCACCCACCAACAGGCCTGTGTGTTTCCCCGTGTTCCTTCAGTTGGCTCCCTGGCAAAGTTCCCCAGGCTGTGTGGTGGTGATGGTGCTGCAAGCGGCTGGCTCACGATCGGCCGCCCGGGAACAGTAGAGTCCCTGCAGCCAGCTGACCAAGCACATAGCTGATCAGCTGGCATTCTGCGGCCCACTGGCTGGATGGGAATCTGCATCCATCACGCCCGTGACCCCTGCCACTTCACCATTCTTCCCAGAAGGAGAGAAAGAGCAGGTGAGGGATTTTAAGGGGGCAAAAGGAGAAAAAGGACCAGAGCCCTGTCGCCACAGCATCCTGTTACGGCGCCATCTTGGGGATATTATCACCTGAACTTAAGTATTTGTTTATTTCTTCCCCTTTTATTTTTATACTGCACTACTATTGTCTCTATAATTGTTGATTTTAATGATTTTCTGTATATATTAATTATTTATATTGCATTTATTATTTGTTCAGCTACACCTACTATTCAGCCACACAAAATGAATCCTAGCTTTCTGAAGATTTACTACAGAAAATTGCTCTTATTAGTCAGAACAGGGTGTGTTTTAACCATTTTATTTGCAGGTATTAATATCAGGCAGATTGGCCTTCTCTGTCCCATTTGCACTGAGATGGTGGCAGCCTAGTATTTTTTGTTTTGTAGTTCACATGTCTCCTTCTGGTCTGCAGAGTTACAGCGGTTTCTGCGCACCAATTGCGACCACGAGATTAAATGGTCTGTTTGCTGAAACTGATTGGAAGGCATTGTGCGGTCCGGCCACCAGGGGGCGCTTGACAGTGGACCTCCCTGGTGGTGCCTACCCTAAGACCCCCCTGGTGGTGCCTAACCCTAAATCCCCCTGGTGGTGCCTAACCCTAAGACCCCCTCTGGTGGTGCCTAACCCTAAGTCCCTCCTGGTGGTGCCTAACCCTAAGACCCCCCTGCTGGTGCCTAACCCTAAGACTCCTCTGGTGGTGCCTAACCCTAATATCCCCCTGGTGGTGCCTAACCCTAATACCCCCCTGGTGGTGCCTAACCCTAAGACCTCCCTGGTGGTGCCTAACCCTAAATGGCCTCATAAGCACAACAGCAACAAAGCAGATGGCTTGCCTTGTGTTCTGCCTGCACGGCCATCTGCGATTAATAGTGTGAACCAGGCCTTAGCCTGTCTGCAGAAGGCTTAGCCAAAAGCTTACTCTTTTTCTTTTAAGTTAGCCAATAAATGGTCTCTACTGGTTAAAAACGTCCAGCTTTGCTTTAACAGATGCAGAGAATTGCACATTTTTTTTTGCTAGTTGTTTGTTATAACAATGCTAGTTGTTTGTTATAACAATTAAACTTTAACGATAGAACAATATTTCTCACTGCTTAAAGAGACTCTGTAACAAAAAAAAAGTTCCCCTGGGGGGTACTTACCTCAGGAAGGGGAAGCCTCAGGGTTCCAATGGGGCTTCCCCCATCCCTGTAGCTGCAGGCAATCCAGCGCTGGCTCCCCGGAGCAACACGCAATCCTGGCTCGCCAAGCCTGACAAGGCTTGATATATTTTCCTTCTCTGGCTCCAGCGGGGGTGCTGTTGCTGCTCTCAGCACGGAGATAGGCGGATATAGCCAATCTCTGTCAGGTCCGCTCTACTGTGCAGGTGCAGGAGACTTGCGCCTGCACACTAGAGCGGACCGACAGTGATCGGCTATTTCCGCCTATCTCTGAGCGGAGAGCCGACACTGCGCCTGCGCTGGAGCCGGGAAAGTAAATATTTACATCCCCGCCGGTGGGGCACAGTGAGACCGCCGTGTAACACAGGAGGACAGGGGAAGCCTCTATAGGATCCAGAGGCTTCCCCTACCTGAGGTGAGTATCCCCCAGGGGGTCTTTTTCTTGTTAAAGGTTGTCTTTAAAGGGTCTATAGGGAAAGATGTCTGCACTCTGTACAGTACCCTGAGGTGCGTGACACAGTTCAATAGTTATCCAGTTCCAGCATGTGCAACCAAAGGATTATCCACAATGTTCTGTAATAACAGTCCTCAGAAAGGAGATAAAAACAAATATAGGGGTAATAGTGTAGTATCCTCAAATTTTTATGCACCTCCACCTTTGTGATGGTGAACACCCGCATATGAATTAATGCTAAGTGCTCACCAGATGGTTGTGCTGTTCAGTCACAAACACATTTTACTTGTTACATGCAAATTTTTACTAAGGAACATGTGAGTGTAATAGCTCTTTTTATTACTATATTAAAGTCTTTTATAGCGCTATGGAAGCGTCTGCTTAGTTTTTATAGGAGCAGAAGGCACATTTACCAAGGACGATCCTTTACCGTACCCAAAACGTTTATGGCT
This sequence comes from Hyperolius riggenbachi, assembly GCF_040937935.1. NCBI lineage: Eukaryota > Metazoa > Chordata > Amphibia > Anura > Hyperoliidae > Hyperolius > Hyperolius riggenbachi. Next base: position 409,363 of record NW_027152349.1, on the reverse strand, counting down.
GTTTGTGATTGAGCAGCATTGGACTCTGGTGAGCTCAATCGTGTGATGCAGGTGTCAGCTCACACTGATGGTGTAATCTGTGATTGACACTCTCTGGCTATGGGCATATGCTGCACAAGTGGGGCGACACTTTTTGGCTATAGTGGAGTGTTGTGATCATGGTTGAGCTGATGGTGGAGGAATATAACTACATTAATGATACTGCATTATGGGTTGTTGTTGTTTTTTACTCAAGGAATTGATGACTGATACTAAGAGGTCCAAAGTGGATGACATCTGATATGCCCTATTTGCTGTTTGTGACTGAGCAGCACAACCATCTGGTGAGCGCTTAGCATGAATTCATATGGGGGTGTTCACAATCACAAAGGTGGAGGTGCATAAAAATTAGAGGATACTACACTATTACCCCTATATTTGTTTTTATCTCCTTTCTGAGGACTGTGATTACAGAATATCGTGGATAATCCTTGGTTGCACATGCTGGAACTGGATAGCTATTGAACTGTGTCACGTACCTAAGGGTACTGTACAGAGCGCAGACATCTTTCCCTATAGACTGATTCTGTTTTTTGGTGGTGTGAACCAGTACAGGAGACTTTATATAAGTTTGGAGGAGCGCAACATCTTGTTTCTGATATTTCTTTAAAGGGTGCCTGAACTGACAGGGATATGGGGGCTGCCATATTTATTCCCTTTTAAACAATACTAGTTGCCTGGCAGTCCTGACGATCTCTCTGGCTGCAGTAGTTCTGAATCGCACACCTGAAATATGCATGCAGCTAATCCAGTCAGACTTGAATGTGAAAGCAAAACAGGAAATTTGGGCACGAGCGGCACTGTGTAAGAAAGGGCAACACCAAAGCTGTTACGATAAATGCAGCAGTTAGCAACAATGCAGGGAAATTTGGGTGCGCTAGACTGCGATTTGCAGCAATAAATAGCGACAATCAAAAGAAATGTGGGTGCCTGAGGCTGGGGCAATGAAGTGGCATTTGGGCACCTGAGGCTACCAAAAAAACAGTGGGTGCCGGGGCTACCCGGTATGCTAATTGCAGCTATGAATAGTGGGCACAAAAGGGTGCCGGGGGTAAAGGGTTATGCACTATGACCAAGCAGGCAAGGGTTAAGCACCACCAGGGGGTATTAAGGGTTAGGCATCGGTAGAGGGTGGGTTAAGGGTTAGGCATTGGTAAATAGAGGGTTCTGTGTGAGCATAGGCTTAGATAAGGTCATAGTAAAGATTACCAATATTTTACTATCAGAATTAAGTAGCAGTAATCATACCAATATTCTACTAGCAGCAATCCCCCGGGCCCTATTTTTTATAACCCTTTTTTTTATTTTTTTTACATGTATGCTCAGAAACAACTGAAAAAACATACTTGTTCCGGGTCTTTGGCTAAAAGTATTAGAGCCAGAGGATCAGCAGGATAGCCAGGCAACTGGTATTATTTAAAAGGAAATACATATGGCAGCTCCTATATCACTCTCAGTTCAGGGGACCTAAAGTGGAATAAAGGTGGCCAGTTTAACTTACCTTGTGCTTCTTCCAGCCCCTTTTAGTCCTTCTGATATCACTGTCATTCCATTATTCTCCCTTCATCTGCTGTTCTCCTCCGAAAGCTGCATGCAGGCCACACGTCTTCTGATTGTGCTCCTGTGGCAGGTAATGTTCTGCATTTGTGTGGTTCATTAAAAATGACTACAGCACATGCCCCAAACATCTCCAGCCACGGGCTTGCGATCGAGGAGGCGAGTGGTCGGGGCTGTGAAAGCGCAGTAGCATGCGACTGGCCCGGTCGGCCAGCTTTCAGAAAGGCACAGAGGCTGAAGAGAGAAGAGTGGAACCACGGCAAGGGACCAGAAGGACTGCAGGGGGCTGGAAGAAGTCCCAGGTAAGTTAAACTTGCCACCTTTATTCCACTTAAAGGACACCCGAGGTGAAAATAAACTAATACAATAAACAATTGTATCTATCGTTCTTCTCCTAAAAATTACTTTTTAAGATATTTCACAGTTTTATTTTATATTTAAATCTACTTTTTAAGTTTTCACTGTTTTATTATTTTTGCTCAATGACGCATTCATCAAAGTATGCCAGAGCTAAAAGCTATGAACTATTGACCCTTTTATCTCTTTCCTGCTCTCAGAAGCCATTTTCTGCTAGGAAAGTGTTTTATAGTTGGACTTTCTGATCAGTGAAGGTAGTAGTGTAGTCACTTCCTGTCTGAGTCAGGAGTGAATCAGCCACCTACATACCTGATATTTAACTCTTTCAGGCAGAGAAAAAAAAAAAAGGAACACAGCATAGTTATTTGTGTGCTAGGTACTGTACATACACATGTCTATCTCATTATGTCACATGTCACCTCCAGTGATGATCACCAGATGAAATCCAAATAGGTTTTATTCGGATTTCAACCAAGTAATTAAAGCCCCTGTGCAGGTGTCTTCTTTGATCTGTCCCACGACACCCCCCATGATGCGTTCCAAGCGTGTCACGTGACTACAAACCCTTCCTCCTTTAACCCATTAGGAGGAAGTGTTTGTAATCACGGGACCGCGGCTTGGTACGCATCGTGGGAGGTGCTGTGGGACGGATCAAAGAAAACGTCTTATGGGCAAGATTAACTCCCCCTGCCCACCCGCACAGGTGCTTTAATTACCTGGAAAAAAAATGAATAAAACCTATTCAGATTTTATCCGGTGATCATCACTGGTCACCTCGGATATCCTTTAAGGTTCACATTTTAAAAGGTTTCCAAGGCTGGCTAGAAGTGAGGAATGTTACCCCACTGCATATCCATGGATATAATCAAATCAATTTCCTTTTTCTCCTTACCTTTTTAAACCAAGTCATAAGAGGTGTGTTACTAAATAATTCATCCATTCTGAGAGGAAAGAAGTAAACATTGTGAAAAGATGAGAGAGATGGAAAACGCTGCCTTGTATTATTCTCCTCCTCCTCTGTGGTGATATCCCCCAGTCCTTTCATGAAGTAGACCACCGGTCTGTCAGGGTAAATGCGAGCTGCTGACTCTATAACACACAAGACCAAAGGTGGTGGCTCCATTCTTTCTGTGGTCTCCATAAATAGGATGCCATTGCCTTGCCTTAGAATAGCCGTTACCATAAAAGCAACTGAATCTGAGCCAATACTGTTCAAACGGAAGGATTTCATGATATAATGCTGGTACCCCTTCAGGACATTTCTGCTAAAAAAGCTAATACTGGCTATAAAAAGCATCAGGCAGACAATATAGAATATCTTTGATGGCTTCCACATGGCAGTAGTGTCCAATGACTGAGCTGAAACAGGAAGAAAAGCAAGTAAATTAAATGAGTACCTTATTCAACAAAGCAAAGGGGTGCAGCCAGGGGCGTAGCAATAGAGGTTGCTGAGGTTGTGACTGCATCGGGGTCCTTGGGCCATAGGGGGCCCTCCTTCAACTACAGTATTAGCTCTCTATTGGTCATGTGCTTATAATAATCACGTCTATAGATACTTTGTATAGTGGTAATCATTAGAGATGGCCCGAACCTCAGATTTTCGGTTCGCGAACCGGTTCACAAACTTCTGCAAAAAGTTTGGTTCGCAGGAACTTTTGCGAACCGCAATAGACTTCAATGGGGAGGCGAACTTTGAAAACTAGAAACATTCAAGCTGGCCACAAAAGTGATGGCAAAGATGTTTCAAGTAGTGTAACACCTGAGTTTTTTCAGTGACTACAAGAGGAGAGGGGAAAAAACATTTCAAAAAGGCTTTATAGTTTTTGAGAAAATTGATTTTAAAGATCTCCTTCTGACCGTGAGAAAATAAACCCCTGCCGACTTTAGCAGTTAATAGCAAAGCCCCTTTAAAAGTTAGAAACACCAAAATTTCTGAGAATGTTAAGTAGAATAGTGGGAACAACAGCAAAAAAATTCAAAAAGACCTTATACTTTTTGAGAAAATCAATTTTAAAGTTTCAAAGAAAAAAAGAGTTGATTCATTAAAAAAAAGAACCAATTCATTAAAAAGAACCGGAAGATTCTTGAACCGTTAGTATAGCTTAGAATGCGTCCTGAGCAGGACGTGAAGCTGCTGGCTCCCGCTGTCTCTCCCCACCTGCCTTCACCTGTCACCCTCACCTAGGCTGGCACCCGGTGCACCCATGGGGGGTGGGTGTCGGGACCCGACTGGGGCCGGTATTACTGCGGGAGCCATGGCGGAATGAACGGGAGGGCGCAGATGGCGTCCTCCATGGATCTGGATTATAAAAAGGTATTTAACTTTTTTCCCATTTTCGGCCTCAGAAGTCCTTTAAATATTGTTTCCTGCTATCTTTTTAACATATCCTGCAAATCTGGTGTTGCTAGAATGTAAGGGGCCTTTGCTATTAATTTGCTAAAGTCAACGGGTGATAACCAACCAGAGTTATAGGGGTGCAAAAGTGCTAAAATCCCCCATAGGCTTTCATTGGGCCTCCTATTTCACTTTCCAAAATCTCACATTTTTTCAAAGGGCGATGGCTAAGCAGTGGCACATTTTCTAGCATTGTAGGGACTCTTAGGGGGATCATGACTGGTAAGTTTCGGGCCCCTAGGCTAAAGAGGTCATAGCCTAGGGTCACAAAAATGTTAATGGTGGTGATTCTGATGCCATGGCAGCTATACGTCCTGCTCAGGATGCATTCTAAGCTATACTAACGGTTCATGAATCATCCGGTTCTTTTTAATGAATCGGTTCTTTTTTTAATGAATCGACTCTTTTTTCTTTGAAAATTTAAAATCGATTTTCTCAAAAAGTATAAGGTCTTTTTGAAAAAAAAAATGTTTCATCTTGCTGTCACTGCCCTCCTCTACATACCTTGCAAATTTGGTGTTTTTACTATGTAAGGGGACTTTGCTATTAACCGCTAAAGTTGGCGGGCATTAAAGTCTATGGGCGAACCAAACTTTTTTTGAAAAAAGTTCCTGATTCACTGCTAACGCGAACCACCGAAGGTTCGCTGAGAACTGTTCGCCAGCGAACCGTTAGGGCCATCTCTAGTAATCATTAACAATCTGTTCCCCATCCCCTTCTTGCACCTTAACACTGTAGTTGCCATTGGCAGGTTTTGGTGCGCCGTATCAATTGTTATGTATAGAGTGCTTGGGGGGCCCCATTGTAAAACTTTCAAGAGGGCCCAACAGCTCCTTAGCTACGCCACTGGGTGCAGCACAATTTGAGTACCTATACTCTAGTGTGCTTAAAATAACTTGAATACGCAATTGATATTCGTTTTGTTCCAAATTACAACTTTGTTGTCACATTAGTACTTTCAACATAGGTCCCTTTATTTAAATCAGTAAATTAGAGAGATGCCAGAAACTATGACTTTCCTTAAGGGCAAATTAAGTAAAAGGGATATGGAGCAGGTGCGTAGCAATAGGGGTTGCAGAGGTTTCGACCACATCGGGGCCCTTGAGCCAGAGGGGCCCCATAGAGCTCTCCCTCAACGCCAGTATTAGCTCTCTATTAGTCCTGAGCTCATAATAATCACTTCTCTAGATACTTTGAATAGTAGTAATCATTAATAACAAACTGTTCCCCATCCCTCTCTTGCACCTCTGACATTGTGGTTGTGCTAGGCGGAGCAGTGCTTTTCAGCGCTGCTAGATTTGGGCGCAGCCGGTGTGCCACCATAGACTATAATAGGAATCACATCCATAGCAGCGCTCAGTGAGTAAGGTCGGCGCCGTCAGGAGACGAAGCCGAAGTTACTTAAAAAACACAATAATTCGGCCTCCAGCAATCGCTGGAAACTGAATTATATCATTTCCCACTATCCATGGCGTCCTGGAGGGGGAATAGTAATTAACACGGCCAGGAACTTGTGCAGCAGCAGGATCAGCCATATACCGGCTGTATCCTGCGCCCAAGTCTACCGGCGCCGATTTCAAATGTATGCGTTTTGGTGCGCTGTATCAATTGTTATGTATAGAGTGCATGGGGGGCCACAATGTAAAACTTGCATCAGGGCCCACAGCTCCTTAGCTATGCCACTGATATGGATGCTGACATTTATTTCCTTTTAAACAATACCAGTTGCCTGGCAGCCCCGCTGATCTATGTGGTTGCAGTAGTGTCTAAATAACACCAGAAACAAGCAGGCAGCTAATTTTGTCAGATCTGAAAATATTGTCAGAAACACCTGGTCTGCTGAATGCTTGTTCAGGGTCTATGGATAGAAGTATTAGAGGCAGAGGATCAGAAAGATAGCCAGCCAACTGGTATTGCTTAAAAGGAAATACTGTACTTATGGAAGCCTCTACATCTATCTTGCTTCAGTTGCCCTTTAAAGAAGCTTGTATTAGTATACTATGTTCATTTTGTTTTCTTTTTATCAAACTCATCCTAACAAAATATAGTTTCCTAACTCTATAAACCAACGCCTTGCTGTCACATTCTTTTGTTGAGGTAGTATTTGCATCATTGTTCCCTTTAAACATCAGTCAGACATGTATCTATTCTGTTTGAGCAATCGGTCAGAGTCAGAAACTCTGTTTTGCTGTCGCTTTGCGCATAGATGCCTATATGTGGATTTGCAATCTATGAACCGACTAGCCGAGAGGAGCGTCCTGACTCCAAAGGATTCACCACGCACGTACAATTCACATACTTGCCACCACATGTGAGTCAGCACATGACTGTAAATATATTAGCACATTGCGAACACTGTAAGTTAAAGGAATACTATCAATACCCAAGTGTTATAAAATGACAATGTACAAATAATGTCTAAGTAGCTGTGTAAACATTTTCCTATTTTTCATGTTAAATATCAGAGGCAAAAGCTTTAATTCATTGTGTATGAGATTTAGCTCTATTGGGACAAATCATTTGCAAAGGGGTGTCTGCTTCACTGCTCAGCCAGTGCTGTTTTTTGCATATCAGACTACAGAGTATTTTTCCCTGAAAGCCAAAAAATATATAAAAAACTGTTGAGTGACTGACAATTACACGTTTAAAACAAGTTACATTTCCTCTGCTCTCTTGCAGACAGTTTAGAAACATGCAGCTTCTTCTGAGAGCTCTCGGACACACAGGTACACACAGAGATAACAGTGAGGAAAATCCCTCACCTCATTAACTCTCAGAAATGAGCAGACAGTGCCGTCAGTTCAGAGTGAAAGGAATTTGTTACAGTAAACAAAAGAGATAAGCAAATGAAATGTATACATCATTATTTAACAGCAGTTCAGGAACTCTCTCTACTCAGGTTAAAAAAACACATGTTATTATAGTATCTCTTTAACCCTTAGCTGTATGCAGGGATCGGCGCCAGATCTGTCTATCTGTGCCCGATTCAAGCATACGGGTTATAAATACAAGATACTCTAGAACACAAGGTAACTGTAATGAATAGCGGAGATGCCGCTGCATGGGCAAGCGGCATGGCGGCTATCTCCGCGTTCCAGCCGGCAGCTTCTGCTGCGCAGCAACATGCTGCTGGTTCGCCTGGTCCTTCTAGTGCACACAGATTAAGAGCTACGCGCGCGCGCCAGGCGACAGGACCTTTATGCTAGTAGAAGGTGAGTCAGCTGATCAAACCGATCAGCTGACTCCAGCTATGCTCCGGATTGGCTGAGTGACTGGGGCGGCGCTGTGAAGCGCTTTGGGTATTTATAGGACTTGCCTGTCAGTTGCAAGTTGTCTGCTGTTGTGAATGCTTACATGTGAGCGCTCAGACCCTAGTCAGATCTTACAGTGTGTTAGAACCAGCCGGAGCTGGGAATTCACACTTAGTCAGATTCCATTGATAGCTTTAAAGTACTATTGTATTGTAAGACTTGTGTACCATTCTGTAGACTAGTTCCCAGGTGTTGAAACCAAGGACTTCACACCTAAGACTAGGATATTGCTACATTGCTACTGTTTATGTGTTAGACTAGTTCCCAGGTGTTGAAACCAAGGACTTCACACCTAGACTAGGATTGTTATTATATTACTGGTTACCTGTTATGATCTTTGGTTCTCCTGACCACTCTCCTGCTTACTGATTCGGTACTTCCTCCTATCTGATAAACTGTTGCCGACACTGCCTGTACCTGGATATCGAATCAGTCTTCCATCTCTGTACTTTTTCTGTCCGTATGCTAACCTTGCTTGTCTGACCTTTCTGGCTGTCACTTAACCCTTAGGCCCGGTTCACATTAGCGGTTGCTATCCGGAATCGCCGTGCCGGAGCCGTGCCGGAGCCGGACCGCATGCGGACCGGACGAAACGGACGCACGGCATAGCAATGAAAGTCTATGCGACCGTTCACATGCGTCCGTTTCGTCCGGACCGGAGCCGGACCGGATCCGGACTCCGGCGTCCGTTCCAACATGCGCTATTTTTTGGTCCGGCTGGTCCGGCTGACGTATCCGGACCGGAGCCGGAATGTTGCATCCGGCCAATGGAAACCAATGAGAACCGGAGAGCGCACAACACACTGGCTATAAAAACCGGATGTTGTACCACACTTCCTATGCTGACTCTATGGTATGGTGGCCATTTTGGATGGGGACCACATGGCACCAGCGTTCACAGAGTGGAGCAGCAGTGACTTCATGCTGGAGCTCTTTGGCAGCAATATGGAGCAGGATCTGTCTGATAGCGAGGGGGTGAGGCCCTACACATCAGAAGACCTCATCCTACAGGTGCAGCAGGTACCAGCCCTGTGGGACAAGGGGGATGCGGACCACAGCAACATCAAAAAATGCAGAGGCCTGTGGAAAAAAATTGCCAAGCTGTATGTGGAGGACTTTGAGCACTTGAGCAAGAGACAGCAAGGCACAGAGGGTATGTTGACTAGAAGTTTTTTGGGGGGGGCTTGTGGTTTAAGCTTGTGATGTATTCCACTTTTGCTATGGATTTGTGTCACCCACGTGTTGCCCACCCACCTGTTCCCCACCCACCTGTACCCCACCTGTGATGTATCCCACCCACCTGTACCCCACCTGTGATGTACCCCACCTGTGCTGTATCCCACCCACCTGTGATGTATCCCACCCACCTGTACCCCACCTGTGATGTATCCCACCCACCTCTACCCCACCTGTGATGTATCCCACCTGTGATGTATCCCACCTGTGATGTATCCCACCCACCTGTACCCCACCTGTACTGTATCCCACCCACCTGTGATGTATCCCACCCACCTGTGATGTATCCCACCCACCTGTACCCCACCTGTGATGTATCCCACCCACCTGTACCCCACCTGTGATGTATCCCACCCACCTGTACCCCACCTGTGATGTATCCCACCCACCTCTACCCCACCTGTGATGTATCCCACCTGTGATGTATCCCACCCACCTGTACCCCACCTGTGCTGTATCCCACCCACCTGTGATGTACCCCACCTGTGATGTATCCCACCCACCTGTACCCCACCTGTGATGTATCCCACCCACCTCTACCCCACCTGTGATGTATCCCACCCACCTCTACCCCACCTGTGATGTATCCCACCTGTGCTGTATCCCACCCACCTGTGATGTATCCCACCCACCTGTGATGTATCCCACCCACCTGTACCCCACCTGTGATGTATCCCACCCACCTGTACCCCACCTGTGATGTATCCCACCCACCTGTACCCCACCTGTGATGTATCCCACCCACCTCTACCCCACCTGTGATGTATCCCACCTGTGATGTATCCCACCCACCTGTACCCCACCTGTGCTGTATCCCACCCACCTGTGATGTACCCCACCTGTGATGTATCCCACCCACCTGTACCCCACCTGTGATGTATCCCACCCACCTCTACCCCACCTGTGATGTATCCCACCCACCTCTACCCCACCTGTGATGTATCCCACCCACCTGTACCCCACCTGTGATGTATCCCACCCACCTGTACCCCACCTGTGCTGTATCCCACCCACCTGTGATGTACCCCACCTGTGATGTATCCCACCCACCTGTACCCCACCTGTGATGTATCCCACCCACCTGTACCCCACCTGTGATGTATCCCACCCACCTGTGATGTATCCCACCCACCTGCGATGTACCCCACCTGTGCACATAAAACATACACAATGACCAATTATTATACATCAATTTATTGTAAAAAATGAATACATTTAAAATCACTCAAAAACTTGAAACTCCAAAATAAACACATTTCAACAAAACATATTAAAAACCAAACATTCACCCTCGTCCTGGTGGTGTGGTAAAATAAAGTCTCAGTTGGTCCCTGTTCCGCAGTGACACTACCCTTGGCCTGGTTGCATACCTCCGCAGGGGCATTAGTGGAAGCACATTCGGGGGTTCCGGAGTCTCTCTTTCCTCCTGCCGCACAAAGTTGTGGAGGATGCATGCTGCCTTCACCACGACAACTGCGTTGCCCGGTTTTAGCAGCATGGGCGTGTGGAACACCCTCCACTTTGACACCAGGATCCCAAATGTGCACTCCACCATTCTCCTTGCACGGCTCAACCGAGCATTGAAGTGTAGCTGGCTGGCATCAAGTCCCCTGTCTGGGTACGGACGCATTACATGGTCGGACAGGGCGAAGGCCTCGTCCCCCACAAACACATAGGGGTAGGCCGGTGCCCTTGTCCCAGGCCAGGGTCTGTCACGGGGGAGACGCAGTCTGCCTTCCTCCATCAGCCGGCAAAGGGTCGTACGCTGGAAAATTCCAGAGTCATTGGAACTACCGTACGACCCCACATCCACGTACACAAACTTGTAGTCCGCATCTGCCACTGCCATTAGAACAATGCTGAAGTATTTTTTATAGTTGAAATAATGGCTGCCACTCCCCACGGGTTTCTGAATCCGGATGTGTTTCCCATCCAGTGCGCCAACACAATTAGGAAACTTGCACTCGGTCCAGAAGCCCTGGGCGATCTCCTCCCATTTCGTGGTGTCCGGCACAGGCATGTATCTGGCCCTCAGTCGCGTCCAAAGGATCCTCGAAGTCCTCACGACGATGCCTGCCACCGTGCTCTTCACAATACGAAATGTGACATGTAGCGATGTATATGTTTGTCCAGTTGCGATGTACCTACAAGAGAAATAATCAAAATCAATTTTTCATGTCGTTACAGGAGAAAGGTTCAAGACAAGGTGGCGCAATATACGGGATGCATACGTGAAATGGCTACGGAAGAAAAAACTTGCCGAACGAAGTGGCAGTGGCGGGGGAAGGCGACAAAAAGACTACCAATTTGCCAAGCAATTGTCTTTCATCAATGCAAGCCTGGAACCTAGACTGTAAGTACCACTACTGTGGGCAGGAACTGAGAGCTCATACCATGACTTCGGCCATGTATTGCTATGGCCTCAATTCCCATGGCTAACGAACTTTTCTCACAAGCTTTATCAAATGTTGGGTAGAAACGGTTGATAAAGTGATTGCTAGTGTTTGCTAGCTCTGTGAATTGACGCCACATGCTGTTTGGCACACCAATAAATATTGTTTTTATCTACAGGACTGAAGACAATTTGGAGCAAGAGGAACCGACCCAGGAGGCACGGTTCAGCAGTGAGGAGAGCTTGGTGGATGATGACGTCGCCGATGTAAACTATTGCCCCGAGGAGAGGAGTAGGAGGAGGGAGTCCTTAATCCCTACTCTCTCCTTTGATGATGACTTGGCAGAAGAGAGCTTGGATGTTGAGGTTGCAGGACCGAGTGTGGAAGAAGCTGAACCTCCACAATCGACCGCTATGGAAGCTCCAGGGGAACAAGAACAAAGTGAGGAGCACCGAGAGACTGCAGCACAACCAGCGCGCAGGGCAACCCCGACACAGGCCAGAGGACGGGAAGATGCTGCCACACCACCAGTGAGGACCACCACACCAGTGAGGCGTCGAGGTACCCTCCCCCCAACAAGGAGAGAGACAGAGTCCGAGATGTCCGGGGCTGTCTCCGGACTTCTCGGGATTCTTCAGAGCCACCAAACTCTCATAACCCGGCAGTTGCAAGATGAGGACAGGGGCCACATCATGGAGCAGTACAAGTCCCACATCACTTCACTGCAATGTGAGCTCGACGCTGTACATGGGCACTACAGGGACGAGCTTAAAATGATGCATGAGATGCACAGAGGAGAAATCGACCAACTGCGTGCGCAGCATCATCAGTCGGTGGGCCAGCTGCAGAACATGATGCAGCAAATGCATCAACAAAGCAAGGAACTACTGAAATTGCAGGCACACCCGTGTTTTCACACTGTGATGTCTCTAATACCATATCTGGAAAAGGTGCCTTCCCAAAACCTGATGGCGTGCCATTCCAATTTGCTGGAGGTGATTAAACAGCACATGGACACGCCATTATTGCAACCACCAATTTTTAGACCCCCACAACCAACAGCGGTGCCCACCTGGCAATCATCACAGATGTACACCGGCTACAGAGGCAGTCAATATGGGCCACCGCTGTCAGGGTCCAGCTCATCCACGACCAGCACCCAAGAGAGTCCAGATTTCCAGGCAGCAACTCCCACCTTTTCGAGTAGTGGTGCCGATACAATTTGAAAAAAAAAGTCAAATTGTTCCTGGACATGCTCCTCTGAATACCTCCGATCCGCGGAGGAAGGATACTATCACAGGGCTTTTTAACTTTTGGTTTTGCTGGACTTGAACTTTAGGGCCTGGTGTCCCCGAAAGACACTACCTGGGTCACAACCTTGTGCCTGTTGCACTGCACCTGTACTCCTGCACCTGTGCCTTTGATTCCTCTTGTTCCTTACTTTGTTGATCCTAATCACTTGCACAAGACCCTTGGAGCCATGGGTGAAGGACACCTTCACTGGTCGGTGAGAGGCCTAGCCTTTTCACTGACCTGTGTCCTTCATCCATGGCTCAGAGGGTCCTGTGCCAGTGGTTAGGTTTTAGAAGCACTAATAATTTAGGGCCTGGTGTCCCCGAAAGACACTACCTGGGTCACAACCTTGTGCCTGTTGCACTGCACCTGTAGTCCTGCACCTGTGCCTTTGATTCCTCTTGTTCCTTACTTTGTTGATCCTAATCACTTGCACAAGACCCTTTGAACCATGGATGAAGGACACCTTGACTGGTCGGTGAGAGGCCTAGCCTTTTCACTGACCTGTGTCCTTCACCCATGGCTCAGAGGGTCCTGTGCCAGTGGTTAGGTTTTTGAAGCACTTCAATTTTAGGGCCTGGTGTCCCCGAAAGACACTACCTGGGTCACAACCTTGTGCCTGTTGCACTGCACCTGTAGTCATGCACCTCTGCCATCGGTTCCTCTTGCTCCTCACTTTGTTCTTGTTCCTAACCACTTGCACAAGACCCTTTGAACCATGGATGAAGGACACCTTGACTGGTCGGTGAGAGGCCTAGCCTTTTCACTGACCTGTGTCCTTCACCCATGGCTCAGAGGGTCCTGTGCCAGTGGTTAGGTTTTTAAAGCACTTCAATTTTAGGGCCTGGTGTCCCCGAAAGACACTACCTGGGTCACAACCTTGTGCCTGTTGCACTGCACCTGTAGTCATGCACCTCTGCCATCGGTTCCTCTTGCTCCTCACTTTGTTCTTGTTCCTAACCACTTGCACAAGACCCTTTGAACCATGGATGAAGGACACCTTGACTGGTCGGTGAGAGGCCTAGCCTTTTCACTGACCTGTGTCCTTCACCCATGGCTCAGAGGGTCCTGTGCCAGTGGTTAGGTTTTTGAAGCACTTCAATTTTAGGGCCTGGTGTCCCCGAAAGACACTACCTGGGTCACAACCTTGTGCCTGTTGCACTGCACCTGTAGTCATGCACCTCTGCCATCGGTTCCTCTTGCTCCTCACTTTGTTCTTGTTCCTAACCACTTGCACAAGACCCTTTGAACCATGGATGAAGGACACCTTGACTGGTCGGTGAGAGGCCTAGCCTTTTCACTGACCTGTGTCCTTCACCCATGGCTCAGAGGGTCCTGTGCCAGTGGTTAGGTTTTTAAAGCACTTCAATTTTAGGGCCTGGTGTCCCCGAAAGACACTACCTGGGTCACAACCTTGTGCCTGTTGCACTGCACCTGTAGTCATGCACCTCTGCCATCGGTTCCTCTTGCTCCTCACTTTGTTCTTGTTCCTAACCACTTGCACAAGACCCTTTGAACCATGGATGAAGGACACCTTGACTGGTCGGTGAGAGGCCTAGCCTTTTCACTGACCTGTGTCCTTCACCCATGGCTCAGAGGGTCCTGTGCCAGTGGTTAGGTTTTTAAAGCACTTCAATTTTAGGGCCTGGTGTCCCCGAAAGACACTACCTGGGTCACAACCTTGTGCCTGTTGCACTGCACCTGTAGTCATGCACCTCTGCCATCGGTTCCTCTTGCTCCTCACTTTGTTCTTGTTCCTAACCACTTGCACAAGACCCTTTGAACCATGGATGAAGGACACCTTGACTGGTCGGTGAGAGGCCTAGCCTTTTCACTGACCTGTGTCCTTCACCCATGGCTCAGAGGGTCCTGTGCCAGTGGTTAGGTTTTTAAAGCACTTCAATTTTAGGGCCTGGTGTCCCCGAAAGACACTACCTGGGTCACAACCTTGTGCCTGTTGCACTGCACCTGTAGTCATGCACCTCTGCCATCGGTTCCTCTTGCTCCTCACTTTGTTCTTGTTCCTAACCACTTGCACAAGACCCTTTGAACCATGGATGAAGGACACCTTGACTGGTCGGTGAGAGGCCTAGCCTTTTCACTGACCTGTGTCCTTCATCCATGGCTCAGAGGGTCCTGTGCCAGTGGTTAGGTTTTTGAAGCACTTTAATATTAGGGACTGGTGTCCCCGAAAGACACTTGGGCAGCTATGCCCTGCAACTCTTCCAGCACAAAGTTGGTGGTTGGTGTTCCTTAAAACTGACCGGGCTATACCATAGATATGTTATTTTTTGTCTTCCATGTTGGAAGAATGTTTCCATGTTGGAAAGTGGTAGTTTTTGCAATAAAAAAATTTGTTTTTACATACCTCAGTGTGATGAGTAGTTGTTCTTGTGGTGTGACTGCTCTCCTGAACGTGGTATCCTTCTTCCTAAGGTCATCCTTCACCATCTCCAAAAGGGTATCAAACCTGTCAGGAGATGGAAAGGAAGAAGCTGTAAAGTATGTTGTGGGACAAGGTGTTGGGTGGAGGATGGGGGAGGTGTGTTTACAGAGGTTTGGGAGTGTTGTGGAGGGTGGGGGTGTAGTGTATAGCTAGGTATACAGGGGTGTGGGGGTCAGGGTGGTGTGTTTAGCTAGGTATACAGGGATGAGGTGTTGTGGGGGTGAGGGTGGGGTGTTTAGGGATGGTGGGGGTTGGTGTATTTAGGCCTAGATACTTACAGGGGAATAGACATCCGAGTGTAGCTGTAGAACTTCTGTGGGTGTCGTCTGAGGTCCCGGTAGAGGGCCTGGAACTCTCCCTTCCTCTGCCTCCTGGCTTGTAGAGGGTGCACCCACCATCTCCTGCGAGGAGCACGCCTTCTCCCCACATAGTAGTAGGTAAACAACAGGAAGGAGAGAATTCCCAGGTAATAAGCGTAAAAAATGACTGGATCCATGGTCCCAACTGCTGTCTCTGTATCCAAGGATGGTCTCCACACGTCCAGCTGTCTCCAACAATGACCCCAGAGCTTCTGCTGACCTCCCAGAACCCCAGGTATTTATACAGGTTGTTATCTCTTTAAGAATCCGGAACCGGACCGCAACCGTGTTCATACCGCACGGAAACCGTATGCAACCGGACCGGATCCGGACCGGATCCGGACAGGAACCGTACGGTTCAGGTCCGATCCGGCTCCGGTGCGGTCCGGACATCCGGTGCGGTTTTTGCAAAACCGCAAGTGTGAACGGGGCCTTAGGTGATCATCTTTACTGTACTGTCTGTGACACTTGCTCCTCAGGTGTTCATTAGCTGCAAGCACAGTCTTATGGTCACCTGCTCCTCAGGAGATCATCTTGCAGCACAGTCAGTGGTCCCTGCCAGGTCCTCAGGGGTCCACTGGCTGCAGTACAGTCTGATTCCCTGCTCCCCAGGGAATCCTTGGCTGCAGTAGTGTCTGTATCTCCCGCTTCTCGGGAGATAACTTCTCCAATTACTGTTGCACCAAACACAATACCACATTGGGTGTCCTGTGTCTAGCTATACTAGTATTATTGGTGATTCTGCAGATCACCACATAATCAGGTATAGCATCTGTATTGTTGGTGATACTGCAGATCACCAATAATCAGAAAAATCTGTGTTGCTGACACGAATCATTACAGAACAGCAGACCAAAACATTATGAACGCACTGCATAGTCATGTTGAAGTCCTGACCACCGC
Organism: Hyperolius riggenbachi; assembly: GCF_040937935.1. Taxonomy (NCBI): domain Eukaryota; kingdom Metazoa; phylum Chordata; class Amphibia; order Anura; family Hyperoliidae; genus Hyperolius; species Hyperolius riggenbachi. The sequence goes on along the minus strand of NW_027152349.1, from coordinate 393,074 downwards.
GGTAAATGGTCTTTCCGGGGTGATTATTCACCAACAAACCCAGATTACACCACTGTCTGGGGCTGTTCAGGAACTTCAATCGACTATAAATACAGTGCGATCCCCTCCAGTCACGGACCTTCGCATATCCATACCTGAAAAGTTTTCTGGCCATAGATCTGACTTTCAGAATTTCAGGAATCGTGTGTTGTCTTATTTTGAGTTGAGGCCTACCTTGTCAGGAACTGAGTCTCAGAGGGTAACATTCCTAAAGACCCTTTTGTCAGGTGATTCTCAAACATGGGCATATAGCCTTCATGCAGAGCATGAGGCGTTGTCCTCGGTTCAGGAATTTTTTAAGGCCATGGCCATTATATATGATGATCCGGATATTGCTTCCACTGCTAAAAGGAAAGTAAAGATGCTCAGGCAGGGTCATAGATCGGTTGAGGTTTACACCGCTGAGTTCAGGAAGTGGGCTGTGTCAGCTAGATCGGGAGCATATGCATTATTAGACTGTTTTCTGGCAGGATTGTCTGATGCAGTCTATGATCTGATGTTAGGACATCCTGAGCCCAAATCTGTGCACGAAGCGATTTCTTTGGCCGTGCGGATAGATCGCCGCTTGCGCTACCAGAAACAGATTCGTGGTAGGAATGCTATAAGATCTGTCTCATATGACTCCTCTCCACCCTCGTCACTTCCGGACGAGCCGATGCAAATCGGATACTCTAGGTTGATGCAAGTGGAAAAGAATCGCAGAAGGTTAGAAAGACTCGGTCTATATTGTGCTGAGAAGGGTCACATTGTCCAGAACTGTCCTAAAAAGTCGGGAGAATGCTGCCGCCTAGGGGTAGTCAGAGGTCATACCATAGGCGAGCAGTCTTTATCTCTAAACAATAATCGTTTGTTTCTTCCTTGTTCCATTACATGGGAGGGTCAGAACAGATCCACAGAAGCCTTTGTGGACTCTGGCTCTGCAGCCAATTTTATAGATTATGATTTTGTAAAAAAATTGGGGATTCCCTTACTCCCTCTAGACCGGCAGATTCTGGTCACGGCGGTGGATGACTCGCCATTACAGTGTAGACAGCCTCTTTTCCAAACCCCCTTATTATTGTGTAATATAGGGGTGTTACATAAAGAGAAATTACAGTTCCTTGTTCTGCCAATGGCAACCTCTACCATTATTCTTGGTATGCCCTGGTTGCACTTGCAACTCCACTCTCCTCAGATTGACTGGGCTTCAGGTCAGCTACAGAGCTGGTCAACCCATTGTCATCATCATTGTTTGGAGAGAGTTGCCGCTTGCACTACTAAGATACAGCTCAAAGGGGTGTCAATGCAGTGTACAGAATTCGCTGACATGTTCTGTCCAGAGTCTGCAGATAAACTCTCGCCTCTCCTGAGTTTCGATTGTCCCATGGAGTTGGGATCTGGTTGTATGCCTCCTAGAGGCCATCTTCATAATCTGTCGGGATCTGAGGGACTGGTAATGCAGGAATGCATTAAAGAAAACTTGGGCAAAGGCTTCATCTGTCCTTCCCGGTCACCTGTAACGTATACACCAGGTAGTAAGAACGTCAAAGCGGACGCTCTATCTGGGTGTTTTGAGCCAGGGACAGTTCAATCTTCAACCCCGGAAACCATCCTACCTCAGAAAATAGTCTTGGCAGCTACTGAGACCTGGGAGGACTGGATGGCTACTCTGGGCCCTTATCAACAGGATGTTCCAGAGGGAAAGCATGAGGGAGTTATGTTCGTACCACTGCCTTTCCGCCTGCAACTCTTACAATTGTTCCATTCCCATAAAAATGCGGGGCATCCTGGGGCTGCCAGAACTCAGGATTTACTGGCCAGATGCGCTTGGTGGCCTACGCTGGCAACGGATTGTAAGGAGTTTGTAAGAGAGTGCTCAGTTTGTGCTAGAAGTAAGCCCTCTCGCCAGGCACCAGTGGGCACACTTCAACACCTACCAGTGCCAAATGAACCCTGGACTCATTTGTCAATGGACTTTGTAGGAGAACTCCCCAAGTCTGAGGGCAAGATGGTCATTTGGGTGGTAGTAGATAGGTTCAGTAAGATGGCTCATTTTGTCCCTCTGAAAGGACTCCCCTCAGCCCAGGAGATGGCTGATCTATTTATTCAGCACGTTTTCCGGCTGAATGGCATTCCGGAGAATGTGGTGTCAGATCAGGGAGTCCAGTTCGTGTCAAAATTTTGGAAGGCCTTTTGCCATCAGCTGGGTATGGACCTTTCATTTTCATCAGGCTACCACCCACAGACCAATGGTCAGACCGAGAGAGTTAACCAGTCCCTTGAGCAGTTTCTCAGATGTTATGTGGCAGATGCACAGTCTGATTGGGTAAAGTTTTTGCCGTTTGCAGAATTTGCACATAACAATTTGAAGAGTTCCTCTTCAGGATTTTCCCCTTTTCAGGTAGTTTTGGGAAGATCTCCCAAATTCGCTCCATTACCTGTGGCATCTACCCCATTTCCGGCCCTGGAGGATTGGCAGAGGGCATTGAGGGAGATTTGGGGAATGGTTAAGAGGAATTTGGGGAAAGCTTTCCAGACTCAGAAGAAACAGGTGGATAAGAGACGGTCTGTAGAGTGGAAGTTTTCCCCAGGGGACCTGGTGTGGGTATCTACTCAGCATTTAGCTTTAAAACAACCGTCACCTAAGTTGGGACCCAGATTTGTAGGGCCATACCCGGTGTCCAGAAAGATTAATGACGTCACTTATGATCTCCCAGCCAGCATGAGAGGTGTGAGATCATTCCATGTTTCTCTGTTGAAGCCTGCGGTGCACGTGGATTCTGTTAGAATCTCATATTAATGCAGAGAACTGATCATCCCTCTTGCCCAAATCGTATACAAATTTTAAATGTTTTGCAGATAAGTTGAGTGAATTTCAAGATCCGTGAGTACGGGCAAAATCAAAATTAGATTGTGTACTTGTTAATGTTATTATTGGAAGTGAGCTGTTTATTCCTACAAGGTTAAGAATGAGATAGTATTGAAGAGATGTTCACATGTTATGCAATATTGTTGTGTTAGTAAGTTAAAACCATCTAAGAGGTCAAGATATACACTGCTTAAGCTAAGTCTATTTTATACGCAAGATGTTAATCACATAGTGTTCCCGCATATCTAATAAGCTGATCAATAATATACACTTTATTTCAGATTGTATAAAAACAGTTAGGCCATAAGCCTTGTGTAGGCCATTACCTCTTATAACCACAGGGGGCATCTCTTGTGCCTGCTACTACCACTTACAACCATAAGGGGCATCTAGATATCCCTATCTAAAAATAAAGGGTGAGGTAATGTTATAAAAAGAACATGACTTCATGTAAAATCCCCTACCCGGACGCCATATTGGAAAAATTACAATAAAAAGGATGGCAGGCTAGCACATTGGAGCATCAAGCCTGAAACTCTACTGAGATGATTGAGGCCTAGCAAGAGACTACCTTCCATCGTGATTCTGAAACCCAAGAGAGGTAATATGCAATTATTCTTGGTGAATTCTTTGACAATTAGTCTATGCAAAAGTTAAGACTTGTCTTTTTAAACTTCAGCAGTTTTTTGAGTTTTGGATAACTTTGTTCTATGCTATAAGTTTTACTATTCAAACGCAATTGCAAGCTTAGAAGCATTTATCAAGCTTTGAAGGATTAAGAAATATCTACTTTAAGTTCTTTATATAAGAATAGAACTTCATAAATCATCTTTTAAGGATAAAGCTATATTGTATGTAACATACACTGTTCAATCTCGAGACAACACAATCGATGAAGGATAAAAGCTACAGCAGAATATTTGCTATATTGAAATGGACTCTTTTAACTAAAGGAACTTTGAAAATGTATTTTTGGATGAAAATGTATTTTTTTGGAAGAATTGACAACAACTGGAGAGATGTATATTCCTGTATATAAATAATTTTATAATAATATAAATAATTTTATAAAATTAAACAGCTGAGTGTTGCGTTTTTCTTTCAGAGGTAAAACTGTTAACCTATAGATATTCTGTTTATAGTGAGCACGCACCCACTTCTGTCTAATTTTGGTTATGACGCTTTAAAGGCTGGTCCTTTACTGAGTTGGTAATCATTTTAAGCAGATATCGATCAGATATTTGACAGATGGCACCCCAGATGTGTTAACAGTTACCCTGGAATTACATATTCACGTGATGGAAACATAGATCATTGTGAATTTTACCCGGGAAATAAGCTAGCAAACTTTTTATATATATATGGTCAGAAATGTAAACTGCAACCATAATCTTAAGCAAAGAAGGAAGAATTCTTATGCTTTTTAATCTCAGAGAGGAGAATTTTTTTTTTACAAGCACACTCATGCTACAGTTAGTGTTGGGCGAACAGTGTTCGCCACTGTCCGGGTTCTGCAGTTCGGGTCATGTTCGAGTTCGGCCGAACACCTGATGGTGTTCGGCCAAACTGTTCGGCCATATGGCCGAACTAAGAGCGCATGGCCGAACGTTACCCGAACGTTCGGCTAGCGCTGTGATTGGCCGAACGGGTCACGTGTAGTGTTGGGCGAACATCTAGATGTTCGGGTTCGGGCCGAACATGGCCGCAATGTTCGGGTGTTCGAGCCGAACTCCGAACATAATGGAAGTTAATGGGGACCCGAACTTTCGTGCTTTGTAAAGCCTCCTTATATGCTACATACCCCAAATTTACAGGGTATGTGCACCTTGGGAGTGGGTACAAGAGGAAAAACTTTTTAGCAAAAAGAGCTTATAGTTTTTGAGAAAATCGATTTTAAAGTTTCAAAGGGAAAACTGTCTTTTAAATGCGGGAAATGTCTGTTTTCTTTGCACAGGTAACATGCTTTTTGTCGGCATGCAGTCATAAATGTAATACATATAAGAGGTTCCAGGAAAAGGGACCGGTTACGCTAACCCAGCAGCAGCACACGTGATGGAACAGGAGGAGGGTGGCGCAGGAGGAGAAGGCCACGCTTTGAGACACAACAACCCAGGCCTTGCATGAGGACAAGAAGCGTGCGGATAGCAATTTGCGTTTTGTCGCCATGCAGTCATAAATGTAATACAGATGAGAGGTTCAATAAACAGGGACCGGAAACGCTAACCCATCACAGATGTTCATTGTTCATGTTACTTGGTTGGGGTCCGGGAGTGTTGCGTAGTCGTTTCCAATCCCTGATTGATTCATTTTAATTTGAGTCAGACGGTCTGCATTTTCTGTGGAGAGGTGGATACGCCGATCTGTGACGATGCCTCCGGCAGCACTGAAACAGCGTTCCGACATAATGCTGGCTGCTGGGCAAGCCAGCACCTCTATTGCGTACATTGCCAGTTTGTGCCAGGTGTCTAGCTTTGATACCCAATAGTTGAAGGGTGCAGATGGATTGTTCAACACAGCTATGCCATCTGACATGTAGTCCTTGACCATCTTCTCCAGGCAATCGGTGTTGGAGGTGGATCTGCACGCTTGCTGTTCTGTGTGCTGCTGCATGGGTGTCAGAAAATTTTCCCACTCCAAGGACACTGCCGATACCATTCCCTTTTGGGCACTAGCTGCGGCTTGTGTTGTTTGCTGCCCTCCTGGTCGTCCTGGGTTTGCGGAAGTCAGTCTGTTGGCGTACAACTGGCTAGAGGAGGGGGAGGATGTCAATCTCCTCTTTAAAGTCTCCACAAGGGCCTGCTGGTATTCTTCTATTTTGACCTGTCGGACTCTTTCTTCAAGCAATTTTGGAACATTGTGTTTGTACCGTGGATCCAGAAGGGTATAAACCCAGTAATTGGTGTTGTCCAGAATGCGCACAATGCATGGGTCGCGTTCAATGCAGTCCTAGGCCGAAAAGGTCATAGCCTAGGTTTACAAAAACCTGTTTATTTGGGCTATTTCAATGGTAGTGATGGTGACGTACATAAATCTCATCGATGGCCGTTAGCAACGTCCGAATTTCACGAAATGTCTCATGCAGGTAGAAGACATATTGTTAGACTTGGATTCCAAAGATGGGGTCCCTACATCTCTGCAAACCAGAGTTACAGGGGTCCAAGATTGGTAAAATCCCCCATAGGCTTTCATTGGGCCTCCTATTTACAGTTCCAAAATCTCACATCTTTTCAAAGGGCAATTGATCAGCAGTGGCAAATTTTCTAGCATTGTAGGGACCCTTAGGGGGAACATGACTGGTGAGTTTCGGGCCCCTAGGCCGAAGAGGTCATAGCCTAGGGTCACAAAAACCTGTTTATTTGGGCTATTTCAATGGTAGTGATGGTGACGTACATAAATCTCAGCCATGGCCGTTAGCAACGTCTGAATTTCACGAAATGTCTCATGCAGGTAGAAGACATATTGTTAGACTTGGATTCCAAAGATGGGGTCCCTACATCTCTGCAAACCAGAGTTACAGGGCTCCAAATTTGGTAAAATCCCCCTTAGACTTTCATTGCCTCCCTATTTCACTTTCCAAAATCTCACATCTTTTCAAAGGGCAATGGCTCAGCAGTACCAAATTTTCTAGCATTGTAGGGACCCTTAGGGGGAACATGACTGGTGAGTTTCGGGCCCCTAGGCCAAAGAGGTCATAGCCTAGGGTCACAAAAACCTGTTTATTTGGGCTATTTCAATGGTAGTGATGGTGACGTACATAAATCTCAGCCATGGCCGTTAGCAACGTCTGAATTTCACGAAATGTCTCATGCAGGTAGAAGACATATTGTTAGACTTGGATTCCAAAGATGGGGTCCCTACATCTCTGCAAACCAGAGTTACAGGGCTCCAAAATTGGTAAAATCCCCCATAGACTTTCATTGCCTCCCTATTTCACTTTCCAAAATCTCACATCTTTTCAAAGGGCAATGGCTCAGCAGTACCAAATTTTCTAGCATTGTAGGGACCCTTAGGAGGAACATGACTGGTGAGTGTCGGGCCCCTAGGCCAAAGAGGTCATAGCCTAGGGTCACAAAAACCTGTTTATTTGGGCTATTTCAATGGTAGTGATGGTGACGTACATAAATCTTAGCCATGGCCGTTAGCAACGTCTGAATTTCACGAAATGTCTCATGCAGGTAGAAGACATATTGTTAGACTTGGATTCCAAAGATGGGGTCCCTACATCTCTGCAAACCAGAGTTACAGGGCTCCACAATTGGTAAAATCCCCTATAGACTTTCATTGCCTGCCTATTTCACTTTCCAAAATCTCACATCTTTTCAAAGGGCAATGGCTCAGCAGTACCAAATTTTCTAGCATTGTAGGGACCCTTAGGGGGATCATGACTGGTGAGTTTCGGGCCCCTAGGCCGAAGAGGTCATAGCCTAGGGTCACAAAAACCTGTTTATTTGGGCTATTTCAATGGTAGTGATGGTGACGTACATAAATCTCAGCCATGGCCGTTAGCAACGTCTGAATTTCACGAAATGTCTCATGCAGGTAGAAGACATATTGTTAGACTTGGATTCCAAAGATGGGGTCCCTACATCTCTGCAAACCAGAGTTACAGGGCTCCAAATTTGGTAAAATCCCCCTTAGACTTTCATTGCCTCCCTATTTCACTTTCCAAAATCTCACATCTTTTCAAAGGGCAATGGCTCAGCAGTACCAAATTTTCTAGCATTGTAGGGACCCTTAGGGGGAACATGACTGGTGAGTTTCGGGCCCCTAGGCCAAAGAGGTCATAGCCTAGGGTCACAAAAACCTGTTTATTTGGGCTATTTCAATGGTAGTGATGGTGACGTACATAAATCTCAGCCATGGCCGTTAGCAACGTCTGAATTTCACGAAATGTCTCATGCAGGTAGAAGACATATTGTTAGACTTGGATTCCAAAGATGGGGTCCCTACATCTCTGCAAACCAGAGTTACAGGGCTCCAAAATTGGTAAAATCCCCCATAGACTTTCATTGCCTCCCTATTTCACTTTCCAAAATCTCACATCTTTTCAAAGGGCAATGGCTCAGCAGTACCAAATTTTCTAGCATTGTAGGGACCCTTAGGGGGAACATGACTGGTGAGTGTCGGGCCCCTAGGCCAAAGAGGTCATAGCCTAGGGTCACAAAAACCTGTTTATTTGGGCTATTTCAATGGTAGTGATGGTGACGTACATAAATCTTAGCCATGGCCGTTAGCAACGTCTGAATTTCACGAAATGTCTCATGCAGGTAGAAGACATATTGTTAGACTTGGATTCCAAAGATGGGGTCCCTACATCTCTGCAAACCAGAGTTACAGGGCTCCACAATTGGTAAAATCCCCTATAGACTTTCATTGCCTGCCTATTTCACTTTCCAAAATCTCACATCTTTTCAAAGGGCAATGGCTCAGCAGTACCACATTTTCTAGCATTGTAGGGACCCTTAGGGGGATCATGACTGGTGAGTTTTGCCACTGCTGAGCCATTGCCCTTTGAAAAGATGTGAGATTTTGGAACTGTAAATAGGAGGCCCAATGAAAGCCTATGGGGGATTTTACCAATTTTGGAGCCCTGTAACTCTGGTTTGCAGAGATGTAGGGACCCCATCTTTGGAATCCAAGTCTAACAATATGTCTTCTACCTGCATGAGACATTTCGTTAAATTCAGACGTTGCTAACGGCCATGGCTGAGATTTATGTACGTCACCATCACTACCATTGAAATAGCCCACATAAACAGGTTTTTGTGACCCTAGGCTATGACCTCTTTGGCCTAGGGGCCCGAAACTCACCAGTCATGTTCCCCCTAAGGGTCCCTACAATGCTAGAAAATTTGGTACTGCTGAGCCATTGCCCTTTGAAAAGATGTGAGATTTTGGAAAGTGAAATAGGGAGGCAATGAAAGTCTATAGGGGATTTTACCAATTTTGGACCCCTGTAACTCTAGTTTGCAGAGATGTAGGGACCCCATCTTTGGAATCCAAGTCTAGCAATATGTCTTCTACCTGCATGAGACATTTCGTGAAATTCAGACGTTGCTAACGGCCATGGCTGAGATTTATGTACGTCACCATCACTACCATTGAAATAGCCCAAATAAACAGGTTTTTGTGACCCTAGGCTATGACTTCTTTGGCCTAGGGGCCCGAAACTCACCAGTCATGTTCCCCCTAAGGGTCCCTACAATGCTAGAAAATTTGGTACTGCTGAGCCATTGCCCTTTGAAAAGATGTGAGATTTTGGAAAGTGAAATAGGGAGGCAATGAAAGTCTATGGGGGATTTTACCAATTTTGGACCCCTGTAACTCTGGTTTGCAGAGATGTAGGGACCCCATCTTTGGAATCCAAGTCTAACAATATGTCTTCTACCTGCATGAGACATTTCGTGAAATTCAGACGTTGCTAACGGCCATAGCTGAGATTTATGTACGTCACCATCACTACCATTGAAATAGCCCAAATAAACAGGTTTTTGTGACCCTAGGCTATGACCTCTTTGGCCTAGGGCCCTGAAACTCACCAGTCATGTTCCCCCTAAGGGTCCCTACAATGCTAGAAAATTTGGTACTGCTGAGCCATTGCCCTTTGAAAAGATGTGAGATTTTGGAAAGTGAAATAGGGAGGCAATGAAAGCCTATGGGGGATTTTACCAATTTTGGAGCCCTGTAACTCTGGTTTGCAGAGATGTAGGGACCCCATCTTTGGAATCCAAGTCTAACAATATGTCTTCTACCTGCATGAGACATTTCGTGAAATTCAGACGTTGCTAACGGCCATGGCTGAGATTTATGTACGTCACCATCACTACCATTGAAATAGCCCAAATAAACAGGTTTTTGTGACCCTAGGCTATGACCTCTTCGACCTAGGGGCCCGAAACTCACCAGTCATGTTCCCCCTAAGGGTCCCTACAATGCTAGAAAATTTGCCACTGCTGATCATTTGCCCTTTGAAAAGATGTGAGATTTTGGAACTGTAAATAGGAGGCCCAATGAAAGTCTATGGGGGATTTTACCAATTTTGGAGCCCTGTAACTCTGGTTTGCAGAGATGTAGGGACCCTATCTTTGGAATCCAAGTCTAACAATATGTCTTCTACCTGCATGAGACATTTCGTGAAATTCAGACGTTGCTAACGGCCATAGCTGAGATTTATGTACGTCACCATCACTACCATTGAAATAGCCCAAATAAACAGGTTTTTGTGACCCTAGGCTATGACCTCTTTGGCCTAGGGGCCCGAAACTCACCAGTCATGTTCCCCCTAAGGGTCCCTACAATGCTAGAAAATTTGGTACTGCTGAGCCATTGCCCTTTGAAAAGATGTGAGATTTTGGAAAGTGAAATAGGGAGGCAATGAAAGCCTATGGGGGATTTTACCAATTTTGGACCCCTGTAACTCTGGTTTGCAGAGATGTAGGGACCCCATCTTTGGAATCCAAGTCTAACAATATGTCTTCTACCTGCATGAGACATTTCGTGAAATTCAGACGTTGCTAACGGCCATGGCTGAGATTTATGTACGTCACCATCACTACCATTGAAATAGCCCAAATAAACAGGTTTTTGTGACCCTAGGCTATGACCTCTTCGGCCTAGGACTGCATTGAACGCGACCCACGCATTGTGCGCATTTTGGACAACACCAATTACTGGGTTTATACCCTTCTGGATCCACGGTACAAACACAATGTTCCAAAACTGCTTGAAGAAAGAGTCTGACAGGTCAAAATGGAAGAATACCAGCAGGCCCTTGTGGAGACTTTAAAGAGGAGATTGACATCCTCCCCCTCCTCTAGCCAGTTGTACGCCGACAGACTGACTTCCGCAAACCCAGGACGACCAGGAGGGCAGCAAACAACACAAGCCGCAGCTAGTGCCCAAAAGGGAATGGTATCGGCAGTGTCCTTGGAGTGGGAAAATTTTCTGACACCCATGCAGCAGCACACAGAACAGCAAGCGTGCAGATCCACCTCCAACACTGATCGCCTGGAGAAGATGGTCAAGGACTACATGTCAGATAGCATAGCTGTGTTGAACAATCCATCTGCACCCTTCAACTATTGGGTATCGAAGCTAGACACCTGGCACAAACTGGCAATGTACGCAATAGAGGTGCTGGCTTGCCCGGCAGCCAGCGTTATGTCGGAACGCTGTTTCAGTGCTGCCGGAGGCATCGTCACAGATCGGCGTATCCGCCTCTCCACAGAAAATGCAGACCGTCTGACTCAAATTAAAATGAATCAATCCTGGATTGGAAACGACTACGCAACACTCCCGGACCCCAACCAAGTAACATGAACAATGAACATCTGTGATGGGTTAGCGTTTCCGGTCCCTGTTTATTGAACCTCTCATCTGTATTAAATTTATGACTGCATGGCGACAAAATGCAAATTGCTATCCGCACGCTTTTTGTCCTCATGCAAGGCCTGGGTTGTTGTGTCTCAAAGCGTGGCCTTCTCCTCCTGCGCCACCCTCCTCCTGTTCCATCACGTGTGCTGCTGCTGGGTTAGCGTTACCGGTCCCTTTTCCTGGAACCTCTTATATGTATTACATTTATGACTGCATGCCGACAAAAAAGCATGTTACCTGTGCAAAGAAAACAGACATTTCCCGCATTTAAAAGACAGTTTTCCCTTTGAAACTTTAAAATCGATTTTCTCAAAAACTATAAGCTCTTTTTGCTAAATTTTTCCCCCTCTTGTACCCACTCCCAAGGTGCACATACCCTGCAAATTTGGGGTATGTAGCATGTAAGGAAGCTTTACAAAGCACGAAAGTTCGGGTCCCCATTGACTTCCATTATGTTCGGAGTTCGGGTCGAACACCCGAACATCGCGGCGATGTTCGGCGAACGTTCGCGAACCCGAACATCTAGGTGTTCGCCCAACACTAGCTACAGTCTATAGAAACTTTAATAAATAACGGGTGAAGTTATTTTTATCTGAGAAGAAAAGAGCTATCTACACATCCCTATATATCTCTGATGAGAGATTCAAGCAGGAGGATTTTAGCATCTTTTTCTATACAACATGCCGTTGATATCTCAGAATACAGAGAAAATATTAGAGAAATACGGACTATGTTTATAGTTCACAGTTGAGCATAGCGACACTGAAAGGAAAATTGTGTGCAATAGATGATTCTAGCAAAGTGACATGCCATATCCCTCAAGAAGAGGAGAAACAGTTTTTTTTTTTTTTTTTTTTTTTTACAAGACACTTTTATGAGAAATACAGTACTTTATAACAAACAAGTAAACATATATTATGTTGAAGCATATAGTGCAATGACTCTTTACAAGACTGAAGACAACAGACTTCATAACTGAATTGTTATTCATTCTTCTCTGTGTCTGTTACTGGGTCAAAGGCTACATTATCAAAACAGCTACGAAGAGCTCAGCAAAGGCTGCCAGCGAAGGTTGCAGGGGCTGATAAACAAAGTCTCATACAGAGCGCGCTCACCCCCGCCTTTATAGTAAAACACGGCAAATGAACATTTTTTTTTTCTTAGTTTTTTTCACAAGTTTTATAAATACAAAAATAAGGAACAGTTTATGCTATAGAAAGATAGTACAAAGTACAATCATGAAGATTCAGGTTTTTTATTTTATTTAATTTATTTTTCATTATTTATTTATTTTTATTAAAAAAAAAAAAAAAAAAAAAGCAAAACTTTTGTGCAAGGAGTGACGAAGACTCAGATCTAGGGCTGAGATAGTTAAGTATCACACACATATATTAAAGTATAAAAAAAAGAAGATTTTTATTTTTATGTAGTTTCTACCCTCAAAGGGGGGAATTCTATATATTTTGAGGCTAGAATTGTACAGAGACGCATTAAGGCATCCTACACATCAGTAAAGAGACTGTCATTTTTGAAGAATGGAAAAGGTTGCTATTGCTATCAGGATTTAGAAGTCTCACAAGATAATTTATTTTATCTGGCCCACCAAGACTTCAAACAAGCATCCCATGTAGGCCTGAAGAAACTTGCTAAGACAAGCAAAGACAGCTACATGCAAGAAGACTGAGCAAGATGTCAACATGAACAAGCCACTGAATGAGGCTAAGCTAGAAGATCTGATTTGAAAAAAAGCTGAACATCAATACAATTGGGTGGAGTACTAGAGAGAAGTGTGAGGCCAAAAGGACTTTCTACTTTTTAAAAAAAAAACTCTGACCAATGGTTTAAAACACGGGCTGACAACAGATCAAGATAGCACTAAGAGGAGTAGGCCAATTGGGAGACAAGAACCGAACATAGAAAGAAGAGGAAGGGCATTAAGATAAAGTAAATTATCAGGTGAGTGAACAAACTGAAAATATTAGAAGATGAAAATGGTGATTGACTTTACAGATAAAAGCAGTCAAATTAGAAGATGATGAGAAGATATGGTAATGGTGACACTACATTAAGATCTTGAAGAAGATTATCCTGTGATGAAAGAAGATAGCCTACATAATATCTTCAGAAGATGACTGAAACATAGATGAATGTTTTATATTTTTGATCCCATACATAAAGAAGTCTATGAAGACAGGGAACTTTCTACCTGTGCGATGATACAAGGACATGCTCTAGCTAAAAGAAGCAGATACCAAGAAGCCGAAGAGAGATTTCTACAGTTGAAACAGGAAGATGACTGTTAGAATACAGACATACAGCAACCAAGCTAGTTCTGCAGACATCTGCACTACAACATATGCTCTGTGTGAAAAGCAGCAAAGGCCTAATATGAAAAGTGAAGCCTAAATGGACAATGATCTATCTAAAGATACTCAAAGGAGAAAAAGTGAGGTACACTGAAGCACTGGAAGAATTGTGTTCAGATAATCTACTTATAAAGGGTGTAATGAAGATAAAAGGGCAATATACCTTACAAAGAACAAGATAGAAGTCAAGCTAAGAAAAGCTATGACATATGAACACACATATGAAGTCATAAGAGATGTGCTATTTTTGAGGCACTATTTGAAACATGTAATTTTATCTGCAGAAGGAAAAGAAAATACTACTTTGATTTTTACAGATCAACTATGATAAAGCTTAAAGAGACACCAGCAAGGAAAGATTGAACTTCCAGCCATAACTTGAATACCTGACCAAACAAGTAAAAATACAACTTGCACCTAGTAACATCAAAATAATATTTTTGTTTCAGAATCACATGTGAGAAGGTAGTTATTTTATGCTGAAGGTCACCAAGAATATTGCATATTATATATGTTTTGCCTCTCTTTACTTTTTTATATTTTAAGGTGCTGAAACTAACATCCTACTCTACAACCCATAAAGATGCCACTATTGTGGTGTTGGCTGTGTCTGCCGCTACTACTGCATACTGAAGCAGAACGGCATAATCTACAAGGAAAACTTCAAAATAAATTGATCATGATGCATCAACAATATGCCCAGCGCTTGAACAAGAGCGACTGTTGGATCTGTTCACATACTTCACTATCCGCAAAAATCATGCCTTACCTAGCAATTCCAGTACCACTAGAAGAATTGGTAAATACTACACATGCAAGTTATGGGACATTTTCTACAGAAAAATTCAATTACTCCATACATGGACTACAACTGACAACATGGATGTATGAACCCTGGTGGACAATTGAAAAAGAAAATCCTGTTCAATTAAACAGAGGACAGTCATACATATGTTTGAACCCCAAAAATTGCAAAAATATCTCTGATTCCCTACATCATTTGGGAGATACTCCAAAAGGAACAATCATAAATCTACACTGTAACTGGGAAAAAGGACTAACTTACAAGTTGACTGAAAAGGGAAAACAATATGAAAATCTCTTTGCAAATAAAACTTGGAGAGAACCACTGTTCACTTATGCATTTCAAGGAAGCATCTTGGGACAAATCAAACTGCCATATAACTGGTTTTGGGCTTGTGGAAATACAGCTTACAAGTTATTACCTATAGGTGGAAAAGGAAGGTGTACAATCATTAAAATAGTACCCGCCACTTGGTTTGTCGAAAAAGACCAGATAAGCATTGAGCAAATTTCCAATCATCATATGTACAAGAGAAGTGCTGATGGAACTAAGAAAGGAAGACTCCTTCAAGTACCATGGTATGCAAAAGTTGGTGTGTTTACTGGACTGATTGGAACAGGAGGACTAACTTTAATAAACTCGCAAAATATAGAATTGCTTGCTGGACTATTTGATAATGTTACAGATGAAATATTTCAGACTATTGGAATAGTGAACGAAGAGTTAAAATGGCATACTAAAATGTTGGCTCAGCATACTCTAGTGTTAGACTTTTTAACTGCAGCACAAGGAGGGACATGTGCAATTGTAGGAGCAGTGTGTTGCAACTACATACATCAAAACTATAGTGAAATAATAGAAGGGCACTTGAAACATATGGAAGAAGTGAAAGCCGCCTTCAGAAAGAGAAATTCAGAAATAGTATCATTGGAGTTTCTAAACCCAGTTAATTGGTTTTCCGGATGGATTGGAAACATGCTAAATACAACTCTTTGCATTATCATCATTGGAGAAAAAAAAATCCATATAACGTACCAAGATTCTCATACAAGGATGCTCACAGTCTACATCATAAGTGACAAAAGACTTTAAAATCTGTGGTAAAGATATTGATCAATTCAAGAGAAAGAATTACTCTACAATGCTGGAAAGATGAAACATGAAGTGGAGAAGCACCTTCAACAATATGAAGTTAATAAATGAGGTTCATAAAGAACATATTTGAAAACGGCTTACTACAACTGGATACATTGCAAATTGCATTTCCAAGAACTTTTCAATGTCTAAACTCTCAATATGATATCAACATCAAATGTAAGATGACATCACAACATGGGATCCTGCTGAGGAAGTACACAGCATTTTTATATAGGTGATCTACACATACTTTGTTCTGCTACATACCATTTGTGAAAGAAACTTTGTGGTATAAGAAAGGGGTCATTAACTGTATTACTACATAATACTAACCAACTAACTAATTAACCAGTTGTAAGCTAACAATAAAAGGTTGAATGCATTGTGCTCTAAAAGCATTCAGGAGTCACATCACATCACATCAATGGTGTAATTCTTGTTTATACATTTTGAACTTTAAGTTTCACCACATGTCTTAAAATGGGAAACAACTACACTGTGGAGACCCCTGATAATAAGCTACATCTGATATTCAATGAACATGATGTTCCACCAATCACATGTAATGCTACAAAGATACCTGTCTGTACAGAAGAGGTTTAGAGATCTGGACCGATCAATCCTCTATCATCAGATGATGAAGGTTCCAATACACCTGGACTAGTGAATGGATATCATGATCCATCAACACCTTCCACTGACGATGATCTTACTCCGACAGTACAAGGAGACTATCCAAGTCAGTCACAGCAACCTCTGTGATATCAAGATAATCATCATGCTCCAAAAGAAGCAATCTAGGAGCCACATGAAAAGTATAATTGCTGCCAATGCTTTGCTATTATGAAAGTTTTGCACCTGACCTTAAATGGGAACATACTGACTGTGACTGTGAACCTTCTTACATATCTACACAAGCCACCACTGTGATGAAAACTTCAAATTCAAGGATGTCATGAAAAAGACTATAGACTATCTGGACCAGTAAAATGTGTCTAATGGAGAAGATATTAATCAAGGACTGAGACTTTGACTATGCCACAAAAAAGTGCCACTTAAAGAGAATCTGTACTCTAATATTCTTACACTAAAAAGCATACCATTCTATTCCTTATTTTCTCCTGTGCCCCTCTGTGCTGTTTCTGCCACTCTCTGCTGCAATCCTGGCTTGTAATTAACAGTTTTAGGCAGTGTTTACAAACAAACTAACCAGCTTCTAATAGGCTCAGCTAAGCATAGTGTATGAGTCAATCACAGTGTGCAGGGGGCCTGCAGAGGGTGTGTATCGCTTCTACCAATCACAAGCAGCCCTGCACATTCCACACAATCAATCCTTAGCCCGACAAACAGGACAGAGGAAAGATACATTGATTTATTACAGAGACAGTGTAATTAGGAAAGGCTGCAGTAAGCCCCAGCACATTAGAACAGGCATAGGAACTCATAGGATAGAAGAACTAAGGCTGAAAAAATTGTTACAGAGTCTCTTTAAAGAGCAAAGATTTGCCTGAGAAGAAATTGCACCACTGTGGAATTAGACTTTATACTAAGAGTTAACTACTACCAAAACAAGCAAGATTCTATCATCTCTCTGCATCCGGGGTGTCAGAATCTTATATTAATGCAGAGAACTGATCATCCCTCTTGCCTAAATCGTATACAAATTTTAAATGTTTTGCAGATAAGTTGAGTGAATTTCAAGATCCGTGAGTACAGGCAAAATCAAAATTAGATTGTGTACTTGTTAATGTTATTATTGGAAGTGAGCTGTTTATTCCTACAAGGTTAAGAATGAGATAGTATTGAAGAGATGTTCACATGTTATGCAATATTGTTGTGTTAGTAAGTTTAACCATCTAAGAGGTCAAGATATACACTGCTTAAGCTAAGTCTATTTTATACGCAAGATGTTAATCACATAGTGTTCCCGCATATCTAATAAGCTAATCAATAATATACACTTTATTTCAGATTGTATAAAAACAGTTAGGCCATAAGCCTTGTGTAGGCCATTACCTCTTATAACCACAGGGGGTATCTCTTGTGCCTGCTACTACCACTTACAACCATAAGGGGCATCTAGATATCCCTATCTAAAAATAAAGGGTGAGGTAATGTTATAAAAAGAACATGACTTCATGTAAAATCCCCTACCCGGACGCCATATTGGAAAAATTACAATAAAAAGGATGGCAGGCTAGCACATTGGAGCATCAAGCCTGAAACTCTACTGAGATGATTGAGGCCTAGCAAGAGACTACCTTCCATCGTGATTCTGAAACCCAAGAGAGGTAATATGCAATTATTCTTGGTGAATTCTTTGACAATTAGTCTATGCAAAAGTTAAGACTTGTCTTTTTAAACTTCAGCAGTTTTTTGAGTTTTGGATAACTTTTTTCTATGCTATAAGTTTTACTATTCAAACGCAATTGCAAGCTTAGAAGCAATTATCAAGCTTTGAAGGATTAAGAAATATCTACTTTAAGTTCTTTATATAAGAATAGAACTTCATAAATCATCTTTTAAGGATAAAGCTATATTGTGTGTAACATACACTGTTCAATCTCGAGACAACACAATCGATGAAGGATAAAAGCTACAGCAGAATATTTGCTATATTGAAATGGATTCTTTTAACTAAAGGAACTTTGAAAATGTATTTTTGGATGAAAATGTATTTTTTTGGAATGATTAACAACAACTGGAGAGATGTATATTCCTGTATATAAATGCTTTATCTATTTTTCTTAACAAGATAATTTTATAAAATTCAACAGCTGAGTGTTGCGTTTTTCTTTCAGAGGTAAAACTGTAAACCTATAAATATTCTGTTTATAGTGAGCACGCACCCACTACTGTCTAATTTTGGTTATGACGCTTTAAAGGCTGGTCCTTTACTGAGTTGGTAATCATTTTAAGCAGATATCGATCAGATATTTGACAATTCCTCTCCCTCGACCTGTGATGGTTGACGACCAACCTAAGTATGAGAACAAGAAGATATTGGATTCTCAGTTAGTGCAAAATTCTGTACAGTATCTGGTCCACTGGAAGGGGTATGGTCTAGAGCAGAGAACTTGGGTGCCGGATTGTCGCATGCATGCTGAGGTATTAAAGAAAGAGTTTCATGACTTACACCCTGAGAAGCCGGGTAGGAAGTGACCGTGGTCCACTCCTCGGGGGGGGGGGGGGGGTACTGTAATGAATAGCGGAGATGCCGCCGCACGGGCAAGCGGCATGGCGGCTATCTCCGCGTTCCAGCCGGCGGCTTCTGCTGCGCAGCAACATGCTGCTGGTTCGCCTGGTCCTTCTAGTGCACACAGATTAAGAGCTACGCGCGCGCGCCAGGCGACAGGACCTTTATGCTAGTAGAAGGGGAGTCAGCTGATCAAGCCGATCAGCTGACTCCAGCTATGCTCCGGATTGGCAGAGCGACTGGGGCGGCGCTGTGAAGCGCTTTGGGTATTTATAAGACTTGCCTGTCAGATGCAAGTTGTCTGCTGTTGCGAATTCTTACGTGTGAGCGCTCAGACCCTAGTCAGATCTTACAGTGTGTTAGAATCAGCCGGAGCTGGGAATTCACACTTAGTCAGATTCCGTTGAAAGCTTTAAAGTACTATTGTATTTTGAGACTTGTGTACCATTCTGTAGACTAGTTTCCAGGTGTTGAAACCAAGGACTTCACACCTAAGACTAGGATATTGCTACATTGCTACTGTTTATGTGTTAGACTAGTTCCCAGGTGTTGAAACCAAGGACTTCACACCTAAGACTAGGATATTGCTACATTGCTACTGTTTATGTGTTAGACTAGTTCCCAGTTGTTGAATTCAAGGACTTCAAACCTAGACTAGGATTGTTATTATATTACTGGTTACCTGTTATGATCTTTGGCTCTCCTGACCACTCTCCTGCTTACTGATTCAGTACTTCCGCCTATCTGATAAACTGTTGCCGACACTGCCTGTACCTGGATATCGAATCAGTCTTCCGTCTCTGTACTTTTTCTGTCCATATGTTGCTGACCTTGCTTGTCTGACCTTTCTGGCTGTCACTTAACCCTTAGGTGATCAGCTTTACTGCACTGTCTGTGACACTTGCTCCTCAGGTGTTCATTAGCTGCAAGCGCAGTCTTATGGTCACCTGCTCCTCAGGAGATCATCTTGCAGCACAGTCAGTGGTCCCTGCCCCTCAGGGGTCCACTGGCTGCAGTACAGTCTGATTCCCTGCTTCTCAGTGAATCCTTGGCTGCAGTACAGTCTGATTCCCTGCTCCTCAGGGGATCCTTGGCTGCAGTACAATCATAATCTCTCATTCCACCAGGAGATCATCTTGCAGTACAGTCAGTGGTCTCTGCCCCTCAGGGGTCCACTGGCTGCAGTACAGTCTGATTCCCTGCTCCTCAGGGAATCCTTGGCTGCAGTACAATCATAATCTCTTATTCCACCAGGAGATCATCTTGCAGCACAGTCAGTGGTCTCTGCCCCTCAGGGGTCCACTGGCTGCAGTACAGTCTGATTCCCTGCTCCTCAGGGAATCCTTGGCTGCAGCAGTGTCTGTATCTCCCGCTTCTCGGGAGATAACTTCTCCAATTACTGTTGCACCAAACACAATACCACATTGGGTGTCCTGTGTCTAGCTATACTAGTATTATTGTTGATTCTGCAGATCACCACATAATCAGGTATAGCATCTGTATTGTTGGTGATACTGCAGATCACCAATAATCAGAAAAATCTGTGTTGTGACACCAATCGTTAGAGTAACGTTTTCGGAGGTGTAAGTACGATTGTGTATGTTCAGGAACAGGTTGTAACCGTAAAACGATTTTTAAACGATTTTAAACAAAAATGCATTACACACATTCATATACACTAAATAACATATACACACAAAGCTTAAAATAAAAGGGAATACTTGTGAAAGGTTTACTTAGCCGAAATGCAGTCTGTGTGGGGATATTTCCTTCTGGGAAAAGAAATGCAAAGTCCTTGGTTTCAGAATCATAGGCCTTTAGGTATATTTTGTAATCCAAGCAGATGTTACAGTTCCAAGATGGCTGCTAACCACATGGTCCTCTGGTTAGCAGCAGCAGGCTCTCGTGAAGATGGGATTTGGAGGACTTAAAGGAAAACTTAAGTCAAAAAAAAAAATGACATTTACTCACCTGGGGCATCCCTCAGCACCCCGAAGCTGGATGGTGCCCTCGCAGCCCCGCTCCGATCGTCCTGTCCCCGCCGGCGGCTACTTCCGGTTCGGCGACAGCCGCCGACAGGCTGGGAACGCGGCTGTTTTTCCACGTTCCCAGCCGCTGCTATCACCCTCTATGCTGCTATAGCGTATATATATAAGACTATATTAATTTCATAGCTGTGCTATACATGTTTTTCATTTAACAGATCAAAATCATAAACTACATGCATTTAAATCTGTTCCCCAGCGGTGCCTCTGTGTCTGAGCCCTTCAGTGGACTCCTGTGGAGCTAGCTTCCTTTGACTTCTCCTGGATGAAAAGACCTTTTGGTGCTCAATTAGCAGCTGAGTGTGACCAGCTAGAACAACCTTTGACATATTACACCAGGCTAGGGTTTCACACCCCTTGGCTAATTAACAAGTCACTGGCCAGAAAAGGGACTCTAATTCAGTGTGGGTGATGGGTTTGCTTTCACTCAGAAGAGAAGGAAAAGACATATGTTGTACGCTTAAACACAAACTGACATTCTGCTCTGCGGAACGATACAGAATCGCTAATTGTCTCGACTTCCGTATCATTTATGACAGCCTACACTGTTTCATAGGGGCGTTTCTAGGTTCCTGGGAGATCCGGGGCACCCCTGGGCACCAAGAGGGAATGAGTGTGCGTCGCGTAAGGCGCGTCACGGTGAAAAATTGACGTGGTCATGCCGCATAGACTGGGCGTGGTCACAGGTGGGGCCAAATGTACATGAACATAGCAGTGGCGTAACTTAAATATATTCAATAGGCAGTATTTCACATATATAAGCCCCTCACCTGGCTTCTGACTTGTCTTTGGCTGGCTGGCCTGTGCTCTGTACTTGGTTGGAGGTTATGCTATGCTATGCTATGCTATGCTATGCTGTGCTGTGCTGGCCTTGCTGATGGTGATGCTGTGCCGGCCTGGCTTTGCTAGGTGACTTGCTGGGGGCTTTGCTGGGCTGATCAATTTGCTGGGGGCATTTTGGGGGGCTTTGCTGGGCTGGGGGCTTTACCAGGCTTTGCTTGGCTGTATGCTTTGCTGGGCTGGGACCAGGAGGCTTTGCTAGGCTGGGGGGGGGGGGGGTTGCTTTGCTGAGGGCTCTGCTTTGCTAGGCTGGGGCCCTGGGGCTTTGCTTGGCTGTAGATAGGTAGGTGCCTCCAGTATAGGTTAGATAGGTAGGTGCCCCCAGTATAGATTAGATAGGTAGATGCCCCCAGTGTAGGTTAGATAGGTAGCTTCCCCAGTGTAGGTTAGATAGGTATCTGCCTCCAGTGTCGGTTAGATAGGTAGCTGCCCCCAGTGTAGGTTAGATTGGTAGCTTCCCCCAGTGTAGGTTAGATAGGTAGCTTCCCACAGTATAGGTTAGATAGGTAGCTGTCCCCAGTGTAGGTTAGATAGGTGGCTTCCCCCAGTGTAGGTTAGATAGGTGGCTTCCCCCAGCGTAGGTTAGATAGGTGGCTTCCCCCAGTATAGATTAGATAGGTAGCTTCCCCAGTGTAGGAGGCTGGAGTAAGGAAGTGCGTGCTGGGCGGAGGGGCGAGGGGAGCGGGCAGTTAAATACTCCCGATCGCAGCCTCCATCTTCTTCCGACTTCCTCCCCTTGCGTAGTTCGCATTGGTAACAGCGCCCCCTGTGATGAAATCACAGGGGGCGCTGTAACCAAGGTGACGGACGCCGGGGAAGGAAGAAGATGGAGGCTGCGATCGGAGGTGAGTTTCTAACTGCCCGCTCACCGACCCGGCACTCCGCCCAGTGCCCCCTCCTGCCACTCCATCGATTCTGGGCACCATGGCAACAGGTTCGGGGGCTTGCCCCGGATCAAAGGCCCTAGCGACGTCCCGCTAATCCATATCTGTAATGGGCTAGCCACACCCTACAAATCACATTTCTCTTGTTCAAACAAATTAAATATTTAGTCAATCCACTCTTGTACTTCTACAGCTTCAGGTACCAGAATGCCTGGCGTTTTAACCTCTTGAGGACCGCTGTGTTAAACCCCCTAATGACCAGGCCATTTTTCATAATAAGAGCCACTGCAGCTTTAAGGCCTCGCTGCAGGGCCGCACAACACAGCACACAAGTGATTTCCCCCCTTCCCCTCTTTTCTTCTCACTTACAGAGCTCTCTGCTGGTGGGGTTCGATCACTCTCCCAATGGAACACATATATATATATATATATATATATATATATATATATATATATATATATATATATTTGTTTATTTTTTAAATTAAGTTTGTTATCCCCCCTCCCTCCCCCCGCCAGCCAATCACTGTGTTCGGCTGTCATAGGCTTTAGCCTATGACAGTGGATCACTAATGAGACTCTGGAGGGGATAGCCGTGTCACACGACTCTCCCCAGTACAGAGCTGCTGTAGATCGCAGCGCTGTACGGGGTAAATAGACGGCGGTTTCGCTGTCTAACAGTCTCCTAGCGCCGCTGGCAGGCTGATGATGGAGCGGAGCACATCGGCGCACGCTATCCCCTGCGATTCCCCCCCCCAAGGACTTTACGCCGATCGGCGTTAGGTGGTCCTGGGGCTACCGTCGCATGCACACCCATCGGCGTGACACAGTCGCCAATAGGTTAAATTACACATAAATGATGTATATTTATTTATTTATTGTATTTATAAATATTTTGTATTTGTGTCACTATATGTTCCAGAAAAAAAGGTGCCGGCAGCTAGTGGACAAAAACGCTGGTTTCACACTGTAAGCCAGCGTTAGCGATGCAGTGTGTTGCGCCCGTCGCACCGCATCTCACCGCCAAAAACAGGCCTTCGCAGTGTTCCTTGTCTGGCCACTAGCCAAGCAGGAAGTAATGCGACATATGCTCCCTCTCCACCAGTGAAAAGTTTGGTCTGGATAGCGGTCCCCGGGTGGAAAAAGGTTGGTGACCCCTGCCTTAGCCTGCACAATGCTGAGGCATGGGAACACGGTGGCGTGAGAACTAGAGTTGGGCCGAACGGTTCGCCGGCGAACGTGGTTCGCGCGAACGTAGGTGGTTCGCGTGCGGGTACCGCACGCGAACCTTTTGCGGAAGAAGTTCGGTTCGCCCCATAATGCACTGAGGGTCAACTTTGACCCTCTACATCACAGTCAGCAGGCCCAGTGTAGCCAATTAGGCTACACTAGCCCCTGGAGCCCCACCCCCCCTTATATAAGGCAGGCAGCGGCGGCCATTACGGCCACTCGTGTGCCTGCATTAGTGAGAGTAGGGCGAGCTGCTGCAGTCTCTCATATAGGGAAAGATTAGTTAGGCTTAACTTCTTCCTGGCTGCATACCTGTTCTGTTCAGTGAGCCCTCAGCCCACTGCATACCTGTACTGTGATCCTGCCACTGCATACCTGTTCAGTGATCCTGCCACTGCATACCTGTTCTGTTCAGTGAGCCCTCAGCCCACTGCATACCTGTACTGTGATCCTGCCACTCCATACCTGTTCAGTGATCCTGCCACTGCATACCTGTTCAGTGATCCTGCCACTGCATGCCTGTTCTGTGAACCCGCCACTGTATACCTGTTCTGTTCAGTGGACCCGCCACTGTATACCTGTTCTGTTCAGTGGACCCGCCACTGTATACCTGTTCTGTTCAGTGGACCCGCCACTGTATACCTGTTCAGTGAACCCGCCACTGCATACCTGTTGTGTTCAGTGAACCTGCCACTGCATACCTGTTCTGTGAACCCGCCACTGTATACCTGTTCTGTTCAGTGGACCCGCCACTGTATACCTGTTCATTGAACCCGCCACTGTATACCTGTTCTGTTCAGTGGACCCGCCACTGTATACCTGTTCTGTGAACACGCCACTGCATACCTATTGTGTTCAGTGATCCTGCCACTGCATACCTGTTCTGTGAACCCGCCACTGTATACCTGTTCTGTTCAGTGGACCCGCCACTGTATACCTGTTCTGTGAACCCGCCACTGCATACCTGTTGTGTTCAGTGAACCTGCCACTGCATACCTGTTCTGTGGACCCGCCACTGTATACCTGTTCTGTTCAGTGGACCCGCCACTGTATACCTGTTCAGTGAACCCGCCACTGCATACCTGTTGTGTTCAGTGAACCTGCCACTGCATACCTGTTCAGTGAACCCGCCACTGCATACCTGTTGTGTTCAGTGAACCTGCCACTGCATACCTGTTCTGTGAACCCGCCACTGTATACCTGTTCTGTTCAGTGGACCCGCCACTGTATACCTGTTCTGTTCAGTGGACCCGCCACTGTATACCTGTTCTGTTCAGTGGACCCGCCACTGTATACCTGTTCAGTGAACCCGCCACTGCATACCTGTTGTGTTCAGTGAACCTGCCACTGCATACCTGTTCTGTGGACCCGCCACTGTATACCTGTTCTGTTCAGTGGACCCGCCACTGTATACCTGTTCAGTGAACCCGCCACTGCATACCTGTTGTGTTCAGTGAACCTGCCACTGCATACCTGTTCAGTGAACCCGCCACTGCATACCTGTTGTGTTCAGTGAACCTGCCACTGCATACCTGTTCTGTGAACCCGCCACTGTATACCTGTTCTGTTCAGTGGACCCGCCACTGTATACCTGTTCTGTTCAGTGGACCCGCCACTGTATACCTGTTCTGTTCAGTGGACCCGCCACTGTATACCTGTTCTGTTCAGTGGACCCGCCACTGTATACCTGTTCAGTGAACCCGCCACTGCATACCTGTTGTGTTCAGTGAACCTGCCACTGCATACCTGTTCTGTGAACCCGCCACTGTATACCTGTTCTGTTCAGTGGCGGGTTCTGTTCAATGTGATTTCTGCCCTTAAAACGCTGCTTTGCGTCAAATCCAGATTTTTCCCGGGGACTTTTGGCGTGTATCCCACTCCGCCATGCCCCCCTCCAGGTGTTAGACCCCTTGAAACATCTTTTCCATCACTTTTGTGGCCAGCATAATTATTTTTTTTTTTCAAAGTTCGCATCCCCATTGAAGTCTATTGCGGTTCGCGAACTTTAACGCGAACCGAACGTTCCGCGAAAGTTCGCAAACCTAAAATCGGAGGTTCGGCCCAACTCTAGTGAGAACTCGCCAATCTACTTCAGTTTGGTTGTTCTTTCATACGCCAACAAGCCTACTAAAATACAAAACGTTGAATTACACTACCCCACATGGTTGTGGCTCTGAATTCAGGCTATGCCAACCTGCATGGGTGACAGGGGGTTAAAAAGGCTCAGGAGGGAGGAACCCGAGTCAGTGCACAGTGCCTGCATACTGATCCACAGAAACACCCAGCAGGAAATCCACTGCTGTTTTTGCAGATATATGTATATTTTTAATACCTGTGGGTAGACACTTTATCTGTCATTCAACCATACTTAAAGTGAACCCAATGTAAAATAAATAAACTGATGAGATAAACAATTGTAGTTATCCTCCTACTCCTAAAAATTACTACTTTAGTTATCTCACGGTTTTATTTTATATTTAAACACTAGTGACCCTAGCCCGTTTAAAAACGGGCTAGGTCTGTCTCCGCGCACCTGCCGTGCACATGCGTGCAGGGTCAGACTGGGACACTGGGGGTCCACCAAAGAAATTTCAACCTGAGGCCCACACATCCCATGATTGCGGTGAAAAAAGGGCGTGACCATGCACCGGAAGGTGGGCGTGGTCATGATGTATTATGGACAGGGTCAAATGTACATGATCTTAGCAGCATTGTAATTCAGAGACACTGCTGCCCAGCAAAACTTTGCATAGAGTCCCCTCCTTCAATATAAAGTAATGCCCTACTTTGCAGAGGTTGCGACCGTAGAGGTTGCGACCACATTGGGGCCCTTGGGCCAAAGGAACCCCGAAGGGCCCTCCCTCAACTACAGTATTACCTCTCTACTGGTCCTGTGCTCATAATAATCACTTCTATAGATACTTTGAATAGTGGTAATCATTAACAAGCTATTTCCCATCCCCTTCTTGCACCTCTGACACTGTAGTTGCCATTGGCAGGTTTTGGTGCGTCGTATCAGTTGAATGTATAGAGTGCTTGGGGGGCCCCATTGTAAAATTTGCATTAAGGCCCACAGCTCCTTAGCTACGCCACTGTGATTACAGCACTGAGAAGATAATTTTTGTGCTGCAGGCAGCAATTGGAGCTCTGTCAGACAAGGAGGTGGGGGTGGGGGCCCACCAGAGACCTGGAGGCGGGGCCCACCAAGGAAATAAACTGTACTACTGTGGCCCAGGCCGACCCTGCATGCGTGCACCCGCCCGTCGTGCATGTCCGCCACACGCGTGCACTAGGCACGCGCGTGAACGCAACACGCACTGCACGCACACGGCCGCCCGCTCACACGCCCACCTGGCTCCCTGTCCTCTTGTCTGTGTGAGGCTGGGTCTGTGCTGCGCACATGCGCAGTAGCAAAAAAGCACGGACCCAGCTACGCAGGGACAGTTGCCTATTATTATATAGGATTTACAAAGTAGATTGAATGTTTTTCTGTCTCTGCTCAGTGGCAGACTATTAAATGTCCCTAAATGAAAATACATGAACTATTGACCTCTTTCTATCTCCCTCTGCTCTCAGAAGTTGTAATCTGCCAGGAAAACATTTATGGCTGTAATTTGCTTTTCAGTGATCTTTACTATATTCCCGACAAGGTACTGACAAGACTGAAGCTGTCACTTCCATGCCTAAAAATTAACCCTTTCAGACAGCAAAATAAAAAAAAAAAAAACAGCCTGGTTAAAAGAGTTTTGCACTGTACTTTCATGTTTATTTCATCATGTCACATTTTTCCTAGTGTAACTTTAAAATTGATCTTCCTATAAACTACAAGGTCTTTTTTTAACAACTCCCCTCCCCGTCCTTGTTCCTACTGTTCCACTTAACATACCTAGAAAATTTGATGATTTGGGGCTTTCTGCACCCCCATCATCTGGTTGCCTTCCTGCAGGCTGACTTGAACTTGAATGATGTGGTCTCGAAGACTCTGTTGCATAATCTTTTATCTTGTACCTTGTGCCTTCTTGTCTGTCTCCCTATTTATCTATTGTTCAGTGCCGCATAATGTTGGGGCTTTATAAATACAATACACAATATAACAATAATAATTCTAGCAAGTATGGAGGCTTTTCTATTAATACTCTTCAATGCAATTTTGTTACAAAATCTGGTAGTGAATTTGCAGAAAGGTATAAAGGCACATTTTAATGTGAAGTACGTGTCAGTACTAGAAAAAAAAGTTTGGTAAAACAAATGTTGGTCCAATTTGCCATGAAATCAAACTTAAAAAAATGAGTCTGCTCACCCATATATTGTGCATTTGTTTATAGCAAAGAGGCAATTGGACAATTGAGTTGAGCCCCAGGCATGGAAAAAGTAATGCTTTATATGTGTTATGGCCAGAACCCAAAGTCTGGCCACTTCGGGTTCTGGCTGGCCAAAATGCAAAGTGGCTGTGCTAACGTGGCCAATGTCAGAAATGGATTGATTCTGCCGGCTTTAGCTCCTCCCCCTGCCCTCTCCTCTCACCAGTCAGCCAAAAGTGAAGTAAATAAAGTCTGGTGGCTCCGACTTCTCCCCCCCACCCGCTCCTCTCTCTACCTCTACCCACCCTGTATCTTTGTGGCGTAGAGAGGTGTGCACGTTGGCACTACAGCAGGTGTAGAAAACTTGAGTGGGGATCTGGCAGGACCCACTGTGCTTCAAACAGTATGGTTGCAATTGCGTGCTCTGGTATATGAAGTAGTATTGCTGTGCAGAAGGAGGAGAGAAAGAGGAGAGGAGACCGGCACTGCAATCAGCTGTTTATTCCATACTGTATAAGGTGCATACAAAAATCACATAATTAGTGTGAAAATATAGACATACCAGTTGGATGAAGCAATGTGGGTGACGGTGGGTGCTGGGCACCGTGTGCCTGACGGCCGTTTCGCGTGAACGTGCGCTTCAACAGAGCCTCCGTTGAAGCGCACGTTCGCGAGAAACGGCCGTCGGGCATACAGTGCCCAGCACCCACCGTCACCCACATCTCCTCTCCTCCTCTCCTTTCTCTCTCCTCCTTTTCCACCCTGTATCTTCCCCCTACAACAAGTAAGTTACCTTTTTTAACTGCAGGGAAGTACAGTGAGAAGCAGGAATTCGTGCCTGCCACCTATTTTGTTCCCATAGGTGGGCACTGCAGAGCATGTGCTGGCAGAAGTAATGTCTGCAGTGTTCCCCCTGCCTGCTCCTCCTCATACTTGCCTGAGGCGTCAAACGACTCTGTTGTGTTAGTGGAGATAGAGGATGGGTAGGGATAACGGACCGGTTGCCAGGGGTTATAGGAGGGGGCAGGGGGAGGAGTCAGAGCTAGCGAGGGGAGCAAGGAGAGGAGCCAGAATCAATTCATTTCTGACATTGACCGCATTAGCACGGCCACTTTACATTTTAGCCGGTCAGAACCCCGAAATGGCCACTGGCCAGACTTCGGATTCTGGCCATAAGCCCATAACATATACACCGGGAAAAATAAACCTTTCCACATCTGGAGTATAGACGCTCATAGAGTGTGGGCCTGTAAGTTATGGAAGTTTATACACAAACAGGAACACTAAAAAAAGTTAATCCAGGCCTCACTTTCCCAAAAAATATCTTTATTGCAGACAATTTCCAAGGACAGATACCAAAAACATAAATGATTAAAATCACTAAAAACACAAAAGGAGCCTCAAGGATGATTAGCACCCGCCCCCACACACATGCACAATCCACATAACCATCTGCCATTCACACCATATAGAATGCCCTAATAACCGTACACAATTGCTGTATTTTAATACTATTAACCTCTCGAGGACCACAGGCTTACACCCTACTAGTGACCAGACTATTTTTTACAATTAAGCACTGCGCAGCTTTAACAGTTTATAGCACGGCCCTACAACTTATCACCCACATAAATCTTGCCTCCTTTCATTCCCACCAACAGAGCTTTCTGTTGGTGGTATCTGATTGCTGCTGCCATGCCAATTTTTATTTTATGAATGTTATTTTTTTTTTCTATATATAAAAAAGGGTATTTTTTTTCTTCCCCCTTCCCCTGAGATCCTATCACTACAATTGCGTCTCATAGGCATCAGCCAATGAGTGGGATTCGATTCTGAGCCGTTCCAGGGGACAGCTACGTGACAAAGCATGCACTAAATACACTAGTACAAAATGCACTCGATTGCAGCACTGTACGAATCAAAATAGCCATTAGTTCTTTATTTAACAGCTTGCCAGCTCCGCTTGTGGCTGGCAGGCTGATCACGGAACTCCTCTCTGTGTCTCGGCAAGGAACGATTGCGCACATTCCCTGCTAATCCCCACCTCCAGGACCTGACGCCAATCGGAGTAAGCCGGTCCTAGGGGAGCCACTCTGCAACCGCTTATCAACATTAGGTGATCGCAGAGCAGTTAAGAAGCTGCAACAGCTAAATAGACAACATATGTTGGTCAGTTCACACAAGGACACAACCTATAGGTGTATATAACTCCAGGGAATGCATGTCAGATAATGATCCAGTGTCCAGACAAAATGGATGTGTGTTTAAAGCATGCTTGGATTAGATAATTGGCTGTAGCCTAACTGCCCTTGAAGAGCAGCACATGTAGTTCCTGACTATAATAGTCACTTAAAGTTCCAGCGTCCAGATAATTGGAAGTGTCAATCATGTTACATTTCTTGTCTCTGTACTTTCATAGTAGTGGTGGGCAGAAATTACGCCTATGCATGGTTACGCATCGTAATTCGCAATTACGCATCACAATTATAATGCAAATTTTGCGGATTATGCATAAAATTTTTTGCAACATAACGTAATTGTTAACCGTCATTACGCATGTTAGCGTAATTCATGCAAAATTTTGTTTGGGTTAATTACACAATTTTTTTTTCTTCTTATGAACACATTTTTTTGCATTGAATATTTAAATAATAGCCACCCATGCTGTACAGTGGCTGATGAACGCAATTTTTTTCACATACAAACACATTTCAATCGAATATTCAACTAATAGCTGCACATACACTGCCAAATGAATGCAATTTTTTTTACGCATTAATTATGCATAATTGTGTAATTACAGTAGTAATTATGATTCATAAACGTAGCATGCTGTGTAATAATAAGGTAATCGCAATCTCAATTACTAAATGCGTAATTGCAAAAAATTATGCAAAATTTATGAGCACCACTAGTTCATAGATTACATACACATTCACAGCTCTTTACACACACCTAAGTGATATTTTTACAGCTCCCAAATAAAATGCCTTTTAAAGCCCCAGCAAGCAAGAAAATACTCAAAATAAATTTGATAGTAGTTTACAACTACATTTTGGTACTTTTTCACTTGCAAAATGCTGAAAAGTTATTTTAAAAACAAAATGATAATTTATCTCCTAGGAGAAAACTCAGGTGAAAAAGTAAGTGAATTGCATATGGCCCAAAGAGAGAGAAAGAGGGAGAGAGAATATCAAGTAGTTGAGGAATAATTAAAAAAAAAGAAAACAGCAAGCAATCTCAAGCAGTTTGCTCTCTCACATTTAGGCCTGAAACACACCAGAGGAGTTTTTCTGAGCGTTTTGAGTTTTTAAATCTGCTGCTAAGGTTATCCTATGTGTCTGTGCACACTGGAGCAATGAGGTTTTGTAAAAAACCCCATAGCATTACATTGGGAAGAGGTTTTGAAACCTCTAAAAGCTCTTCCCAATGTAATGCTATGGGGTGTTTTACAAAACCTCATTGCTCCAGTGTGCACAGACACATAGGATAACATTAGCAGCAGATTTAAAAACTCAAAACGCTCAGAAAAACTCCTCTGGTGTGTTTCAGGCCGTAGAGTATGTTTATCTCATCTATTACTTTTATTTCATGCAAAGAACCGTACCTTGAAAGCTGAACCTTTGCCTATAAAACAGAGGAAATAAATGAACTGCAGTGCAGTGAAGAGGGAGTTTTTAGATGTGTTGCACTGATTTCATGTACCTCTTTCTTAGACCAGCCTTAAATGAATAACGTATCAAGTTGATTATGCAGATCAAAGGGCACTGGCACAGCCCAATAAAACAGCACAATAAAGCAATACTTCCTTTGGCAGCTTGGCTACAGGCCATGGGAGGCCAGTAATGTGAAGCTGGCACTGCTGTGAATGCTGATTTATTGGTACATAAAGTGTTACAAAGTCACAAGTGCAGGTTTGTAAAATATGACAGATACAATGATGCACATACCAGAGTGAGAGGAGGCACAAAGTTGAAGGTGGGTGCTGGGTAAGGCTACTTTCCCACCAAGACGTTGCGTTTTAGGGGATGTTATGGTCGCATAACGTGCCCCTAAACACAACGTGTGATGGTGTTGAAGTTGGACATCAGATTGAGCTGCAATATGCAGCTCTCAAAGCAGCCACTCCAGATTAGTGATAGGAAGTCCGGATCTTTTTAAGGATTCGGATCATTTGAATCAGATCATTGAAAAGATCCGGATCTTTGAACCGAATAATTTGAATAATTTTACTAGGGAAGCAGACTGGGTGAAATGACTAGCAGGACAGGACTTTCTCTGAAGTGGGAGGATGTGTGAGTTTGTTGCTCCTGACTTCCAGGAGGGGTCCCTTCAGGCAGATCTTCAAGCTGACTTTGGAGCTTTCTTTCTGGGCACTGTTGGACCTGAAGTCCCTGCTGCGGGCCTTTGCCAGGCAGGGGCTTTTCCTGCTCTAACTAGCCGATCCAGGCATGGAGCGGCCAGCTTATACCCCCCTAGCGCTGCTACTCACCAGGGGGAAGACGGCGGCTCCCCTTCAGATGAGTCTATTGCTGACAACGTGCTTGCCTGGTTGAAAGCAGTGAGAACCTGCAAAGAGACCTTAAAACAGCTGAGATGGAGTTTCGCCAGGGCCAAATACAAGTTCGGGGTAAACTGGAAACCGGGATACCCCCGGACGGATGAAGAACTACTGGGGCTCAGGCAAGGGATTAAAGCCCAAAAGGCAAGGCTGGCTGAATTAGCAAAGACCGGTGGGCCTTTCGCTGAAGAAATGGGCCACAAAAAGCGATTAAAAAAAATGCTGATGCCAGAGACGGACATCGATAGCGGTAGTGACACAGAGGATGACTGTGTGGTTATCGAGGAGAAGTGTTCCCCCCAGGAGGTGCCCCCATGTGTGAAAACCAAAATGTCTCAGTCCCAAATACCACCGGGACAAGGTGAGACAACCGGGGGTGCCGTGGAAGATAGAAGTGAGGAGGAGGTGCCGGAGGGCAAGAGCAAGCGAGTACCTGGTCCTGTGGTGGGCGCCCAGGAGAGTGCTGGCGGTGCCTGTACTGCTGCTCCTGCTGCTGGGGATCTGGGTAGCATGTGTGCTGCCGGGGCCCTTAGTGAGGTGGGGGGTAGTGGTGTGGGTGCTGCCGGTGCTCGGGCTGTGGTTGTCGTGCCCCCCTCTGTGTCACCTGGAGGTGGTGGTATGGCTGGGGCTGTAGTGGCCTCCCCGGGCGCCCACACGGATTCCCCCCCCAGGTAGAACCTCGGGTCCTGCATTGGGGTCACTAGTGGTGGCTTCTGTGGGATCTGGGGTGAAGCTGGGGGTGGATGAGTGCGCCCAGGACTACAGGGAAAGCTTACCTGCCAGTGGACATGGCCTCCAAGATGGCGCCGACAGAGTGGCGTGGGGTCCGCCAGCCGGAAGTGACGCCAGGCGGAAATCTGATTGGAGCTGATGCGGCCATTGAGGCGCATGGAGACGGAATTCCGTGCAAAACGATCAGAGCTGAATGCTGGGAAGGTGGAGAACCAGCCTGAGGGCGGAAGATCGCTTGAGGAGGTGGTATTGGAGGCTAAGGAGGCGGAGAACCAGCCTGAGGGTGTAATTTCGCTGGAGAAGGCAGAATTGGAGTCTGAGAAGGTGAAGGAGCATGTAAATGATAAGGAGGTGGTTACCACTCTGCAGGAAAACCAGCCTGGAGGGGGAAGCCCGCAGGAGGAGGCAGAGGTAGAGGTGGTAATGGCAGAAGAGTATGCAGATGAGGAGGAGGTGTTACAGGAAGACCTGGAAGACGTGGGAGCTGGTGGGACAACCATCCACAGACTTTCACAATCTGTTAAGAATGGGAAATTAATGGAGGAAGGTGCACAATTGGCTGGACAACCGAGTCTGGAAGTGAACCTTTCTGCTGAGGAACTTTTTGAGAATGATCCTGCGCAGTATGAAGGGACAGAGGTTCCTGGACCTGCAGTCCCTATGGAGAACTTGGGAGATGAGGCTGGTTTTGAACAACTGGCCCAGGATTTCTTCCCAGGAGCTGCTGGTGAAGCAAACCAGAGCCCTCCAGGGGATCATAGTGGAGCTGTGGACAGCGAGGCCGGGACATCACCAGATGGTGAGACAGACACTTTATTACCTTCTAAACAAAGGAAAAAGAATAAGAAAGGGAGGAATAGATATAGCAAGGCTGTAAGGCTTGATGTTGGAGGTGGGAGAAGAAGGAGAAAAGTCCAAATTGATTCTGCCTCCCATTCAGAAGTTGAGGAAACGCGGATCTGTCCTCCTTGGAAGCTGGGGGTCAGGGTAGTGATGGGGGTGTTTACAAGGGGAAAGGTAAATCTCCCACTTTCTTACAGGAAGCTGAAGGAGGGGAGGTGTTGTTGGTGCAGGAGGGCGGAACAAGTCAGAGAGGGGATGGGTTCAGGGATCTTGGTCCTTTATTCGAAAGAAATCTCTTTTCTGATTTTTACTCAGAGGATGAGAGTGGAGGTAAAAAAGGGGGAAAAAAGAAAAAGAAGCATCAGGAACCCCCTCCAGTGGTGTTAGAAGATTTAATTACTGAATTCAAGTCTGCTAATTCAACTTATAGGTTGGAGAAGAATAGACTTGTCGTAATAAACGACCATACTGATGAGGCTGTTGTTCTCAAGGTGGAGCCGGGGGGATATAATGGAGGCTTGCATCTGGTGGGCATGGGAAACCCCGATTGTGGTCGCCAATTGGAATTTAGAGCAGATGGCAAGAGAGTTGTTGTGGAGAATTAGGTCTTTAAGAGATATTCTTATGATGGTAAGATGGAGTGGATGGAGACCATTTTTGGGCTTGGGCAGAATGCCCCCAGATACAGGCCTCCTCCTCCCCCCATCTCCACTAAAGTGAGCCTTGACCAGGGTGTTGTTGACACGTCTAAAGCTGTGACTAGTGAAGGTGTTGATGCTGGGGCGGAAGCCGTTAGGGGTGCTACAGCTGAGCCGAAGCCACCAGCACTTGAGAGCGTGGTGAGGGTGGGCTTTCCAGCCCTCGGTCCTGCTGCAGACCCGGGGGCCCTCACTCCTCTGGCGGCTTCGGCTCGGGGTGCTCCCTCAGCTAAACCTGTGTCCTACTCTAAAGCTGTAAGGGGTTCTGCTTCTGGGAGGAGAGTCTTAACTCCCCTGGAGACAGAATCGGAGGCCTACACCCCAGGTCGAAAGAATGTTGTGCGCATGAAATGGGAACATACCTCTGCAAGCCTTACCAAGAGGGAGTTTGTCAGATACCTACTCGACCTGGGGGTTAGGCCTGTGGACCTTTTCACGATTCTGGCTCCAGGGGACTCCCCACAGTACTTCGATGTGTCCTTCCTTTCCCAGCATGGCATGGAAGCCTTTTTGGAGGCGAGATTGAGAGAGTCAGTGGGGGGTGAGTGGCATGGTTTTCAGGTCATCCCTCTCTCAAGGCAGTCGCTGGAGAGAAAGGCACACATCGTTGTGCAGAATGAAAGCATTGCGGTATGGGACCTGATGACCTGGGTCCAGCATTACATCATGTCCCCGCCACATAAGGTCCTGGACGAGCTCGGGATCTGGTGGGGGGAATATGAGGTGGCGATCAAACTCCATGTTAAGGAGGGGATCGTCACCCATACTCCCCACGCTGCCCTTATAGGGCGGGACAAGATAATAACGTTTTACCCGGGCCAGCCCAGGACCTGTAATAGATGTGACAAGCGGGGGCATCTTGCCAGTGGTTGCCCAGATCTGAGGTGCGGTCGGTGCCAGGAATTCGGGCACTCTACCTCGTCCTGCAAGCACATTAAATGCAATTTCTGACACAGAGTGCCTGGTCTCCTGGACTGCGATGCCCTCGGATCTGAAGAGGGCCATGTTGGCCCGTATGGAGAAGAGTCAGGATGTCTCAGTGTCAGCCCCTAGTTTCTCTGTCCAGCCCGTTCCAGTCCTCAATGTCTCAGAGTCTGCTGTCAACCCATCCTCTGTGGTCCCTTCCCCTGTTTATTCTCCAGCCAGCATGGCCCCTGAGGGGCATCGGCTTTTGTCCGGGATGCTGCTCGGGGTGGAGGTGACTCTCCTAAGGAGCAGCGACCTAAGCCTGTGAGGAATAGGAGTCTCAGACGGTAACAGTAAATTCGGGCGCCTGAGGCAAGTGGACAAATCGGGCGCCGCCATTCACTCCCATAATAAATATCGTTTAATGGGCGCCCGACAGGAAAAAAGGGCGCCGGAGAAAAATAACGTTTTATAAGCGGCGCCCGGAGACTTTTACTGTTTTATAACTGCTTCTCATGATTACACATTATTTTATGATTTATAATTTTTTAAACATTATTTTTAAACGAAAAACAGTACAATCTTTTTTAAAACATTATTTTTAAATGGAAAACAGCACAATATTTTTTTCACACGTTATTAATGCTTATCACAGAGGGGTCTTAGGTTTAGGCACCACCAAGGGGGTCTTAGGTTTAGGCACCAACAGGGGGGTCTTAGGTTTAGGCACCAACAGGTGGGTCTTAGGTTTAGGCACCAACAGGGGGGTCTTAGGTTTAGGCACCAACAGGGGGGTCTTAGGTTTAGGCACCACCAGGGGAGTCTTAGGTTTAGGCACCATCAGGGGAGTCTTAGGTTTAGGCACCACCAGGGGGGTCTTAGGTTTAGGAACCAACAGGGGGGTCTTAGGTTTAGGCACCACCAGGGGAGTCTTAGGTTTAGGCACCATCAGGGGAGTCTTAGGTTTAGGCACCACCAGGGGGGTCTTAGGTTTAGTCACCAACACGGGGGTCTAGGGGTTAGGGGTAGGTACAGGGAGGGTTACTTACTATTTTTTTTAAACGTTATTATACGTTTCACTTTTTAAACGGAAGATTAACGTTTTCACAATTGCCAATTTCATGCACATTATTTAATGATTTATAACTTTATAAAACATTATTTTTAAACGAAATATAGTACATTATATTTTTAAACGTTATCCATGTTTATCGTTTAAAACCCCGCGCCCTTTTTTCCCAGCGCCCCTTTTTAACGTACGCGTCTCAGACCCCTCCCCCATGTTCCGACAACAAACCCTCCTGTACACGCCCCAGGAAGAGAAATCTTCCTGCACCTGTTCCCTCTGCTCCTAACCTTCCCTCTTCTCCTCCCCCTCCTGCCCTCCCTACTCCTGCCTTGCCCCGCCCTCCTGCCCCCCCCCTGCTCCTGTTTTGCCTCCACCCTCCTCCTCCTGAATCCCCTTCCCCTTCTCCCTCTGGCAGTGGAGCGGTCTCTTTCTCTGTTGGCCCTGTTCCCACTGCCTTTTCTTTCTCAGCTACCG
Organism: Hyperolius riggenbachi; assembly: GCF_040937935.1. Taxonomy (NCBI): domain Eukaryota; kingdom Metazoa; phylum Chordata; class Amphibia; order Anura; family Hyperoliidae; genus Hyperolius; species Hyperolius riggenbachi. The sequence goes on along the minus strand of NW_027152349.1, from coordinate 355,727 downwards.
CCGGTCCAACAGGAGCTGCTCTTGCTCCCTGGAAGCTAAAGCACTTGTCTTTAGAGGAGAGAGAGTACCTGGAGCAATGCTTCAAAACAAAGAAAAAGAAAGGTAGTGGAGCCAAATCTTTATCTAAGGCCAGGGCCGGATTTGTGGGAAGGCCGGGTAAGCCCGTGCCTAGGGCGGAGTCAAGGAAGGGGCGGGTTGACAAGCAGTCCAACCAATGTCCCAACAGCTGCCGACACCATTATAATAATAATAATAACATTTCTCACAAAAATGTAGCCTGTGCTTTGCTCTGCACACAGAATGCATATTTGTGTGTGCCACAGCAGCTATAGACAGGAACAGAGCGGCAGGGCAGCTTTGCTAATTTGAGTTTGACAGGAGCAGTGGCTGTATCGCTGCAGCCCTGCTCGCTGTCATTGTGTAAAAGTCAAATGATAAGGCTGTTCCGCCCCCACTTCCTCCCCCCTGCTTGTGTGCCCAGGCCATGTAGCTCGCAACAGGAGTTCTGTGTTAGCAGACAGGAATGTGTCAGGAGTCTCAACTCCTCCCCCTCTTTTCCACATGGCTGAACCTTCAACCTGCAGGGATTGTATAGTTGCCGGTGCATAAAGGTGGCCATACACTGGTCGATGTGCCATTAGATCGACCAGCTGACAGATCCCTATCTGATCGAATCTGATCAGAGAGGGATCGTATGGCTGCCTTTACTGCAAACAGATTGTGAATCAATTTCAGCCTGAAACCGATTCACCATCTGCTGAGCTGCTCCTGCCGCCTGTCCCCCCCCCGTATACATTACCTGATGCTGGCTCCGGGTCCTCTTCTCCGCATTGCACGGCTCTGTTCCGGCTCCATTACGGCGCTTCCTGTGTTACTCCGTGACCAGGAAGTTCAAATAGAGCGCCCTCTATTTGAACTTCCTGGTCACTGCAGTGACACAGGAAGCGCTGGGATGGATGGAGCCGGAACAGAGCCGTGCAGTGCGGAGAAGACGCCCGGGAGCCAGCCTCAGGTAATGTATACTTGATCGGATCGGCCGCCGCTAGCGACGCGCACTTTACCCGCGGGCGATCAAGGGTAATTTCCCGCACGGCGCGATCGACGGACCAATCCGATTTCGGGAGGAAATCGGATCGGCGGCTGTGTTTACCGCGAACGATTGGCAGCAGATTCGATCCCAGAATCGAATCTGCTGTCGAAACGGCCGGGAATCGAGCCAGTGTATGGCCTGCTTTAGTCCTGCTCTCACATAAGGGAGTGAGAGAGCACATCCTGATTCAGTGGAGGAGGCACCCAGGATAGTGTAAGTTGAAGATGCACTGTGTTTTAAACGAGACCTTAAAGAGAAACTCCGACCAAGAATTGAACTTTATCCCAATCAGTAGCTGATACCCACTTTTACATGAGAAATATAATGATTTTCACAAACAGACCATCAGGGGGCGCTGTATGACTGATTTTGTGCTGAAACCCCTCCCACAAGAGGCTCTGGTACCGTACGGTACTCTGGGCAAACTGCCACAATGTAACAATGTTCACAGACAGGAAATGGTTGTTTAAAGCTGTCTGTAACAGCCAGAGCAGCTAGAAACAGCTACATAACTTGCCCACAGTAACAATGTCACCATGTAATACATGTCAGAATGTGAATCTGGGAGAGGAAAGATTTTACAATGAGCAAACTCTGACTAAATCATGTATACATAATTATTGTAAAAATGAAGCACTTTTTTTTATTACATTATTTTCACTGGAGTTCCTCTTTAAGCTAAAATAAAAAACCAACACAAACAGGATTTACACATTCCTGGGGTTTCTTCTAGCCCCCCACCCTCAGAGAGTTCTTGCCCCTCAGATCCTTAGGACTCCTGTTATGTTGTTGTCATCCCTCTTAAAAAGCTGCTACTGGGCACAATCACAGCTATGGTGCATGCAATATTCTGTGTGCACAGCAGCTTTTTTATTCTTTAAATCAGACTTGAGCTGTGCTTAAAATTACCCTGAGACAAATAATAATAAAAGATTTACACATACCCGGGGCTCCCTTCAACCCCCTCTGCACCGATTGCTCCCACACCATCATCCTCTGCCTTCTTCTCCCGTTAGCAGCCCCATAACTTTGGCTATTCAGCTGGGAGCGTTCTGAGCCTGCGCAGTAGTACTGCTCAGACGCAGAGTACTTCCAGCGATGGGGTGGGCGCAGTGCATCCCCACTTGCTATCAGGTCTGCTAACGGGAGGATTAGGAGGAAGATGGCATGAGAGCGATTGGTGCGGAGGGGGCTGAAGGAAGCCCCAGGTATGTATAAAATGTATTATCATTCATCTCAGGGTCATTTTAAAACTATGCACTTGTACTTACCTGGGGCTTCTTCCAGCTCCCCATAGTTTGTGAGGTCCCACAGCATTCTCTGGTCCCCCTCCATTCTCCCACTGGCAGCTCTGTAAGTTTAGCACTCTGCACAGGCACGGTCCCTTTCACGCAGCCTTCTCAAGTATGTCCCCATTCCATCCTGGTCCTTTAACCCACACTGTGGCCCCCAGTTCTGGTCCTCCCATCCCCCTAAAGCAGGAGTGGGAGGGGGGTCATTTGGTTACCCGTAATGAGGTGATGTGCTCATCTGGCTACCCATACTACTTCCAGAGACCCTCTTCTTCCTTCCCTGTGTGCACAAGCACAACTGTACTGAGTATGTGCAAGTACATGCCCAATAGCACAAAGCAGCTTGTGCAAAGAGGAACAGGCCATACACAAGTGGATTTGTGCTACTGGGCATGTACAGACCATACTCGAAGATGACCAGTACAATTGGGCTTGTACACAGAGGGAAGTGCAGCCTCGAGGAAGAAGGTCCCTAGCAGTAGTGGTGGGGCCTGAATATACTCAAAGGGTCCCAGCACTGGAACAGGAGGATCTACTATGGTAAGTATCTAGTTTTTATTTTGCTTCAGGTTCACTTTAAAGAGAACCCGAGGTGGATTTAAAGAATCCTATTAGCACGCAGAGGCTGGTTCTGCATATAATCATCAGCCTCTGTTACTATACCGTTCCCCCCCTAGTCCCCCCCCCCTGCCCTCTGCTGTCCCCCCCCCCCCTCAAAAGAAACTGCCGTGCTAGCGACACGCAACGTGTCACTAGCAGGCTGATTACATGCAGGCTGTAACTCTCCGCCGCTTCCCGCCTCCTCTATAGAACCGCTACCCACCTGCGTCCCTTACCTCCAATCAGCTTACAGAGGCGGGGAGGGAAGGGACGCAGGTGGGGAGCGACACTATAGAGGAGGCGGGGGAGCAGCGAAGAGTGACAGTCTGCATGTAATCAGCCTGCTAGCGACACGCTGCATGTCGCTAACATGGTGGTTTCTTTTCGGGGGGACTGCAGAGCGCAGGGGGGGGGGACTAGGGGGAGCCCAGTATAGTAACAGAGGCTGGTGATTATATGCAGACCCAGCCTCTGTGTGCTAATAGGAGTCTTAAAACCCACTTTGGATTCTCTTTAAGGCTATATGTTTGGCAGAAAAGTGTGTGTAAGTTAAAGGATGGGGTTGGTTGAGATTGGTCAGAGAGCGGCTGGTGACAGTGGGCCTTGGGCGGTAAAAAGTAGAAATCCGGCCCTGTCTAAGGCCCTCTCTGAAGAGTAAAGGGAAGCCAAAAGGTTGGCGGTCACTCAAAGGAGACAGAAGGACAAAAAAGACCTAAGTTTGTCCAATAGATTTGAGGTCCTGGCTACCTCTCCCCTCACTTCAGAGGAGGAGGAGATGGTGATTGGAGTCCTAATGTTGTTCAGGAGGCATTGTAGTTTGTGTTTATGTTTTTTCTTTTTGTAAATGTTGTCATTTTTCTTTGGTTTTTTTTGCCTTTTGTTTAAGGAAGCATAAAGGGAAATCTTAACCTCCTTGGCAGTAACCCCGAACGTAGTTCGGGGTAAGCCGCCGGAGGGTGCCGCTCAGGCCCTGCTGGGCCGATTTGTTTAATTTTTTTTTTGCTGGACGCAGCTATCACTTTGCTAGCTGCCCCAGCACCCCGATCGCCGCCGCCGCGCGCCCGATCGCCACTATCCGGTGCGGCGCGCGGCCCCCCCCCCCAGACCCCGTGCGCTGCCTGGCCAATCAGTGCCAGGCAGCGCCGAGGGGTGGCCCGGGACTCCCAATGATGTCCCATGGCGACGGGGGAAGCCCTCCAGGAAATCCCGTTCTTTGAACGGGATTTCCTGATCGAAGAGGGCGGGGGGATGCCGCTGAGCAGCGGCTATCATGCAGCGAGCCCTGGGCTCGCTACATGATATAGAAAAAAAAATAAAATAAAAAAAACTGCTGCGCTCCCTCCTGGCGGATTTTTTTATACCGCCAGGAGGGTTAATCATTCTGATGGCAGTTCCTCCACCAGTCATGTTGGCAACGATCAACATTGCTAGCATTAAAATGACCAGAGCTTGAAAATTGGCTTTTTCGATTTTGGCTACCCTTGAGGTTGATATTTTCTTCCTGCAGGAGACCAGGCTCACCTCTATGGCTGACCTCTGGTTGGCTGAGAGGGACTGGGTGTCCGGTCTGAGTTTTTGGTCTCTTGCGGGAGAGCCTGGTAGTGGTGTGGTGGTCCTCTTTAGGGCCGACATGGTAACGTGCCGGCGAATAATTAAGGTAGAGATGGGTAGGTGTCTGGTCTTAGACGTCTGCGTGGGGGGGCAGGATCTCAGGCTAATTAAAATCTATGCCGACCCCAAGTCTAAAGGGGAGAGAAAGCGCCTCTTCACGCAGGTCAGGCCATTCCTTTTTTCAACCTATCCTGTGATCCTGGGAGGTGTTTTTAACACCATCACTAGGGCCATGGACAGGGCAAGGGCCCAGGTCCGGATAGGTGTTGATATCAGGTTTTTAGCTAGATTAGTTGTTGAGGCTGAACTGGTGGACGTGCATGTTCGCCATTCACCAGATCTCATGGGGTTTACCTTCTATAGAGGTAGCAGTAGGTCTAGGATAGATAGTTTTTTTGTTTCGGAGAGCCTCATCACTTCAACTCCCAAGTTGTTGGTGGTGGAGTTTTCTGATCACCTTATTCTGTCGGTGGGCTTGAATGCTTCGGATGCTCCTCCCAGGGGTAGGGGTATTTGGAGGATGAATTCGTCCCTGCTGCTGGAAGATGAGGTGAGACAATCCTTTGAGGAGTTTTTTCATGCACAGGTCTCTATCCTGGACTGCTTTGACAATAGGTCTGAGTGGTGGGAAGAGGTCAAAAATACGTGTTGCCAGATTTTTCAAGGGTCTAGCGATCCGTAAGAGTGTTGATAGAAATCTCGCTTACCAGCATCTAAGGGAGAGGTTGACTGTTCTCGTCTCTGAGGGCGGAGATCCGGGGGAGATCTCTGAGGTCAAACTTCGCCTTAAGCAACAGCAATACGACCGGCTGGCTTCTTTGACTCTGGAAAGGGATCACGGTAAATACCCCTGCCTGATCCTTACCAGAGTTTCAAACAAAGCTCGGCACTTAAGACGGTCCGTGGTCTCAGGGATGGTTCGGGGTCTCTGGCAAAGTCCAGGTCAGAGATCTTGGCCATCGCTAGAGAGTTTTATGCTGACTTACTTAGGGAGAAGCCACTTGACCAGGCGAGGATGGAAGACTTCTTGGCTTCCATACCAGGTCTGGGTGATGTTGATGTTTCTGCCATAGATTTGGCAACTGAGATCACTGCAGAGGAAGTAGCGAGAGCCATTGGTGGCCTTGTGCCTAAAAAGACCCCAGGCCTGGATGGACTGACGGCTGAGTTCTACAAGGCTTTCCCATCCATCTTGGCTCCTCAATTGGCTGGTGTGTTCAACAATTGTCTTGCTGAGGGCCAGTTACCGCCCTCTATTAGACAGTCTGCAGTGATCTTGCTGTCAAAGGGGCATGACCCTGAGATGATTGAGAATTGGCGTCCCATCAACCTTCTCAACGTCAACAGGAAGATCCTGGCGAAAATCTTGTTCTGGCGTTTGTCCCAGGTAACAGACGTACTTTCCCGCCATCAACACTGTTCTGTTGTGGGTAGGAGCACGCTCTCAGCATTGTTAGCTGTCCGGGAGATCCTGGAACGGTGCAGGGCTGAAGGCTGGGGAAAGTTCTTGCTGACGTTGGACCAGTCCAAGGCCTTTGATCGAGTCAACCACAAGTACCTATGGCGGCTACTTACTGTGTATGGTTTGGAGGGGAGGTTTGTACATTGGCTGCAGACTTTATACAAGGAGGCTGAGAGTTTTATGCTTATCAACGGATGGATCGGCCAGCCTTTTGAGGTGAGCTCGGGGGTGCGCCAGGGTTGTCCGCTGAGTTCTCTGCTGTACGTGTTCGCCATCAACCCCTTTGTGAGAAGGTTAGAGAGCAGCATGCTTGGTGGGGTTCCAGTGGGCATCTCTGGTGGCTCATCTCTAAAGGTGGTGGCATATGCTGATGATGTCACTGTGGTGGTCTCGAAGGCGGAGGAGGCGTTGGTGGTTGCCGAAGAGATCACCAGGTACTCATTGGCATCTGGTTCAAAGATCAATCCGGATAAGTGCGAAACTTTCTGGATGGGTAAAGTTGAAGAGTCCTTTAGACTTCCCGGATCCTTTCCCGTGCCTCAAGAAGAAGTTAAGATCCTTGGCATCAAATTCGGCCCAGGCGACTACGGCCTGCGAAATTGGGAACGTAAACTATCTGATGTCAGCACAAAAGTAGCTCGCTGGAAAGGTTGGAGTTTGACCTTTAGGGAAAGAATTGACTTGATCAAGACCTATCTGGTGCCAATAATGTTGTATGTCAGCTATGTTGCTATTTTGCCAGCATCTCTGTACACCAGGGTCAAAGGCCTGTTTTTCCTAAAGTTGTGGGGAAACAGGCTAAACCATGTGTGCAGAAGCATTACTTACAAAACTAGGCGGGAGGGTGGCTTAGGTATGGTCAACCCAATTGTTTTCTTCTCCTTAATTTTTATTAAGTACAATCTTGTTAGCTTGTTGATGGAGAACCCGCCTAGTTGGGTAGGTATCTTCCAGACCTGGTGTGAGCATTTCCTTAGAGAATGGAAGAGCGGTGGCCTGGTGAAAAATCTGAGAGCACGTCACGGCTATCTTCCGGCCTATGTCTTACCTTGTATGAAGAAACTGCTGTAGTGGGGATTGACGGTGGAGGACATCAGATCGGTCGACAGGAAAGTCCTGTCGGCCAGGGTGGTGGACTCCTACTTTCCTGACTCACTGGCCTTGAGGGATTGTCCAGGCACAATTTTGGAGGAGGGCTTGCGTTTGCTTAATTCGCCACGTGTTCCGAACAAATTGTGGGACATCGCCTGGCTTACCTTCCAGGGCAAGCTTTACGTTGGAGGGAACACGAAGTGTTGGGATGTGGTGGAGCGTGTCTGTCCTTGACAGGGGTGCACTGTTGAGGAGGACATGAACCATTTCCTAATGTCATGCCCCTTCAACGTGGAGGTATACAAACAGGTGGGGAGGGCCCTGAATATCCCATTTCTGGCGCATCTTAGTTATGCTGAGTGGGCCTATGGAGCTTTCAATCAACGCCAGGGTTATGATTTGTGCACATTATACATAGTTTGCTTAGTGATTAGGAGACACTTATAGTTGGCACGTTGTGAATTAGCGATTAGGAAGAAAGACTTGCCCGTCCAGGTGGTGGTGCACAGCATTCTGGGTGAGGTGGGAACCATTCGGTATTTGGAGAGGAAGAAGCTGGGGAGAGGAGCTTGGGTTCTGGCGTGGCAGAACATCAAGCCTCCTTGAGCCAGTGGAAGCCTCTCCTGGGTGTAGGCTTTGCTATCATCCTTTCTCTTTATACCGTAGATTTTTGATTTTTTTTTACTGATATTTTTTTTTAAGTCTTGCCGCAGGCACATGGGGAGAATCCCTTTGTGCTTCTTTCTACGTGTAGGTGAGGTTTTGTCCTGTCTTGGGGATTATTTTATTTTCAGTCTTGCCTTGTGTATTGTCTTTAGTCTTGTGTTTGGGCATTAGTGTAACATCCAATCGGGCGTAAAAGTCCCGCAGTTTCTCTTTAGTGTGCATTCGGTATGGATGATGTAATGTGGGTGTTGTCCTTCACTTTTTGGGGGTAGTATGTGTTTTTTCTTTTCTTTCTTTTATTTTTTGTCCTGTCGTTTGAATGTCGTAGGTGCTGTTTCATGTCCTTTTTGGGTGGTGGTTAGTGTTGCATGTATTTGGTTTCCTTTTTGTCTGGTTGTCCAGTCAGTATGAATGAGGGTGAGTGATGCCTCCTCAACAAGTTTTCTTGTGCTACATTACATGGAACGGTATTGTGGTTTTGCGTATAGAAATATGTTTCTGCTACATTACATGTGTGGAACAAGTTGTTCCTTTGTTTTCTTTGCATTTTGTTGTATTGCATACTCTTTTATTTATGTATTATGTTGCATGCTTTGTAAGCTGTATATTAGTTATGTTAGCATACTTTTAATTTAATTTATTTATATTGTATGCTATTCTAAGATATGGTTTAATAAAAAAAAATCTCCCTGCACTGTACATTCTGACTCTGTATGTTCCTGTTTCTTCCAGACAGACATCCACTGTGAACTGAATCTTTCACTGTGATGATCCGAAAGATTCGACTCACAAAAAAGATCTGGATCAAATGAACGATTCGTTCATGATCCGGATAACACTACAGTCCCACCATGAGTCACCACAGTGCAGTGAATATTAATTAGCCATGTGGCTGGCCTCGGAGGAGGAGGGAAGACCTCCTCCTCCAACATCACTGAGCATGTGCAAACAGTCTAACGTGGCTTAGCCCAGTATAACGTACAGCATGCAGCACTTTGTTTAAACGTGCTGCGTTACTATGTAACGGAACGTGTGCACTGTGAACAGCACATTGATTTTACAGTGCTGTGAGTTAGGCTGCGTTACTGGCTGCTGTAACGTAGGACTTTAACGTCCCACTGTGAAACCAGCCTTAAGGATGCCTGATGGTCGTTTTGCGCCAAACGTGCTTCTATGGAGGCTACCGTAGCCTCTGTAGAAGCATGTTTCGGTAGCCTCCGTAGAAGTAGCCTTGGTAGCCACCGTAGAAGCACTTCCGGCGCAAAATGGGTATCAGGCATCCTTTACCCAGCACCCACCATCAAGTTTGTGCCTCTTCTCACTCTGGTATGTGCATCGTATCTGTCATATTTTGCAAACCTGCACTTGTGACTTTTTAACACTTTTTGTACTAATAAATCAGCGTTCACAGCAGTTCCAGCTATCTCACCTTTTTTGTTATGCATTTCATCTATCTTTATGCTTGCGCATGCCAGTGAAGCGGCCCTATGAGGAGTGCACTCTTCTAAGCTCATCGTCCACAACTCCACGTATTTGGTGTTCGCTGTAGTGCCAACCCGACACCATCTTCCTATCCCTTGCAAGCCGCTAATGGAATTGGGTAATCTTGGTAATCCTGGGAAATTTAGCTTTGAGAAAATCAACACAGCAAACAGCATAGGCAGTTCTAGTTAGCAACACCATATTCATAAAGTCCAATGACAGATCCATTCAATCCACTATTTATAGTGCTAAAATACAGGACTCAGAAGTACAGATACACAAAATAATGTGAAGATCTAGAAACATTTCTCGAATCTGTCACAATGGGCTCTATTCACAAAACTTCTCATAAATGACTTATTTATCACCCAATTTATAAAAATAACCTTTCAGCACATTTACAAACAAAATAATCACTCAAAATATGTTGTTCCTGATTAACTTAATTTCAATATTAACCATTTAAGGACTGTAGTCTTAAAGAGACACTGTAACATCAAAAAGATCCCCTGGGGGGTACTCACCTCGGGTGGGGGAAGCCTCTGGATCCTAATGAGGCTTCCCACGCCGTCCTCTGTCCCATGGGGGTCTCGCTGCAGCCCTCCGAACAGCCGGCGACAGACCTGACTGTCAATTCAATATTTACCTTTGCAGGCTCCAGCGGGGGCGCTATGGCTGCTTTCGGCTCCGAACTAGACGGAAATACCCGATCTCCATCGGGTCCGCTCTACTGCGCAGGCGCCGGAGACTTGCGCCTGCGCAGTAGAGCAGACCCGACGGCGATCGGGTATTTCCGCCTACTTCGGAGCCGACAGCCACTAGAGCGCCTGCGCAGGAGCCGGGAAGGTAAATATTTACGTCGCCGCTGTACGGAGGACTGCAGCAAGACCCCCGAGGGATGGAGGACGGCGTGGGAAGCCTCATTAGGATCCTGAGGCTTCCCCCACCCGAGGTGAGTACCCCCCAAGGGACATTTTGATGTTACAGATTCTCTTTAAAACCCCTTAAAGGGACACTTAAGCCAGAAAAAAAAAAGTTTTACTTACCTGGGGCTTCTACCAGCCCCCTACAGCAGTCCTGCTCACTCACTAATCCTCTAGTCCACCGCTGCCAGCTAGTTTTATTTTTGTCGACAGGCCCGACAGAACTGGCCACACGTAGCTTTCTCCGCATTCCCGACTGTAATTAGCGCTCTTGCGGGCCCGAAACGCGTACAAAAATATGCGTTGCCACATATCTATGCATAGGTAATGCAGCAACACATATCTTTGTACGCGTTGCGGCCCGCAATAGTGCTAATTACAGTCGGGAATGCGGAGAAAGCTACGCGTGGCTAGTCCTGTCGGGCCTGTCGGCAAAAACGAAACTAGCTGGCAGCGGGGGACCAGAAGATTAGTGAGTGGCTGCGAGGGCACAGGACTGCTGCAGGGGGCTGGTAGAAGCCCCAGGTAAGTAAACTCATTTTTTTCTGGCTTAAATGTCCCTTTAAAGACCAGACAGTTTTTTTTCCATTCAGACCACTGCAGCTTTAACGGTTTATTGCTCGGTCATATAACCTACCACCTAAATTAATGTTACCTTCTTTTCTTGTCACTAATGCAGCTTTCTTTTGGTGCTATTTGATTGCTGCTGTGATTTTTAGTTTTTATTATATTCATCAAAAAAGACATGAATTTTGTCAAAAAAAATGATTTTTTTTTTACTTTCTGTGCTGACATTTTTCAAATAAAATTTCTATATACATTTTTGTCCAAATTTATGGTGCTACATGTCTTTGATAAAAAAAAGTCCAATAAGTGTATAGTTATTGGTTTGGGTAAAAGTTATAGTGTTTACAAACTATGGTGCAAAAAGTGAATTTTCTCATTTTGAAGCATCTCTGACTTTTCTGAGCACCTGTCATGTTTCATGAGGTGCTAGAATTCCAGGATAGTATAAATACCCCCCAAATGACCCCATTTTGGAAAGAAGACATCCCAAAGTATTCACTAAGAGGCATGGTGAGTTCATAGAAGATTTTATTTTTTGTCACAAGCTAGCGGAAAAAGACACTTTGTGACAAAAAAATAAAATAAAAAAAGTTTCCATTTCTGCTAACTTGTGACCAAAAAAAATGAAATCTGTCACAGACTCACCATGCCCCTCTCTGAATACTTTGGGGTGTCTACTTTCCAAAATGGGGTCATTTGTGGGGTGTGTTTACTGTCCTGGTATTTTGGGGGGTGCTAAATTGTAAGCACCCCTGTAAAGCCTAAAGGTGCTCATAGGACTGTGGGCCCCTCAGCGCACCTAGGCTGCAAAAAAGTGTTACACGTGGTATCTCCATACTCAGAAGAAATAGTATAATGTGTTTTGGGGTGTATTTTTACACATACCCATGCTGGGTGGGAGAAATATCTCTGTAAATGGACAATTGTGTGTAAAAAAATCAAAAAATTGTCATTTACTGAGATATTTCTCCCACCCAGCATGGGTATGTGTAAAAATACGCCCCAAAACACATTATACTACTTTTCCTGAGTACGGCGATACTACACATGTGACACTTTTTTTGCAGCCCAGGTGCGCTAAGGGGCCCAACATCCTATTCACAGGTCATTTTGAGGCATTTCCTTTCTAGACTACTCCTCACGGTTTAGAGCCCCTAAAATGCCAGGGCAGTATAGGAACACCACAAGTGACCCCATTTTAGAAAGAAGACACCCCAAGGTATTCCGTTAGGAATATGGTGAGTTCATTTTTGTCACAAGTTAGTGGAAATTGATTTTTATTGGGTTTTTTTTTCACAAAGTGTCATTTTTCACTAACTTGTGACAAACAATAAAATCTATGAACTCACCATAGACCCAACGGAATACCTTTGGGTGTCTTCTTTCTAAAATGGGGTCACTTGGTGGGGTTCCTATACTGCCCTGGCATTTTAGGGGCCCTAAACCATGAGGAGTAGTCTAGAAACCAAATGCCTCAAAATGACCTGTGAAATCCTAAAGGTACTCATAGGACGTTGGGCCCCTTAGCGCACCTAGACTGCAAAAAAGTGTCACACATGTGGTATCGCCGTACTCAGGAGAAGTAGTATACTGTGTTTTGTGGTGTATTTTTACACATACCCATGCTGGGTGGGAGAAATATCTCTGTAAATGACAATTTTTTGATTTTTTTTTTACACACAATTGTCCATTTACAGAGATATTTCTCCCACCCAGCATGGGTATGTGTAAAAATACACCCCAAAACACATTATACTACTTCTCCTGAGTACAGTGATATCACATGTGTGACACTTTTTTGCAGCCTAGGTGCGCTAAAGGGCCCAAAGTCCTATGAGTACCTTTAGGATTTCACAGGTCATTTTGAGTCATTTGGTTTCCAGACTACTCCTCACGGTTTAGGGCCCCTAAAATGCCAGGGCAGTTTAGGAACCCCACAAGTGACCCTATTTTAGAAAGAAGACACCCCAAGGTATTCCGTGAGGAGTATGGTGAGTTCATAGAAGATTTTATCTTTTGTCACAAGTTAGCGGAAATTGATTTTTATTGTTTTTTCTTCACAAAGTGTAATTTTCCACTAACTTGTGATGAAAAATTAAATCTTCTATGACCTCATCATACTCCTAACGGAATACCTTGGGGTGTCTTATTTCTAAAATGTGGTCACTTGTGGGGTTCCTCTACTGCCCTAGTGCCCTGGCATTTTAGGGGCCCAAAACCATGAGGAGTAGTCTGGAAACCAAATGCCTCAAAATAACTGTTCAGGGGTATAAGCATCTGCAAATTTTAATGACAGAAGGTCTATGAGGGGCCAAATTTTGTGGAACCGGTCATAAGCAGGGTGGCCTCTTAGATGACAGGTTGTATTGGCACTGAAGTGCAGGAACCGCAGGATGTTCTCAAATCGTGACCTGGACATGGCAGCAGAGAACATGGACATGTGATGTATTGGGTGTGTAGACCAATAAGACCGCAATACGTTCTTTTTGACTAGACCCATGTTAAGGAGAAGGCCCCAAAAAATGTTATGTTTGGAAACTTGGAGTGTTTTCCACCGAAAAGGCTGGGCATGGTAGCTTCTTGGATTGGTGGTTGCGTATTGTGTGGCATAACGCTTGGTCTCAGCCACAATTAAGTCGTAGAGACCCGCAGTGATCAGAAAAAAAAATTCTGTCACTGCTGTGGCGCGGATGAGGGTTTGGCCGGGTGATCAGAAGCCCGCAGGGGGCAGATTAGGGCCTGATCTGATGGATAGGAGTGACAGGTGGTGACAGGAGGTGATTGATGGGTGTCTCAGGGGGTGATTAGAGGGGAGAATATATGCAATCAATGCACTGGGGAGGTGATCGGAAGGGGGTTTGAGGGAGATCTGAGGGTTTGGCCTAATGATCAGGAGCCCACACGGGGCAAATTAGGGCCTGATCTGATGCGTAGGTGTGCTAGAAGGTGACAGGTGATGACAGGGGGTGATTGATGGGTGATCAGTGTGTGATTAGAGGGTAGAACAGATGTAAATAATGCACTGGGGAGGTGATCAGGGGGGTCTGAGGGTGATCTGAGGGTGTGGCCAGGTGTTTGGGTGCCCGCAAGGGGCAGATTAGGGTCTGATCTGATAGGTAGCAGTGACAGGTGGTGACAGGGGGTGACGGGGTGATTGATAGGTGATCAGGGTGTGATTAGAGGGGAGAATAGATGCAAGCAATGCACTGGCGAGGTGATCAGGGGGGGGGGGGTCTGAGGGCAATCTGAGAGTGTGCGGGGTGATTGGGTGCCCGCAAGGGGCAGATGAGGGTCTGATCTGATGAGTATGATGGGTAGCAGTGACAGGTGGTGACAGGGGGTGATTGATGGGTGATCAGTGGGTGATTAGAGGGGAGAAAAGATGCAAATAATGCACTGGGGAGCAGGGATGCTCATCCGGGTACCCAGGTAAACCCAGGTATCCGATCATTTTTCTGCTATCCGGGTCGGATCCGGATCCGGATACCTGGGCCACTATCCGGATAGCACTATCCAGATTCTATCAGGATAGCTAGCTGCATAATCTGAATACCCGCGGGTATCCATCCATATATCCGGATCCGGATAGTGTAACTAGTAAGGAGATGATGTCATTCAGCCAATCAGAGGGCTCCCAGCAGAAGCCCTAGCAACCAATCACAGAGGGGAACCCTGGCCAGCCCCACCTGACCTCATTGAGCCAATCAGAAGCCTACCAGCCTAAGTCCTGGCACCCAATCACAGAAGGGAACCCTGGCCAGCCCCCCTGTATAGCAAGGAGGGCTAGCATGATGAGACAGATTGTCCTTGCTTGTGTGGCAGGCTGGTCACTGACAGACTTGCTCCAGTGCTGGCTTAGCAAGTGCTGTATACAGTGATAAACCTAAAGCTTTGAGTGCTAAACATCTTCACTACGCTATTGTTCTATTGGTTTTTTTTAGCTAGCTAGCTTGTAATTGTTTGCTTTCATTCACTCAGTTAGGTCCTGTCTGTGTCTGTGTCTGTGTAGGCCAGCAGGACAGTATAGGGAATAGGAGGATTACTGTGTTATTGTATTGTAGTTAGTACTGCAGTTAGTTGTTATGGCCGCGGCCTGGCGGGTACACACGGTGCGTTCCCGCACTCGATTTCCTGCTCGATTCCCGTCGACTCGATTCTTTCCGACATGTCCGATTTGGGTTTCGATGGATCGTTAGGTCGATTCGCATGTAAAGTATGCCAAATCGACCTAACGATCCATCGAAATGCAAATCGGACATGTTGGAAATAATCGAGTCGACGGGAATCGAGCGGGAAATCGAGTGCAGGAACGCACCGTGTGTACCCGCCAGGCCACCACCATAACACAGTGTGCACTGTCTGTCCTCTACTCTGCGGTCTGTGACTCCGTGCTGATTTGATGTAAAGTCCAAACCCGATTTTATTAAAGTAAAAGTACCCCACATCATCTGGTGACATCATCACGTATAAGTTGTACTATGTCTGCTGGCACCGGCAGCTGGGGGAGGGGCAGCAAGGGCAAGAGGACAGGGAGCAACATTACAGCCACCCTCAGAAGGTCTGCCGTGTCAGTGTCGACCCCAGCGGGCAGCCTACCCTCAGTCAGCGAGCTTTTCGCTCCAGGCGCCGCGATTGAACTCAGGGCTGTTAGCCACAAGGAGTTTGAGGAGGATGTTCTGGGTTTTGAGGAGGGGGGGTGTGATGTTGATGATGGGATGAAGGACCGTGACTACCATCCACAGGATGGGGATGTCAGCTCTGACTCTGAGGAGGAGGATGCATCGGTGGGTTTGACACAGAGGATCAGCATTGCAGACAGTGGTCGTGGAATGCGGGACCCACCACATCCTTCTGCCGCTACCACCAGCTGCACCACTCAACCCCCAACCGCCACAGAGAGAAAAGCCGCAGCATCCCATTCTGGCTGCAGGAGAATCTTCACCTCCCCAATCTGGCCACCACGGTGCCACAGGCCACTGCTGCTGATACTGCCACCTATATTCAACCCAAAACACAATTGCGGTGTAATTTTTTTGGAGGTGTCTGGGCTGAAAACTGTCATGTCCCAGTTGTGCGATCGGACTTTGGACACAATGTGGGCTGCACGACCGCTGTCTGGAACCTAGTCCTGATGTTAATTGACAGCTTTTTTTTTTTTCTTCTTCATTTTATGTCCACCAAATAATTAATTAGTATTCCCCTTTAAAAAAACATGATGCTACATGCATCATTTACCATAAAAACAATTTTAAAGCTATTTAAAGGGCACTTCCGGGTTTTCTATCCGGATACCCGAATAGGTCGGGTACCCGCGGGTAATTTGGTCGGATATCCGGATCGGATCCGGATATCCGCAAGGTCGGATCTGGATACGCAGATCCGGATATCTGGGTACACGGATCCAGATCCGGGCGGGTAATAAAAAACACTACTCGAGCATCCCTGCTGGGGAGGTGATCAGGGGGGGGGGGGTCTGAAGGTGATCTGAGGGTTTGGGCGGGTGTTTGGGTGCCCGCAAGGGGCAGATTAGGGTCTGATCTGATGGGTAGCAGTGACAGGTGGTGACAGGGGGTGACGGGGTGATTGATAGGTGATCAGGGTGTGATTAGAGGGGAGAAAAGATGCAAGCACTGCACTGGCGAGGTGATCAGGAGGGGGGGGGGTCTGAGGGCGATCTGAGGGTGAACGCAGGGCCGGATTATCCCACTAACCATTCCAAGCACCTGATTGGGGCCCTGTCAAAGTCTAAGGGGCCCCATCAGCATGTAATCCGGCCCCGGTATCCTAGCTGCTGGCTCCTCATCATCCCTGTAATACCAGCAAGGCTCCTATGGTCCTGCTGCAGGATGTGGGAGCAAAGAATAGAATTTTGGAGAACAGAGCTGCTTGTTTTTTTAACTGTTAAAGTTCTGCTCCCCCCCTTCAGTTAATAGTTTAGCCCCTAGACGCTGCTGAGCTGTGGCTGTGTGTTGCCAGGCAACAGCAGGAAGCCGGGTTCTGCTCTAACAGAAGCAGCCCTGACATCCTGCAGCAGAGCAGGGACAAGGTCCTCCAGCACCCAAGGCTGAGACACCAAAGTGCGCCCCTCCATCCCTGCCACCCCAGCCATCACACACTGATTGCTATTAGACTAAGAGTGCCACAGGGCCCACAACCTCCCCAACACCTTAATATCTAGTTATCTGGCTTGCAGTCACTGCTATGTATCCCCTTTTCTTATTTCTTTCTGTTTCAAACACAATTAGGAATGACAGCTGAATGAATTGTGCGCCCCCTCCTACACTGCGCCCTGAGGCTGGAGCCTCTACAGCCTATGCCTCGGCCCGGCCCTGTCCTGCAGCATTGCATTGCCTGTCTCTTCTGTGGCTGTTTCCCTGCACTGTAATGTCCTCTCTCCTCTCATCACAGGAATATGGGCTTCAGCATGAATCAGGAGAGGAGAGCAGGCATTTCTAGAGCAGGCTCACAGCAGGCTTTCCATCAGCTTCAGCTTCTTCTGAAAGGGCCGTCTGACACTGTCTCATGTTACCCCTCCCTGCATGGTCCTCCTCCTCTCTGAGTCTCCTGTCCCAGGCAACTCTCTGGCAGGCAAAGATGGTGAGAATGACAGCAGGCAAACTGCCCTGTCACAATGCTGGCTTCCTTTTTCAGTAACTTTCATTGCTTGTACACTAAATCTACACATGTATTGTTCTGTGCTGCTGGGACACATTCTATGTCTGGAAGATTACTGCATCTAGTTTGATTTTCGTAGCCACAGAAGTATTGCACAGGCTTATGGATATTACCAGTGGTAGAGAAAACTAACATGACTTTCAGAGCGCTGAAAATATGATTGGATTTCACAAAGCTTTGTGTGTTGTGGTGTGTCAGGCAGTGTCTCTGTGTGCTATGGTGAGGCAGGCAGTGTCTCTGTGTGTTGTGGTGTGGCAGGCACTGTCTCTGTATGTTGTGGTGTGGCAGGCAGTGTCTCTTTGTGTTTTGTGGTGTGAAAGGCAGTGTCTCTGTATGTTGTGGTGTGGCAGGCAGTGTCTCTGTGTGTTGTGTTGTGGCAGGCAGTGTCTCTGTGTGTTGTGTTGTGGCAGGCAGTGTCTCTGTGTTTTGTGGTGTGACAGGCAGTGTCTCTGTGTGTTGTGGTGTGAAAGGCAGTGTCTCTGTGTGTTGTGGTGTGGCAGGCAGTGTCACTGTGTCTTGTGGTGTGGCAGGCAGTGTCTCTGTGTCTTGTGGTGTGGCAGACAGTGTCTCTGTGTCTTGTGGCAGGCAGTGTCTCTGTGTCTTGTGGTGTGGCGGCAGTGGTGTGGCAGGCAGTGTCTCTCTGTGTTGTGGTGTGTCAGGCAGTGTCACTGTGTGTTGTGGTGTGGCAGGCAATGTCTCTGTGAATTGTGGTGTGACAGGCAGTGTCTCTGTGTGTTGTGGTAGGCAGTGTCTCTGTGGATTGTGGTGTGACAGGCAGTGTCTCTGTGTGTTGTGTGAGGCATAGGGGGAATAGAGGGGACACGGTCAGGGGAGTAGCTTGGGGTGGGTGGGGTAGGACATGTGCCCCCGGCCACTGACTTCCTAAGGGCGCCCAGCCGCACATTGTATTGTTTTTTTTTTTAAAATGTCCTCTCTCTGCTGCTGCCTTGTTCGGGACTGGCTCTGCCTTCCTGTGTGATGATGTCACAGTCAGAGAGCCATTTGCTGGATGGTGAGGAGGAGACAACAAGCCGAGGAAGGGAAGTGCGACTGTGGAGGGGGGGGGGGGCTCACAGATCTTTGCACACAAAACAAAGGCAAAAACAGATTGGCCTTGATTCACTAACCGTCGCTAAGCCGGTTAGTGTGCCTTATCTGAGGTTAGTGTGCCTTATCTGAGTTAGTGTGCCTTATCTGAGTTAGTGTGCCTTATCTGAGGTTAGTGTGCCTTATCTGAGATTAGTCTGCCTTATCTGAGGTTAGTGGGCCTTATCTGAGTTAGTGTGCCTTATCTGAGATTAGTCTGCCTTATCTGAGGTTAGTGTGCCTTATCTGAGTTAGTGTGCCTTATCTGAGATCAGTGTGCCTTATCTGAGGTTAGTGTGCCTTATCTGAGTTAGTGTGCCTTATCTGAGTTAGTGTGCCTTATCTAAGGTTAGTGTGCCTTATCTGAGGTTAGTGTGCCTTATCTGAGATTAGTCTGCCTAATCTGAGGTTAGTGTGCCTTATCTGAGTTAGTGTGCCTTATCTGAGATTAGTCTGCCTTATCTGAGGTTAGTGTGCCTTATCTGAGTTAGTGTGCCTTATCTGAGATCAGTCTGCCTTATCTGAGGTTAGTGTGCCTTATCTGAGTTAGTGTGCCTTATCTGAGATTAGTCTGCCTTATCTGAGGTTAGTTCCCCTTAACCCTCCTGGCAGTTTATAAAAATCCGCCAGGGGGCAGCAAAGCCGTGTTTTTTTTTTTTTTTTATGTAGCGAGACAAGGGCTCGCTACATGATTGCCGCTCAGCGGCATCCCCCCAGCCCCTCCGATCGCCGGAGATCCCGTTCAAAGAACGGGATCTCCTGGAGGGCTTCCGCCGTCGCCATGGTGACGGGCGGGATGACGTCACCGACGTCATCGACGTCGTGATGTCAAAGGGGACTCCGATCCACCCCACAGCGCTGCCTGGCACTGATTGGCCAGGCAGCGCATGGGGTCTGGGGGGGAGGCTGCGGCGCGACGAATAGCGGCGGATCGGCGGGTAGCGGCAGCGATCGGACTGCACACGCAGCTAGCAAAGTGCTAGCTGCGTGTAGCAAAAAAAAATTATGCAAATCGGCCCAGCGGGGCCTGAGCGGTGCCTTCCGGCGGCATAGCCCGAGCTCAGCTCGGGCTTACCACCAGGAAGGTTAAGTAGCTTTGTGCACACTAAAATATGCACAACGCTACATCGTGCACTGCACCACGCACAACATAATACGCTGATGCGACCATAAGGTCGCATAGGATGCGACGATAACGGTGCACTGATGTGCCGTTTAGGTCGCATCCTATGCGACCTTAAGGTCGCATCATGTACAGTATAGTGGGTGCGATGTTATCGTCACACCGCGCGCAAAGATCGGCGCATTACGCTTTGCTCGCGGTGCAGTGCACGATGTAGCTTTGTGCATCTTTTAGTGTGTACAAAGCTACTTAAGGCACAGTAACTCAGATAAGGCACACTAACTTAGATAAGGCACACTAACCTCCGATAAGGCACACTAACCTCCGATAAAGCACACTAACCTCAGACAAGGTTAGCACTGTAGTTTGTGCCCACTAAGTGATAAGGCACACTAACCGGCTTAGCACCGGTTAGTGAATTAAGGCCTTTGCCTGCTTCATTCCTATTGGCCAAAAAATGCTGGATGAAACACCCTTTCAGGGGCAATTGAAAATGGCTCGGTTCACATAAAAACGTAAACTACAAAAGTACAACCACTTTGAAAAACTGATCCATTTAAAAAAAAAAACTAATCCGTTTTTTAAAAAAAATGATCCGTTTGAAACGGGTCCAAACTGCAAACCCTCTAATGTGAACCGAGCCTTATTCCAGATATTAACATCGGCACCTATGGTGAGCCCATACTTCTGCGACGAGCCCAAATATCCTGTCACCAGCAGCAAGAGTTTTTCTTTTAATAGAAATTCAGGAAAACTTGTGTTTACATTTTTATGAATGTTTTTACTGTT
Source organism: Hyperolius riggenbachi (assembly GCF_040937935.1). Taxonomy (NCBI): domain Eukaryota; kingdom Metazoa; phylum Chordata; class Amphibia; order Anura; family Hyperoliidae; genus Hyperolius; species Hyperolius riggenbachi. The sequence continues at coordinate 335,269 of NW_027152349.1, read as the reverse complement.
AGTGTATGCCATTGACCCCAGTCCCACAATTTTTAATCCACTAACTTTTCAAACAACCCTTGTTATCATCCAAAATGACCCAGGCAAGGGTTGGAAGTGAAATTTCAGAAACTGGGTTTGTGGGATCATTTTTAATCCACTAACTTTTCAAACAACCCTTGCTATCATCCAAAATGACCCAGGCAAGGGTTGGAAGTGAAATTTCATAAACTGGGTTTGTGGGATCACCCATGTTTATCACTTATCTGTAGCCTAAATATGTTTATTGGATTTCATAAATGTCATAATTATCTATAGCAGAAACAGGAGCCATACTCCTGTTTCTGCTCTAGAGAGACATACCATACTCACAAAAACATACAGCACTGTATACATGTAGATAATGGGATTAATATTCTTTATTTCACAGTGGTCAGTAGTTCACAGTGGTCAGTTGCGTTACAGAAAAATTCTGCATGTCAACTCACTGCCCATACAATTCTATGGGTCTGTTCACAGTAACGGATCACGTTATTCTAACTTTCTGCATGCAGGCTCTGTATTAAAGAGACACTGAAGCCTCTTTTTTTTTCCTCTTTTTCCACTTGGCTCCCCTTTATCTTTATGAGCTAAGCAGAATTGCCACATTCCCAGCAAAAAACGAGTGTGTTATCACCCTGAAATAGGCAGGCAAAATCCTACGACTTTCTTGGTCATAGATTTTGCTGCCCTGCAGTGTCAGGAGGAGGCAGAGCTGTTTGCAGGACCTCTGTGTGTGTCACTCCCCGCCTCTCCCAGCCCCTCTGTTCACTCAGCATGAATGATGCCGCCCCTCATGCTCGTGACGTATATATATATCTGTTCAGATAAATGCCTTTGCTACTATAGTTATTACAATGTTTTTATTTTTTATTTATTTTTTTAATAAATGAATTGCATTATACTATTATTTTTCATCTTAATTTAATTTTTAAAAAAATCCTTTTTAGAAAATTGAGGTTTTCCGTACCTGCACACGCTACTTCAGATCAGCTGGCTGTTGTTACAAAGATGACAACAAATAATGACAACAGCCGGCGACAGTAGCGTGTAGCAGGCAATAGCCGGGAAAATTGTGCAATTGGATGCGCGCGCAGCACGACCACCCTGCTCTGTGCCCAGTATGTAATTAGGAGCAGGGTGGCGCGCACTAGCGTGCAGCATGCGCTGCCATGCCTCTCAGAGATGCGCCCGGACAGGCGCATCTCATTACAATAAGTTATCCTGGTTAGAGCCGCGACCCGGAAACAGGAAGAGGGGTCGTGGCCATCTTAACCAGGAAGTAAATTTTTTTTAATAAGGCTATAAATCAATAACTAAAGGGCTCAAAGTGGCAGTGATGGGGCAGATAGCATTAGAAAAGTAAGTTGAGCATAGCAATGTGTTTTTTTATTTAAACAATTTTCGCTTCAGACTCTCTTTAAAGTCTATTGCTAGTCAGTCTCTATTGCAGTTCACACTCATTATAATGCATGAGTTATGCAACTGACCACTGTAAACCTTGCCTTACAGTGAACCCGAGGTGAGAGGTATATGGCCACTGCCATATTTATTGCCTTTTAAGCAATACCAGTTGCCTGGCTATCCCGCTTATCCTCTACCTGCAGCAGATCATTTGTTTCTGACAATATTGTCAGAACTGACAAGATTAGCTGCATGCTTGTTTCTAGTGTACTTCAAACACCACTGCAGCCAAATAGTTTAGCAGGGCTACCAGGCAACTGGTATTGTTTAAAAGGAAACAAATTTGGCAGCCTCCATATCACTTTCACCTTGGGTTTACTTTAAGTAAAACCTTCTTATAGTCTTTCCACATCCTATAAAGAAGAAGATTATTGTTATTATTCACCAGTGTGAACGGTGTCTGTTCCTGCAATGCAAACATCACACTTGACATTGATTTATAAAACTAATAGTTTGTTCTTGTCTCTGTAAAATTATAAAAATTGGAGAGTCATATAAAGACATGAATCATTGTGGAATAAATTCCTGGTAGGTTGACTCAGAGAGAAAACACTACTGGATCCATGTTCTTTCAGATGCTTGCAGGTTTTCCCTAATGTGAAGATACGGTGGAATTTACATGGATATGGACATCATCTCAGTTCAACCCATTCCAGATTATCACTTTGTGGCTCCTCAGAATGCTGAAGAATGTAGCAGTGGAGTCTTTGGACTCTCCCCAAATCATGATTTGGCCTGGGAGTTTATGGAGAACTTTGTTCAGAATTACAAAGGAGAAATATGGGAACACCAAGGCCCAGGTGTGGTAACACCTGTTTTAAAAAAGCAGTGCAAAGATACCAAAATTAGCCTGGAAAATGATGTTACCTGTTGAAGCTTAACATATTTCCAGCCTGATCGCTTTTATCCAATCTCATTTAAAAACTGGAAGAATTATTTTGATAAATGGAAGAATCTGACAACATTTAATAAATCTTATGGACTGCATCTGTGGAATTTTCTAAATAATGGTAAAAAGACTATGGAACCCGGGAGTAACACATTGGTAGAACATCTGTATAAGAAAAATTGCCCTTTAGTTTACAAGGCAGAACAAGAAAAGGCCAAGAATTAAAGTGAACACGAGGTGAAAATAAGCTGATGAAGTAAACAATTGTATTTATTCTCATACTCCTAAAAATTACTTTTTAGAGATCCCATGGTTTTATTTTATATTTAAACATTTACAAAGTACCGATAGATTAAATGTTTTGTTGTCTTATAGGTTTTCCTGAGTGAAAATACATGAACTATTGACCTTTTCTATCCCTCCCTGCACTCGGAAGTTTAATTCTGCCAGGGAAACTTTTATGGCTGTAATTTGCTTATCAGTGAGGTTTACTATATTCTTGACAAGGTACCAACAAGACAAAAGAAGTCACCTCCATGTCTGAAAATTAACTTTTTCAAGCAGAAAAATAAAACAAGTAAAACAGCCTGGTTATTTATGTTTTGCCCTCTACATTGTAAGGCTTGGTGGTGTATTCTCCACAGTCAGCATGCAACGCATGAGCTGGCGTGGAGGAGGTACACACACTAGCACCAGGAAACAGGCTATCCCTAGTATAGTGGAGGGGAGGACTGACTCCAATAGGAGATTGTGGCGCACAGAGCCGGTGCAGATCTGACAGCCACAAACAATGCTTTTGTTATAACGTCTCAGCGCAAAGTAGCGCTGAGCGCACAAACCAGAACTGAGGAGATCAGGACAGGTAGACAGAATGAACGCTTGCTAGCTAGCGGCTACTTAGCGACAGCAAGCGTCCAAAACCAGACAGACTGGAATGAGGCAGCCAATGCGATGCGGCGATGGCGTGCCTCACAAAGACAGGACAGGACAGTCAGAAAATAGCAGGATTAAGATAGATGAACGTAACACAGATAAATATACAATAAGTATGTTTTCCTAGCGTATTACAATTACAGCTATCAATGAAACTATTTGTAACTTCTGACTAACATATGTATATATCGGCAATGAACCGATATATGACATAAGCAGGAACGCTGACTAGGACTGGAGTAATACAGGGGACAGGACTCAGAAGGATTCGCTATCTCTTCGCAGAGATGAACGCAATCCACAAACGGTAACAGAACAGGATTCAGAAGGATTCGTTATCTCTTCGCAGAGATGAACGCAATCCACAAACAGTAACAGAACAGGATTCAGAAGGATTCGTTATCTCTTCGCAGAGATGAACGCAATCCACAAACAGAACCAGGAGCAGGGTAACTACCTCAGCACGGTTGGTCACGGTACGCGCAACCTACCAAAACGTGCTGGAAAGCTGACTAACTGCACACAGGATATAAACAGTTCGTGTACGTATACATCAGCGACACTGATGTATTAACGTAACACAAATACAAGGAAAATAATAAACGTGCTGGTATGCATATATATTGGCAATGAACCAATATATGATGCAAAGACCAGCAAAGTATCTTTATAACAAGAAACACGATCGGGGGCTAAAGCGACAGCAAGACAGGCTTAAGCTGAAGCTATGAAAACCCAAGGAAACCCTGCAGGAAGCAGATCTTTATACTGAGGTCATCCAATGGAAGCAGACATGCAGATTCCCACACAGGTGAATGATAATCAGTCACAAGCTGACAGCAGGGAAAGACAGACAAAGCTATGCAGCTTGCATGGAAATAGATCAGAACTGCCTGAGCTGCAGCACTACTACTTCCAGTAATAGCTGCTGCAGCAGCGATCATTACAGTACCCCCGCCTTTAAAAGCGGATTCCAGACGCTTTTCAAAACTGAAATTCAGTCTGACAGATCTGAAAAAACAGTCTGACAGATAATTCATGATGACCGGGACAGCCCGGCAAGACCGAATTCCAGAATCAGTCCCCACAAGACTGGACCCATCAGAACCAGAACCTACAGAACCATGCCCATCAGTACTACAAGCCCCAGTGTGACACCCATCAGAACCATGATTTCCAGAAGAAAGCCCTCCGAAACTCCCTGAGCGATACCCACCGCCTTCCAGGAACCGTTCAGAAACGCCAAAGCCTTTGCAATGCCCACCGGTACTGTCTTTACCAACACAAAACCCACTGTTGAACCAGTCCAAGGCACCAGGACAAGTTTTCTCAGAGACCTCCCAAAACACCTTGAAGCTCCAAAGAGATCCCCATAGGTCAGAATGCCCCTTAGGCTCACATGGAGAACCATCAAGAACCCCTAAGGAACCTAGGGCATTTCCCGAGTCAGGGCCACAAGGACAAACATCAATATCAGGGCTTTCAGGGACCAGAACCATCTCTGGGCATGCAGGCAGACTGGCAATATCAGAACGTGTTCCCACTAAGGAAGCATCAGAGCACGCTAACACCTTAGACACACTTGGGCATTCTGGCACACAAAGAACATCTGGGCACACCGGCACAAGAGAAACCTCTGGGCATGTCAAGGAACTGTGAGCCTCAGGGTCAGCCAAGACAGGACCAAAACCAGGACTGGCCAAAAAAAAATCATCATGACTAAACTTCGCAACTACTGGACTTTTACACGAGAATGCTGGATCAGACTTAGATGTCGCTGATTCCAGCAAAGTCAGTAACAAATCAGATTCAGGGGCACTAACAAGACAGGACAAATCTTCTGATGTATGCACTGAACCAGATAGGGACTCCACAACTACCTCTGGACTGGACAGAGACTCATTAAATACACTGGATTGGAGCTCATGAGGCGCTGCAGAACAAGTCAGTATTGCAGCAGCCCCCACTGGACTAGGCAAAACTGAGGAATTCCCTGGACAGGAAGGGGACTCTGGAACCTCTGCCACAGCGGCCAGAGAACCAGAATCTTTCAGGATACAGGGCTGGGTTTCAGGAACACTCATCAGACCGGACTGAAATTCTGAGATTTCTATTATTTTGACCAGAGAATCAGAATTATCCATGTTACAGGGCAAGACTTCTGAAACATTCAGAGGACAGGGCTGGAGTTCCTCGGCTGTTACAACACTGGAGAGGGACTCAACAACATTGGTTAAATCAGACTGTGTACAGGACAAGGTATCTGACACACTTGCTGACGAGGACAATATTTCAATGGCTTCTGCTTTGCTGGGCAGAAATTCATCAAGTTTTATTAGAGCAGACTGTAATTCCAAAACAGCTGCTAGACAAGTGAATATTACTGCAACACCAACTGAGGTAAGCAGTGCTTCAGCCTCCTCTGCTAGAGGGTTTAAAGTATCCAAAGTACTGGGTGAAGCATAAGACTCTGCGACCACAGCTTCACTGGACAGGATCACTGAACAGTCCATATTGCAGGGCAAAACCATAGAAGCACCTGCTGGACAGCATAATGATTCTGTGACCTGAGTTTCATTGGAGAGATCTACTGCACAATTCATGGTACAGGGCAAATTTATTGGAAAATTTTCTGAACAAGGTAATAATTCTGCGATTTCAGGTTCACATAGCAGATGCTCTGAGCTATTCACGAAACTAGAGCGAGGTGTAGAAACAGGAAGATCAAGACACAATGTTTGCGCATCTGAATCACCATTCATTTGTAAAATTGGAAAATTCAGATGCTGGGGTTCTGAGTTTACTAGACAGGATTGCTGGGACTCGGAAACTGATGTAGTGCATCTATTGGCATCTGCTGGATCAGACAGGAGTTGAACTTTATTAACACAGGTAATTTCTGCAGAAGTGTTTGCAGAGACAGGCAAGATTTTTCTGGTGTCTGTTTCACTAAACAAAGAGTCATGAGTACTGGCTAGGCTGGACTCGGAAGTCAGCAGGACCTCTGGATTCTCTGCTGAGAAATTTGCGCAGGGCAAGGTTAAGAATGTATCAGTGGCTTCTGTTTTACTGGGAAGTAACACTGAGTTATCCATGGTACAGGGTGGAATTGCAGGAACTTCAATTTCACACAAAAAGAGCTCCGAATCACCTGCTGAATCAGCCAAAGGTGCTGAAGCAGGCGGGTCAGAACGCCAAATTTGCGAATTCGGAGTCACATAAAAATCATCCAAAATCAGTTCCCACACATCAATCAAGGGAGCCACACAGTCATACCTACACACACCAGCCTCTATTAGGTTATAGGCTGACTTAATGCATGCGTTCAATACCATTTCACTTTTTGCACTGTAAAATTGACAAAATGAACTTGAATCATTCTTCCATTCACAGACCAGGGCTTCCATCTCTCCCCTCTCGAATGGAGGATCCCATGCATACTTAACAGCGAAACATTTAGGCTGATCACAGTCTGCAGATATGATTGTGGCAGGCACATGTATAGGGTTAATTAGCAGGTGATTGGCAGATTCCTTATTCTTAAGAATCTCCAATACCTGTAGCAAGTGTTGAACTGTAGTGTATGCAAACTTCCCTTGGTTCACAAATAAGTTGATTTGTTCAATACTCTGTAATATCTCATCATAATCATACTCAGATAATTCTTTTAAACAAAAATCTTTATTTTCCCTAGCCAGGGAGGAAAGTTCATTAGTAGTTTCATAAGTCCATTTAACTCCCCTGAAAGACAATTGCATTTCATTATCTGTTAATGGCAGAATCTCATTATAGGTCTCAGTCGCTAAGGATAACGACTCTGCAGATCGGACACGTTTCTTAGAACGTTTGCGTTTGGCCTTAGACCCTGCTGTTTTCCCTGCTGTTCTTGGTGATTTATTCAAGGCTGCAGGAAAATTATCAGTAACACCTTCTGCTTGCTGAACATTTTTGCAAGCAATTGACGGAGTAGCTGATTGACCTGCTGCCAGGAGTTCATTAAGAGGAAAAGGCAATGGATCTATGCGCAACCAGTTATGGATCACAAACGCTAGAAATTCCAGCGGTCTTTCTTTCAAATCGGAATGATTGAGAACATCAAATGCCCACTGGAATAATTCCCCTTTAAACAAAATATAACTTAGTTGGAGTGCCCAGGTTGAAACAGGAGTCGCTTGGAGATCAGGATTGGCCAGGAACCTGGCACATTCAGAGAAAAACTCATTTTCTGTTTCAGAACTAAGTTCTTCAAATTTCTTAAAGGAACAGGAACCATAATTAACAGTGTCATACTTTCTGGGAATCCCCCCCACAATGGGGATTGGTAATGGGGTTTTCATAATGTAAGGCTTGGTGGTGTATTCTCCACAGTCAGCATGCAACGCATGAGCTGGCGTGGAGGAGGTACACACACTAGCACCAGGAAACAGGCTATCCCTAGTATAGTGGAGGGGAGGACTGACTCCAATAGGAGATTGTGGCGCACAGAGCCGGTGCAGATCTGACAGCCACAAACAATGCTTTCGTTATAACGTCTCAGCGCAAAGTAGCGCTGAGCGCACAAACCAGAACTGAGGAGATCAGGACAGGTAGACAGAATGAACGCTTGCTAGCTAGCGGCTACTTAGCGACAGCAAGCGTCCAAAACCAGACAGACTGGAATGAGGCAGCCAATGCGATGCGGCGATGGCGTGCCTCACAAAGACAGGACAGGACAGTCAGAAAATAGCAGGATTAAGATAGATGAACGTAACACAGATAAATATACAATAAGTATGTTTTCCTAGCGTATTACAATTACAGCTATCAATGAAACTATTTGTAACTTCTGACTAACATATGTATATATCGGCAATGAACCGATATATGACATAAGCAGGAACGCTGACTAGGACTGGAGTAATACAGGGGACAGGACTCAGAAGGATTCGCTATCTCTTCGCAGAGATGAACGCAATCCACAAACGGTAACAGAACAGGATTCAGAAGGATTCGTTATCTCTTCGCAGAGATGAACGCAATCCACAAACAGTAACAGAACAGGATTCAGAAGGATTCGTTATCTCTTCGCAGAGATGAACGCAATCCACAAACAGAACCAGGAGCAGGGTAACTACCTCAGCACGGGTGGTCACGGTACGCGCAACCTACCAAAACGTGCTGGAAAGCTGACTAACTGCACACAGGATATAAACAGTTCGTGTACGTATACATCAGCGACACTGATGTATTAACGTAACACAAATACAAGGAAAATAATAAACGTGCTGGTATGCATATATATTGGCAATGAACCAATATATGATGCAAAGACCAGCAAAGTATCTTTATAACAAGAAACACGATCGGGGGCTAAAGCGACAGCAAGACAGGCTTAAGCTGAAGCTATGAAAACCCAAGGAAACCCTGCAGGAAGCAGATCTTTATACTGAGGTCATCCAATGGGAGCAGACATGCAGATTCCCACACAGGTGAATGATAATCAGTCACAAGCTGACAGCAGGGAAAGACAGACAAAGCTATGCAGCTTGCATGGAAATAGATCAGAACTGCCTGAGCTGCAGCACTACTACTTCCAGTAATAGCTGCTGCAGCAGCGATCATTACATACATACACCTGTTTATCTCATGTCACACCTCAGTTATGCCTTAAAGTGTACCCGAGGTAGTGCAGCGGGGAAGGGGGGGGGGGGGCAGATGGGACACTGAGAAGTGCTCCCTGCTGCAGGACATGCCTCTGTGTCCCATCTTCCCCCCCACCACCGCGCTATAAACCCCCAAATTTAGCGACAATCGATTGTTGCTATTGCGGGGGGGGGGGGGAGTGAGGGGGGAAGGGAGGAGAGAGGTATTCCCTGCTTAAACCCCCACTAGAGGTGTTCTTGCAGAGCTTCTCCAGCTGCCACTGGGGGCAGCTCTCTCTCACCCGGCCCCTCCCCGCCTCCCTGCACGCTGCTCTATGTGTGAGACACAGAACAGCGTCTTCCAACGTTGTGACCCCAGGGTCACGAAACCGAAAGCGAGTCCTAGCAGACCACAGGAGCGGCGGAGATTGTGGCTACCCGATCAAGTAACATTGTTCTTTTCTTAATTTACAGACCCTCCTCGGGTTCCCTTTAAAGTTTGCAGAATGTGAGAAAAAAAATCATATTTGGGGAGGTTTGAAATTGTCAAATCATTAAAATTTTAATTGTTCCATCATCTATTTAACCACTTGAGGACCGTGGTTTTAAACCACCCTAGTGACCAGGCTATATTTCACTAAAATGGCCACTGCAGCTTTAAGGCCAAGATGCAGGGCCGCACAACTCAGCACACAAGTGATCCCCCCCCCTTTTCTCCCCACCAACAGAGCTCTCTGTTGGTGGGGTCTGATCACCCCCCAGTTGTTTATATTTTTAATATTGATTTTATTATTTTTATAATAAATTTCACTATTTTTTTTTATTTTTGCCCCGCTCCCTCCCTCCCCCTGCCAGCCAATCAGCGTGATCGGCTGTCATAGGCTTCAGCCTATGACAGCCGATCACTCCCCAGCCTATGGAGGGGACAGCCGTGTCACACGGCTGTCTCCAGTACAGCGATGCTGCAGATCGCAGCGCTGTACACAGGTATTAGGCAGTGTTTTCTCCATATAACAGTCTCAGAGTGGCAATTGCCGCTGGGAGACTGAAGGTAGAGCGGAGCTCTGCCTTCCAAGCAGTAGATGCATTCGCAGCCTACGCGCGATCTCCTGCTAGCCCCATAGAAGGCCGTTCACGCCAATCGCGTGGAGCAGTCCTGGAGCTGCCGCACTGCTTACGCCAATTGATGTGGAGCAGTCGGCAAGTAGTTAAATAGCACTAGTGATGGACGAACATCGCAAACAAAAGCTTGTGAACTGTTCACAGATTTTACAATGAAAATGGCAGGGAACTTCTAAGACCTTCACTGCACCTTTGCAGCCACACTTTCTTTAAAAAAGGTGTACAAAGTGTCCAAAAACCTGGACAGTCACCAAAAATGTGTATTTTACACAAACGCTTTTTCAATGGATTTTGAAAGAGAAGTCAATGACCGCCCACTATTAGTAGTGTAAATTTACAGTACATAGCATTACATTACAGTGAATTACATGCCAGAGTTTCCAGGTGGCCAGTAAGCAGTGCATAATGACCACTTGGAAACCTTGTGGAACTAGTAATGCTCTGGCCATATTGCTATATCAGGATCTCTTTCAAATGTAGCTATGCTTTGGACAATAAAAAGATCAAATAAAATAATTTAAAAACAAATAAAAATTAAATTTAAAAAAATGATGTGTGGTCCCCTTCTTAAGTCTCTTTAACCAATTGTTGCCCATACAGGCTAGGATAACCAGAGTTCAGACCCGGAACCATGTGGGGCTCCACAGCCTAAACTATACCAGCCTACATAGTCCATAGTAGTGTTGATCGAACAGTGCTCGGCACTGCTCGTTATCCCCTGAACATTGGCGTGTTCGGGTCGAGCACAGCCGAGCACCGCCAGCCACAGTGCACCTGCCTCACCACTGCCAGCAGGCACTACCAGCAGCCACAGTGCCCATCATATTTGGTCCCAGTTTCAGTGCCAGCTGGAAACAGTTGTGCCCATAAAAAACACAGTTTCTTAAATTTTACTCTTGCTTATTGTTGAAAAAAAAAAAAAAAACAGTACTTTTAGTGCCAGCTGGGAACAGTTGTGCCCACAAAAAAACAGTTTATTAAATTTTACTGTTGCTTAGTGTTGTATAAAAAAAGCAGTATTTTTAGGGCTAGCTGGGAAAACTTGTGCCCATAAAAAAAAGGTTTATTTCATTTTTCTTTGTGACAAGTAACAACTACTATGAAGAAATCCAGTGAAAGAGGGAGGAGCAGGGGAAGTGGTGTTTCCCCTGACGGTTCAGTTAGAGGCTGTGTTTGGGCACCAAAGAAGAAAACCCACTCAATACTGCCTATCTTGTATGGGCAAAAAACAACCCTGAATAACCCACAAGAACGGGACCAGGTAGTTAATTGGTTGACCTCTCAAGCATCCAGCAGCGGGTTAAGCACCAGCCCATCCTTGTCAGGCACGAGGTCCTCTGCCAGTTACAAGGAGCCAGTGGGCACAAACGTGACACAACCGGCAGCTACACCATGCACACAACGGCCACATACCGAGTCCGACCAATTGTTCCACTACACAATGGGATATTCGCAGGAGCTATTCTCTCCCCCAGATGTGCAACCTTGCATCTGTGAAAGGTCAATGAAACAGCCACAAATGTTGTGCCTGGATTTGCAAGCAGTGGATGCTGAAAATGCAAGGCCTGAGTTGTGTCAGAAAGCGTGGCCTTGCTCTCCTGTACCTTCTCTTCCATCCTGTGTGCTGGGTTAGCGTTGCCGGTCCCATTGGTAGGACAGCTTTTCAGGAATATCTTATTTCTATTACATTTATCAATGCATGGCAACAAAATGCATTGCTTTAAGCCTGCATTTTTTCCTCATGCCAGGCCTGGTTTGTGTCACAAAGCATGGCCTTGCTCTCCTGTACCTCCTCTTCCATCCTGTGTGCTGGGTTAGTGTTGCCGGTCCCATTGGTAGGACTGCTTTTCAGGAATATCTCATTTCTTTTATTTTTATTAATGCATGGCGACAAAATGCATTGCTTTAAGCCTGCATTTTGTCCTCATGCAAGGCCTGAGTTGTGTCACAAAGCCTTGCTCTCCTGTACCTCCTCTTCCATCATGTGTGCTGGGTTAGCGTTGCTGGTCCCATTGGTACTAGAACAGCTATTCAGGATCTCATTTGTATAACATTTATAAATGCATGGCAATAAACTGCATTGGCCTTAAGCGTGCAGTTTTTCCCCATACACAAATGCCTTTTTTGGGGTGTTTTATTTGTTTTATTGGCAGTCAAATATAATTGGCGCACTGCTCTGCAAACATAAGTCCCTGCTTTTATTCTGAGCCTAAGATCTATGTGTAAATGCCCCCCCACACTATTTTCAACCCATTTTTCAGAAGTTCACCTCATTTTGCAAGTTTTTTCAGGCCTGCAAAGCAGGCATGCTTGGGTCCCCATTGACTTCAATTAGGCTCGGTGTTCAGCCGAATATCCAGAACGTCCAGACCATGTTCGGCCGAGCCGACCCGAGCCCGAATATCTGGGTGTTTGATCAACACTAGTCCATAGTATGGGGGTTTTTGGAAGAGAGGGGCAGCCAAGTCTCCCCCTCTTTCCCACAGCCCTTGTTCAATCCATTGATAAAGGTCACCCCAGGGCACCTCGGCACCAGAGGTAGGGCATACAACCTGGGGGTGTTCATGGTGGCATATAGGAGTCCCTTTTAAGAAGGGGAACCCCAGAAGCCCGCCCCTCCCCAGGTGAAAAGTGTCTAGGGGACACTGATGTCCTTTCCAATTTCCACAGAGTTAAAATGAATTAAAAATAAACCATAAAAAGTCCTTTAACCTCCTTGGCAGTTATCACGAGTCATGCTCGGGGTGGAAAAAAAACAAGCCAGGAGCAGTAACCCTAAACATGACTTGTGGGAGGCCCCGGCAGGACTGTGCAGAGCATAGTGCGCAGCACGCGTTTTTTAACTCACTTCGGGGGATTCAGCCACCGGCAGCCATTCTCCGTCCTGTCCTCCAAACCTCTGCATCCCTCAGGTGAGATAGCCAATTGTCGTCATGACAACAGACTGATCTCACTACAGGGTTACAGGATGGAGGGAGAACTGCAGCGCTGGATCCCAGGGAGGTGATTGAGTGCTGGGGCTGCTGCAGATCTCTCTGCGGTGTCTTTTTTTCCAGGTTTTAGGGTCTAAAAACCTGCAAAAAAATTGCACCCTTTTAGACCCTAACTTCCAGAAAGAATCAGACCACCAGGGAGTTAATGCAGATTTTTTTCCATAGAAATTTGAATACCGCTGAAATCTTAACACAATCACAAGACTTGGTAAAACTTGGTAGTATCCAAGTCTTGTGATTGGCCTCAAATGTTCACAGTATTCTTATTTCCACGGTAAACTACCGTATTATCTCATTGGTCCAATACTATTTCCAAATTTTGAGTGTTGTAATTGGCCTAAATTTGAAAATTGTAGTCTAATCGCAGGACTTAGAAATACTTGGTAGTATTGGACCAACCAGAGAATGCAAAGGTTTACCTCAGAAATTGGAACACCACGGAAATTTTAGACCAATCACAAGATACTATCGAGTTTTACCAAGTCTTGTGATTGATTTAAAATTTCCTCAATATTTAAATTTCAATGGAAAAATTCTGCAGCCTGTGATTACTCCAATGCTTGAAGTATTTGGCCAGTCAGAGAATTCGGAAGTATACCAAGGATGTCCGCATTATAGTGGACATCTGCAAAACAACTTTAAAAAAAAAATTACTTAAAGGAGTTATCAGCGAAATTTAGCAAAATGAGGTTTACTCACCTGGGGCTTTCTCCAGCCTCTTGCAGCTGACTGTCCCACGCTGACTGCTCCGCTCCCCGCCGTTGTCCCAGGCTCCGAGCACGGTAAAGAGGCTGACCACGGGGTCGGCCTTACTGTGCCTGCGCGAACTTTCTGCTAAATTTCGCTGATAACTCCTTTAGCTTTATTAACAAGTATTGCAAAAAAAAAAAAAAACCTTTCCAGCGGTAATTGGCATCACAAATTTGGATTTCAGAGGGAATCGCCTGAATCGGTAATTGGCATTTTTGGTAATCAAAATGTCTGCAGAATTGGAAATTGGCATTTCCGACCATCCATATGGATCATCCCTAGTCCCAATTACAGCTCTTGAATCAGTAGAATTTAGTGTCTACTTTTAGTTATCCACAAGCCAATTTTGTTTTCCTCAAGCCTGTCTGAGCAAATTGCCCCCTTTTTCCGCTAATCGGACGCCTCAAGGCGCCAACATTTAGCTTCATACCTGCATGTTGCAGTTTAGCGAAAAAAAGGGTTAGCTTTAGGAGGGGGAGTCTTAGGGTTAGTCACCACCAAGGGGTTTTAGACACTGCCGGGGGAGGCTTTAGGGTTAGGCACCACCAGGTAAGGGTTCTGTGTGAGAGTAGGTTTAGCCACTGCGCCCTTTTTTTCAGGCGCCTTTTTTACATGTATGCCTCTGAGCAGGCCAAGGGCTCTCTGGGACAGCGTACATCAAAAAAGGGCATCGGGAAAAAAGGGCGTGGGGTGTAAACGATAAGTAGTAATACCGTTTATAAAAATATTGTGTTGTATTTCGTTTACAAATAATGTTTTACAAATTTAGAAATCATTAAATAATGTGTATGAAATCGCCAATTGTGAAACGTTAATCTTCCCTGTTTCAAAAGTGAAACTTATAATTACGTTTGTTAAAAAAACGCTAATATATGTTTAATCGTTATAATTGTATATTATTGTGAATAACCTTCATTTATCGTTTCTTCTTATAATAAAATCTGAAAATATTGTTTATAACGATGATATAAATATAACTACGTTCGTAATAAGTGTTGTAAAACATAAGTATTACTAAAATGTTACTAAAACTAAACCTAATCCTACTCTCACACAGAACCCTCCCTGTACCTATCCCTAACCCTAAGACCACCCTGGTGGTGCCTAGCCCTAACCACCCCCCTGTTGGTGCCTAACCCTAAGACCCCCCTGATGGTGCCTAACCCTAACCACCCCCTGGCGGTGCCTAACCCTAACCCCCCTCCCCGGTGGTGCCTAACCCTAACCACCCCCCTGGTGGTGCCTAACCCTAACCACCCTCCTTACTGATCACTTTATTATGTGGATAATAAAGTTTTACAAATAGTGACTGTAAAAAATATATTGTAATTTACGTTACGTACTGATCGCTTTATTTTGTGAATAAAAATGTTTTACAAACAGTAAGGGATAACATTTTAAATTATGTTTTAGTTAAATACGATAAATACGTTACGTACTAATCGCTTTAATTGGTGAATAATAATTTTTACAAACAGTAAGGGATACAATTTTAAATTATAGTTACATAGTTACATAGTTACTTTGGTTGAAAAAAGACACACGTCCATCGAGTTCAACCAGTACAAAGTACAACTCCAGCCCGCTCCCTCACACATCCGTGTTGATCCAGAGGAAGGCGAAAAAACCCTTACAAGGTAAAAATTCCTTCCCGACTCCAGATGGCAATCAGATAAAATCCCTGGATCAACATCATTGGCATTACCTAGCAATTGTAGCCATGGATGTCATTCAACGCAAGGAAAGCATCTAAGCCCCCTTTAAATGCAGGTATAGAGTTTGCCATAACGACTTCCTGTGGCAATGCATTCCACATCTTAATCACTCTTACTGTAAAGAACCCTTTCCTAAATAAATGGCTAAAACGTTTTTCCTCCATGCGCAGATCATGTCCTCTAGTCCTTTGAGAAGGCCTAGGGACAAAAAGCTCATCCGCCAAGCTATTATATTGCCCTCTGATGTATTTATACATGTTAATTAGATCTCCTCTAAGGCGTCTTTTCTCTAGACTAAATAAACCCAGTTTATCTAACCTTTCTTGGTAAGTGAGACCTTCCATCCCACGTATCAATTTTGTTGCTCGTCTCTGCACCTGCTCTAGAACTGCAATATCTTTTTTGTAATGTGGTGCCCAGAACTGAATTCCATATTCCAGATGTGGCCTTACTAGAGAGTTAAACAGGGGCAATATTATGCTAGCATCTCGAGTTTTTATTTCCCTTTTAATGCATCCCAAAATTTTGTTAGCTTTAGCTGCAGCGGCTTGGCATTGAGTACGATTATTTAACTTGTTGTCGATGAGTACTCCTAAGTCCTTCTCCAAGTTTGATGTCCCCAACTGTATCCCATTTATTTTGTATGGTGTTAGACCATTGGTACGACCAAAATGCATGACTTTACATTTGTCAACATTGAATTTCATCTGCCATGTATGTGCCCATATAGCCATCCTATCCAGATCCTGTTGCAATATAACACTATCTTCCTTAGAGTTGATGATTCTGCACAATTTTGTATCATCTGCAAAAATAGCAACATTGCTCACTACTGTATCCACTAGGTCATTAATAAATAAATTGAAGAGCACTGGACCCAGTACAGACCCCTGTGGGACCCCACTGCTAACAGTCTCCCATTTTGAGTATGATCCATTGACCACAACTCTTTGTTTTCTGTCCATTAGCCAGTTCCCTATCCAAGCACACAGACTCTTCCCCAGTCCTTGCATCCTCATCTTTTGCACCAGACTTTTGTGGGGAACAGTGTCGAAGGCCTTAGCAAAGTCTAAGTATATCACATCTACAGCATTCCCAATATCCATATTAGCATTCACTACCTCATAAAAGCTGAGCATGTTAGTCAAACAGGACCTGTCTTTAGTAAACCCATGTTGATGCTGAGAAATAAGATTATTTTCTACTATGAAGTCATGTATAGTATCTCTTAGTAACCCCTCAAATAGTTTGCATACAACTGATGTTAAGCTTACAGGTCTATAATTTCCTGGATCTGATTTTTTGCCCTTCTTAAATAATGGGAAAACGTGGGCTGTACGCCAATCCACTGGGACTCTGCCAGTTGCAAGAGAGTCACAAAAGATAAGATAAAGGGGTTTATCTATAACTGAACTTAATTCCCTTAGGACCCGAGGATGCATGCCATCCGGGCCAGGTGCCTTGTCTATTTTTAATTTATTTAGTCTTGCCTTTACTTCTTCCTGCGTTAAGTATTTAATATTACAGTTAGAAGATTGAGACTCTTCCGCCTCTGTAATTTGCAACAGTGCTGTTTCCTTTGTAAAGACAGAAGCAAAGAAAGCATTTAATAACTCTGCCTTACCTTGGTCATCTTGGGCATTTAATAACTCTTACCTTACCTTGGTCATCCACCATTAGTTAAATACGATAAATATGTTAAGTATTTTTAAAAACGTTATTCGTCACGTGCGCATTTTCTAAACTTAAATCATCACAAGCACAGTTATAAAACATTAAAAAATCTCCGGGTGCCGTTTGTAAAACGTTAATAATCTCCGGCGCCCTTGTTTTCTGTTCGGCGCCCATTAAACAATATTTATTATGGGAGTAAATGGTGGCGCCCTTTTTGTCCACTAGCTGCCGGCGCCCTTTTTTCCTGTTACCTCTGGGACAACCTGAGTTTATTGAAGGAATCCCCCAGTTTTTGAGATCCTTTCTTCCATCCGTCTTTCCCTCATTTATCTCTATCTTTCTTACCTTTTTTTTTTGTCTCCCCCTACCTCAACCAATGCATGGATTCTGAAATGTTTATACAGCAGGGTGATAGTTATGATTGTAATGACCTAATTACGATTCTGTGAAATTTTGCATAATTCACAAATCTATCATTATGGCTGTAATCGGAAATTCATAATTTTGCGAAATTACACAACATTTTGCGTTTCCACAACATTTCGTAATTATGATCATTTCCATAACGGAAACTAATCATAATTTCATGTTTAACGTGGCTATTCGTCCATTCTCGAAATTGTGTTCCACTCCAGAGCGTCCTGATACATTTAAAGTATCAGCAAGTGCAGGGACCTTTGCCTTATCAGATATTGCAACTTGCAAGGCCCAAAATCAAGTGTCTCAGCATGCATGATCCCCAAGTTCACCTTAACCCGTCTTAGAAGTGGCTGCAGGTAGAGTCTCCTGATACATTTAAAGTGACAGCAGGTGCAGGGGCCTTTGCATTATCACTAATTGCAATCAGTAATTGCAATCAAGGGGCTCGATTCACTAACTAGTGCTAACCTAGTTATTATTATTATTTAGTATTTACATAGCGCCGACATCTTACGCAGCGAGTATATATTGTCTTGTCACTTAACTGTCCCTCAGAGGGGCTAGTTATCACACCTAAAGAGTTTGGACGTGCTAACTAGGGTGCTAAGCAGTTAGAACGCACAGAGATCGCGCGCTGTGCGTTGCGCCGAAAACATCCTGCGTTGCGACGTTAATGTCGCACCCTTTGCGCGCTAATTTGCCTTCGCGTGAAATGTGGCTTCCAGTGCGCCGAAAAGGTTGCATTCTATGCCCCTAAAAAGACGCATGATATTTACAGTTCATGTGACTTTTTAAGGGCATAGGATGCGACCTTTTAGGCGCACAGGGTGCTTTTGTTTCAATGGCATACTGAACTTTGTGCGCGATGCAAAGTTTTCGGCGCGCAATGCAGATTTTTCCGTGCGATGTGACGTTTTACACGCAATGCAACGTTTTACACGTGAAAATGGGCTTTTCACAGCCCTGCTAATAGTTAGCACTGGTTAGTGAATCAAGCCCCATGAGTGACTTTCTTGAGTTTAGTAATTACTTAAATTTGCATTTACTGTTAGAAAAAAAACTACGTCCATTTTCGTACTTAAAATGACTGTTTCTATAGAAAAATAGAAAGTATGTTAAACTCGAATTTGCGGTGAAACTCTAAATTAGGGGACGAACATTACTATTACGGAATTCCAAATTACGGAGTGTATGGAAAGAGCAAAATTACAAATTTGCGTAATAGCAGAAAAATATGTGTTGACAATTACGGAAACAAGAAATTATGCAAATTTTAGCTCAACACTACAGGGTGAGCTTTATACGTTCTGAAAGGAAAGCAGAGCAAGAAGGAATTGATACTTACCAGGGGCTTTCTCCAGCCCCACAAGCAAGTTAGAGTCTATCGCTGTCCTTCAGAGGTCTGCCATTTAGCTGCGATCAGCCCCGGTAACTGGCTCAGTCGTGTCAGTCGCGGACCTCCCAAGCATGCGCAGAAGACCATGACTGGCGCGACTGAGACAGTTACCGGTGCTGATCGCGGCTGAATGGCAGATGGCGAGGGACTTATGGGGCTGGAGAAAGCCCGGGTAAGTATCGATTCTTTCTTCTCCAGCTCTGGTACACTTTAAAATGACCACAAGAAGAGAGCTTGTGATCACCAAGTTTACATGATGTGTCACTTTGCTCATTTACGTAGATTTATGTGTATGTTGTGTATTTAATATGGCTTCTGTTACATAATAGGCCGATAACATGCAAAATTGTACACTTTTGATGATGGTTTCTTGGATTGAATTGTACTGTTACTTAACTTGTATACAATTTATACTTAATAAAATTATACTGAAACCGAGACACAGCACCATCTAGTGACTAAGGAAAGACAAGAATAAAGAAAAATAAAGCATGTGAGCATAAAAATTAATCTTGGTGACATCTAGTGGTTGAAACCATATTAGTTAAATGCCAAAAGTGCACATGGAAAAGGCATAAATGTTGCCATAAGAGAAATATTACAATCTCAAAACAGTTGTCCAAACAGGTCAATATTATTAGAATACATAAATGTACTGTGGATATGTATAAATATTGAAGATGCAATGTGCAGTTGGAATTTAAACAAAAAAAGTATGTTTCACACTGCAGTGTAAGAAACACAGTTTCAGTCTACTTTTACATTATTAATTTAACCTGTTAAGTTTTTTGGACATTAATTTCACATCCTGATTAGCCCTCCTTTGCATTTCAGGATGTGAAATTCACATCCTGCACTTTAAGCTTGCGCCACACACTTGTGCACGTGCATATGTACGCTCCCGACGTGCTCACTCGTACATTGCAACAATTGGAGTGACCACTAGTGGCTGGAAGAAGCCCCAGGTAAGTAAAGCGAAATTATTAAATGCACATTGGATATCCTTTAACTTTTACTGATCCTGTACTGAATCCTTGCCTATGCATCCACTGTTGTTGTTTTTCCTGCTAATAACACAGTTTCAGTACATTACATTTGATTACCTAAGGTCTCTGAAGTAATGATGACTGTAAGGAGCATTCTACGCTTCACTGGAATTACGCATCATTTTCCACAATTACGCATAGTTAAATTACGTTACATTTCAATTTGCTCAACTACTAATGTGCACCGTAATTATGCATTAATCTACAAAATTATGCGTAATCCATAATGTAGTTGTATGCAGACGAATATGCCGTCAAATGCGCATGCATGGAAATCTTACATGTACATTCCCCTGTCCAATGCATAATTTTATACGCATGAACATCCGTATGCGTAAAAATAGATGCATTAACACATGTGTAGTTGAATTCGCAATACACGTGTTCTACACGTAGCTGTAATTACGCATACATTTGTAAGCGTAATTTTGGAACTACGAATCAAAACTACGATGCATAGGCATCAACTATGATGCGTAATTACGCATATGCGTAGATTACAAGCATCACTAATCTGAAGGCTCCAACTCCTTTTCTGAATTTGAACCCCAGTCACCCAATGACCAACTGTACCAGGTATGAGGCTTGTGCCATTAACAATGCAAGAATGGCAGCAATTAACTATTTCCCTTGGAAATCAATGGGTGAATTTTGATTGGCTTTTGTAGACTCCACCCAATTTTCTGTATATTAATCCCAGTCACCCAGTGACCAACTGTGCAAAGTTTGAGAATCCTGCCATTAACAGTGTAAGAATGGCTGCCGTTTACATTTTCCCAGTAAAATTTGTATTTGTTTCCGCCCACTTCTTGGTTATGGGGATAAAAAATATCCTATATGTTATTCCAGATAATGTGCTATGTTTGTTCTTTCAAATCCATTCAGCCATTGTTGCGTGATTAAGTAACAAACATCTAAACTTTCACAGTTATAATATTAGTAAAATTCCATCACACAAATCCATTATCAACACTGCTAAACCAATTAGCAAGTTTGTTAAAGTCTGGCCTGAGACAGCCATCTCAGCTCCAAGATTGCTTTGAACATACAGACTGGAATATATTCTTTCATCAAACACACCTGGAGACATGTACTTACTCTGTATTATCATATGTTAATGTCTGTGTGGATACCCTCACTGTCAACAAAAGAATTACTACCCAAATCTCAAACAATGGATGACAAAAGGACAAAGGATGACAAATTTAAGGAACTTGAGGTGGCCATACATTAGAACGATTATGGGCAGATTCAACCAAGAGACACATTTATCTCTAATCAAATCTGATTAGAGATACATTTGTCTCTAGTCGAATCTGCCGATACACTACAGGCCGATTCCCGTCCGATTTCAGCATGAAATCATCAGGGAATCGGCTGAGCCGACGCGTCTGCCCCACCGCTGCCCCCAAAATGTATAAATGTATGTAGTGTAGTGCATTTATACATTACCTGTCCTGTAGCAGCTTCCGCACGGTGTCCGTCCATCTTGCCGGGTAACAGCCACATACACGCTAGCGGCGCATAGCGTCTGACGTCAGATGCTATGCGCCGCTAGCGTGTATGCGGCTGTTACCCGGCGAGATGGACGGAAACCGCGTGGAAGCTGACACCGGACAGGTAATGTATAAATACAGTACACTACATACATTTATACATTGCAGTGGCGGGGGTTTCGTCGTCTCGTCGCTTGTTCGCAATTCGTCTTCTGTACCGCCGCGCACCCGACCAACCAACTTTGGCCCGATATCTTCCAGCATGCGTGATCGACCGTGCGGCCAATTTCTGTCCCGAAATCGGTCGCTTTGTCGGTCGGACATGCACTTGGCAGCACCAATTTCAATTTTCATCCAATTTCATCCAATTTGATTATGATAATCGAAGTGGATGGTCGATTGGTTGGTTGGTCGGCTAGTGTATTGCCCTCTTTATAAGGAACAGGAATACCCATTGAAACTAGGAGATGAGGAAATATATTCTTCAGCCAGAGCTAGTCTGAAAAAAGGCATACAATATGCAAAACTTAAGTACAAATAAAGGATTGAGGAGAACTTTGATAATGACTCAAAAAGGATGTGGCAAAGCATTCAACTATTATTATTATTATTATTATTTATTGTATTTATAAAGCGCCAACATATTACGCAGCGCTGGACAATAAATATATACAATGATACAAGGATGACATACATAGGGTTATACACATAGAACAAAGTTATACATACAAATTGTACAAAATACATGATCATGCAATATGGGCTGGTTAGGTATTCCCAGTAATACAAGTACAGGCTGTCATAGGACAGGAGCACATGATCCTGTAGATTACACTAGGGAGTGGAGGACCCTGCCAGAGGCTTACAATCTAAAGGGAGGGGTGGAAACACTAGGGGGGCTGTTAAATATTCCTTAGAGAGTTACTGTGTGGTAGGAGGTGGGTAGGCCATCATAAAGAGGTGGGTTTTGAGGGCTTGCTTGAATGTGTTGAAAGAGGGAGCAAGTCTGATGGGTGGTGGAAGGGCCTTCCAGAGGGTGGGGGCAGCTCTTGAGAAATCCTGCAGGTGGGCATGGGAGTGTGAAATGCGTGGGGTGGTGAGGCGAAGGTCGTTGGAGGAACGGAGGGGGCGACCTGGTGTATACCTGTAAACAAGCTCCGAGATGTAGGTAGGGAAGGTTTTGTGCACAGATTTATACGCCGGGCATAGAATCTTGAAACTTATCCTGAAACAGATAGGGAGCCAGTGCAGGGATTCACAAAGGGGAGATGTGGATGCAGAGCGGTGCGAAGAATGGATGAGTCTTGCAGCCGCGTTCATCACTGATTGAAGGGGGGCAGTGCGTTTCAGGGGGAGGCCAGAAAGGAGGGAGTTACAGTAATCAAGGCGGGAGATGATGAGGGCATGGATGAGCAGTTTGGTCGTGTCCGGGGTTAAGAAGGGGCGGATCTTGGAGATATTACGGAGGTGGAAATTGCAGGATCTGGTGATGTTTTGGATGTGTGGGATGAAGGAGAGGTCAGAGTCTAAGGTGACACCCAGACAGTGGGCCTGGGAGGTAGAGAGAATGGTTGTGTTGTCGATTGTGAGGTGGAAATCTGGGAGGGTGCAGCAGCATGGGGTGGAAAGATCAGGAGCTCAGTTTTGTCTAGGTTAAGCTTTAGGAACCTAGCTGACATCCAGGAGGAAATTGCTGAGAGACACGAGGAGACCTTGTTTATGGTGGTGGATGATAGATCGGGGGTATGGAGGTAAATTTGAGTGTCATCTGCATAAAGGTGGTAATTGAAGCCCAGGGAGGAGATAAGCTTGCCAATTGAGGAAGTGTATATGGAGAAAAGAAGGGGGCCTAGAACAGAGCCCTGGGGGACCCCAACTGAGATGGGGGCAGGGGTTGGGGAGGAGCCATTGAAGGAAGTGGTGAAGGAGCGATTGGATAGGTAGGAGGAGATCCAGGCCAAGGCAAGACCATGGATGCCCATGGACTGACTTCATCAATGGTGCCAGGAGCAAAAGAGGCGAGGGGTGGATGAGACAGGGGAGCAGCTGGGAGGGAAGGCAAGGGAACAACCGGAGAGGCATTGGGAAGGGAGGGATGGAGGAGGGAAATTTCATTGCGTATTGTTGCAATTTTAGTGGTGAAGTGGTTGGCAAAGTCGTTGGCTGAGAGGGAGGAGCTGGGAGGGGGAGGAGTGGGGTTGAGGAGGGAATTGAAGGTAGCAAAAAGCTGTCGAGGGTTGGAAGCTTGGGTTCCAATCAGTGCTGCAAAGTACCTTTGTTTAGCCTCAGAGAGGGCAGTGTGGAAGAGTAACAGTTTGGCCTTGTAATCTAGGAAGTCAGAATTGAGATGTGATTTCCTCCATTTCCATTTGGCTGCTCAAGTTTCTTTTCTGAGGTTACGTGTGTGGGTGTTGTGCCAGGGTTGGGGTTTGGGGGGCTTGTTAGGGCGGAAGATTGAGGGGGCAGCTTGAGCTAAAGCAGATGAGAGGGCAAGGTTATATTGTGCAGCCGCTTCATTGGGGCATGTTAGGGTGGGTAGGTGGGAGGAGAGGGAGAGAAGGGGACTTGCTAGGACATTTGAGCTGAGATTACGTAGGTCTCTCTGCCATCGACCAGGCTGAGGGGTGGGGAGAGAAGTTGTTGGTGGGGAGATGGTGAAGGTGAGGAGGTGATGGTCAGAGATAGGGAAAGGTGCGATGTCCAGGTTGCTGAGGGAGGTGGACTTTGAGAATATGAGGTCAAGAGTATGACCAGCGCGGTGGGTGGCGGAATTTGTGTGCTGAGAGAGACCAAGGGATTTGGTGAGGGAGAGTAGCTGCTTGGCAGCAGTGGAGATAGGCTCATCGATAGGCAAGTTGAAATCCCTGCGTATGATGGTGGGGATGTCAGATGACAGGATGTGGAGGAGCCAGGAGGCCAGGTTGTCCAGGAAGAGTGAAGTTGGAGCAGATGGGGGGTGATATAGAACCGCAATGATGGCTGGGAGAGGTTGGTACAGGCGGATTACATAGGCCTCAAAGGATGAGAAGTGCAGGGAAGGGGGCGGTGATAGGACCTGGAAGGTTCAGGATGCGGAAAGAAGCAGGCCCACTCCTCCTCCAGACCTGTTGTCAGGTCTGGGGGTGTGACTGAGATGCAGTCCCCCATAGGAGAGAGCAGCGGCTGCGGTACAGTCAGAGGGGGTGAGCCATGTCTCTGTGAGGGCGAGGAAGGTGAGGGATTTGGAGAGGAAGAGCTCATGGATGGATGTGAGCTTGTTGCGGACAGATCTGGCATTCCATAGACCACAAAACCGAGGGAGAGAGTGCCTGGGGGTTGTATGGCTGGGAATGAGATTATTACGGTGTGGTCTGCGGATGCAAGAGAAGTGTGGAGGGGCTGGAAGGGGGGTGGCTGGGAGTTTGGGGACCAGTGGGGATCTAGGGATGGGTGGGTTGAGGATGTAGGGAGAAAGTACTGGGACCAGCTGGAGAAGCAGGTGGAGGAATAGCATGTGGTAGGGGTGGAGGGGTGGCAAATGGTTGGTAGGAATATGGTGGGTGAAGTGTGGGTGAGCCAGAGAAAAGACAGGGGGGAAGGGGTTGTAAAGAAACGCGGAAAAGCCGCCGCTTCTACTCAGAGCAAGGCGGCTGTTTCCGCAGATTGCATGGCGGAACGCGGAAAAACCGCCGCGTCTGACGCGGCGGTTAGCACGCATGGATCTGGCACTGACAATTTGTCCCAGCGCGGGGAGACCGCCGCCGCTTGTGCTGGTAGCGGTGCGGCCAACCCCGCGCACGGCTCTGCAGAGACATTGCAAGACTTGGCAGGTGTGGCTGGAACCAGTAGTCCACCTAGATTCAGAATGACGCGTGTGCGCGCGGAGAGGCAGAGCTTATATGGCAGCCAGAAAAGGGTCAGCTGACCAAGGTGGTCAGCTGACAATTCCACCACTCCTGATTGGTCCAGCACTTAGGGGAGGCGCTGGAGAGCGCTGATGTATATATACTGGATGCTGGTCATTCTTCCAGTGTCTGGCATTGCGATCACAACGTGGTAGCACTCAGACCTTGTTTGTATCTATGTTCTAGCATAGTTTCCAAAGGTGTTGACGATCAAGGACCTCACACCTTAGCGTTAGGAATTATTGATCTGTATTATTTGTTATGACCTTTTGCCTGCCTGACTATTCCTCTGAACTCTGATTCTGTACCTTGCTATTTCTGATATCCTGTTGCCAAACTCTGCTCGTTCCTGAACTCTGTATCTGCCTCCTGACTCTGTACCTCGTTATTCTGATACCCCGTTGCCGAACCCTGCCCGTCTTCTGGATTACGTATCTGTCTCCTGAATCTGTACCTTATCTGTCTGTGTGTTAACGACCTGGCTTGCCCGACCTCGAGAACTGGCCTTGCTGTTAGAGGCAGTTCCCAGACCTGTTAGTGACACCCCATCTTTGGTGTCACTTTCGCTCTGTCCTTCCTTCACTCAGCCTGGCTCCTCCCCCGGGAGAGTCTAGGCCATTGGAAGGAACATACTTCTGTGCAGTACTCCTTACTGCCCCTGTACCTTCTCCTGAGGTGCAGTACCCTAAGTATTACTGTTGCACCAAACACTCATCTCAGGTGTCCAGAGGT
The DNA here is from genome assembly GCF_040937935.1 of Hyperolius riggenbachi. Taxonomy (NCBI): domain Eukaryota; kingdom Metazoa; phylum Chordata; class Amphibia; order Anura; family Hyperoliidae; genus Hyperolius; species Hyperolius riggenbachi. Next base: position 309,116 of record NW_027152349.1, on the reverse strand, counting down.
TAGTAGATATATCTGATTATCGGTGATACTGCAGATCATCAATAATCAGGTATATTCTGCATTCTCAGTGATACTGCAGATCACCGGTAATCAGACCCTCTCTGTGTTACACCGATCGTTACAGGGGTACATTACGTTGTGTGGTGAGGAGGCTGGCAGTGGTTTGGACAGAGGTAGATGTGTAGAGAACGGTGGAAGATGCATGGAGTAGGAAAGAGGAAGAAATGTGTGTAAGGTTTGGATAGTGATCAGGAATGCAGGTGAGGCTAAAAGATTGAGGAAGTTACCTTGGTGTAAAGCTGATTTCTGCTGAATTGCTGTTGAATTCTGGTAAATTCTGGTTAATTTCCACCCTTAGAAGACGACCCGAAGTCGGCCGACCCGACTACCAGACCTCCTGATATACACACAGCATCACAGCAAATGAGTAATCAGGATGGTCTGGCAGACAAATTACAACTAAGCAGGAGGGAGGGCCACTAGAGTCTCCTGCAATTCAAACAAGCTTGTAGGTGTTACAACTTTGTTTGAAATTACAGACAGGCCAGCAGTATGAAACAAAAGCCAGAATTTCAATAGCAAGTAGTAAATTACAATGTAAATATGTTACTTAGGTGCTACTAATATGAAAAGCAGAGCAGGACAGCAGAAATGAGCCACATGCAATAGATTAGAGATGAAACATACACAGCAGATGGATGCAGTAGGAATCGGTTTCAAATTGAGTGCAGGTCAGATTAGAGATGAAACATACACAGCAGATGGATGCAGTAGGAATCGGTTTCAAATTGAGTGCAGGTCAGATTAGAGATGAAACATACACAGCAGATGGATGCAGTAGGAATCGGTTTTAAACTGAGTGCAGGTCAGATTAGAGATGAAACATACACAGCAGATGTATTCACACATTACAAAAAGAAGAATGGCACACAATACATACTGGCCAATAACAACCCCAGCCTAACAGAGGAACTTAACAACTTAACAACTACTTTGCCAGATTTGAAAAATACATCAAGCAGCCTCCAGTCAACTTTGGGCCCACTTCAGACTCACAGCCATTATTCCTTCATATACATGAAATGCAGAAGGCACTCACAAATATCAACACCAGGAAAGCTGCAGGTCCTGATGGTGTGCAAGGACGTGTGCTCCAGGCCTGTGGTGGCCAGCTAGCGGAGGTTTCTACACAAATATTCAACCTCTGACTCTGATTGGGTGTAGTCCCCTCATGCCTTAAATTTACAACCTTTGTTCCAATTCCAAAAATTTACCAGGATAACTTGTCTTAATGACTACCAACCAGTTTCTCTAACCCCTGTCATCGCCAAGCGCTTTGAATGACTGGTAGCCACACACATCAAAGCATCCATCCCAGCAAATCTAGATCAACACCAGTTTGCCTACTGAACAAATAGATCGACTGAGCTCTCCATGCTGCCCTCTCACACCTAGAGAAGCCCAACACCTATATTAGGATGCTCTTCGTTGACTACAGCTCAGTATTTAACACCATTGTACCTAGCCAGCTGACCAACACACTCCATGCACTAGGTCTTGCTCCCTCCATATGTACCTGGTTATTGGACTTACAAATCGCCCTCAAGCTGTCAGGTTAGGAAAATATGCATACTCCACCCTTACCCAATGCACTGGCGTGCCACAGGGCTGTGTACTAAGTCCTCTTCTCTACGCACCCATGACTGCCAGTCTGTCCATAATTTAAATATAATTGTTAAGTTTGCAGATGATACGACTGTCCTTGGGCTTATAACAGACAATGAGGAAGCTGCATACAGAGAAGAAGTTAGGAACCTGACTGCATGGTGTGACATTAACAACCTATTTTTAAATACAAAAAAGACCAAAGAAGTTATTCTGGACTTTAGGACCACCAAAAAGACCACTCACTTACCGCTAATGATCAATGCAGAGGCAGTGGAGATAGTTTCCAGCTTCAAGTTTTTGGGAGTAACCATTGCAGAGCACCTGTCCTGGGCTGACAATGCTTTAGCTGTAACTGGCAAAGCACAACAACACCTCTACTTTTTAAGTAAACTAAGGAGCGCTAACCTTCCACAGAAGCTGCTGGTTAATTTCTACAGATGCACTAAAGAACGTGTTCTGACCAACTACATGACGGCCTGGTACAACAGCTGCACCAAGGCTACTAGAGAAGCCCTGCAGCGAGTTGTTAAAACAGCAGAAGCCATTATCGGCACTGAACTACCATCACTGGAACTCTTGCATAAGATTTGCAGTATGAAAAGTGCCAAAAACATTATCAAGGACAACACTCACCCTGGAAATGCCTCATTTGAGCTCCTTCCATCAGGTAAACATTGTAGATCAATCTGCATACAAATGATCGGACTGAAAACCAGCTTTGTCCCTTCTGCCATAAACTTGATAAACTCTGAATCCTCCCTAAAATAATTAACACTGTGTATAAACCATTTCAATATTTGAAATACTTTGCATACTTGTATAATTCCTCTATTTCTACCATTGTTACTATTACTATGTTCCCTATATGCACCATGGGGCTGTCATTAAAAGTAATTTTGTTGTGTTATAAAATGACAATAAAGTGTTTGAACTTGAACTATACATATCACATAGTTACCGTATGTACAAACTTTCAATAAATAAGGAGGCACTTGGCTACAGCAAAATGGATGATCATTTGACAGATTTATTAGTATGAATACATAGTATACTACTGACATCTTGTGGCCACAATGATAAATTACATCTTGGATTCAGATGACAGATATGCATGATAAGGAGGGAGGAATTGTTGAAAAAAGGGGTAGAAAAAAAAGAAAACAACCGGGTTTATTGAAAAGAAGCAAATTCACGTTAACATTTATATAGAAATAAACCTGATCCACCAGTGTAAGAGCAGGAGAGAGGTAACCGTTATGATAAGTGTCATTTCAATTTCTCAGATACCTAATGATCATTTGTTGGCAGCACAATCTCTAGGGACTACAAGCAGCAGTGTTTTTGGTCTTTCACCATTCCACAATTTAACATGGCAATTTCTACCCTATCCCATTTGGATTCTGGAGAAAATATTTTCAAGTGTGGGAAAGATTGCCAACGTTCTATAGTTCTTATGCTTTACATCTTTGGAACTTTATGAATAAAGCAGGACAAACTATGGTACCTGGGAGCAACACATTAGTGGAACATCTTTACCAAAAATACTGCCCTGACACCTATGGATATATTTTAAGAAATGACAAAACCTACAATTAGGTTTAGGTGTGCGTGCGTGCGGTGTGTGTATATATGAAGGAGTTTATGCTAATGTAAAATTGTCCCACCAAAAAATGTCATGTGCTGTCTATGAACATGTAAAAACAAAACAAAACAAAACAAAAAAAACAGCACCATACTGGGGTATTTCAACATATAATAACTCAACTGGTATGTGCTTAGTGCTAAGTTAATATTTGCCCAAAAACAAAAATTCAGCTCAAAAACAACACTAAACTAGTACATTGGAAAAGTATCAAAAACAACTTTATTCAAACAATTCAAGATCATTGATAAAATCAATTAAAATGTTCACCTTTGGTGGAAACTGGGGAACAAGAATAAACAATCTGGCCAGCAGTAATAATCCATCAATGGCATTACCCATAAATAATAGTATAGTAGAATACATCCAGGTTAAAAAAAATCCTCAAAATATTCAATCAATAAAACAGAAGTAACAGAGCAACAAATCCTAAACCACCTATGTTTACAAGGTAATGTCCACACTGGATATCCATCTCCAAAATTAGATATATAGCAGGGGACAGTTAAAAATGTATGTTAAAAAAAAAGTATATATAAGGAAAAAAGGGGTATGTCTGTATCTAGTGATCATTAGATGCCAGAAATCCAAAATGTCATCCAATATATATTTAAATTCTGGCAGTGCACAATCATTTGACTGTTCTTAATGCCAGGGGAGCACCACCTATTACTCTATTAGAACAGCACAGAGCCGGATTAAGGCTAGATGGGGCCCTAAGCAAAGTAATTGATTTGGGCGCCTGCCCCGTCATGTCGTAATAGAATGAGAAGATGCAGCTGCTGTGTGCACAGCAACATGCCACACACACTGGGGCAGCCGCGCTACTGGTTGCTATAGGCAACAGCCCACTTTCCTTTGCGGGTGCACAATACATGAAATAGCAGCAGCAACATGCAAAGTGAGAGATGAATGGCCGGGACGTTGTCACTCGGGGCACCCCTGTGAACAGGGTGCCAGATTTCACAGTGGCGCAACTTTCCACCTGCATCTCCAGCCTGGCAATAACAGAAAGCTCTGGACACCACCAACCCGGAAGCCGCTCCCCAGACAGAATTATATAACCACCACCCCCACCACTGAACAACCAATTGCCTCCCAAACTAGACAGTCACATCCACCATGCATCCTCCACCTCCGTAAATATGATAGTCCCGCAGAGAAGGGCAGCCACAGCGGGGGAGAATGACAGCACCAGATGACTCACATTTACCTATTGCGATCCAAGCAACAGAGGTCTCGTCATCCGGAGCCCATCTGTCTCCTCTAGAGTGCTGCCGCTCTGTTACTGCTACTATTACTACTTCCTGTCTTATCTGAGAATCAGGAAGTTCAGAGCGAGCGGCGACACTGTAGAGGAGACAGATGGGTTTCGGATGACAGGACCTTTATCGCTTGGATCGCGAATAGGTGAGTGGGTATTTGTCATCTGCTGCTATCATTCTTGCCCGCTGCAGCTGTGGTTCTCTGTAGAAAGGGAGGGAGGAGCAAGCAGCGTCAGAGCGCACAGTAGCAGGAGGGGGACCCCGGGAGGAGAGCCCAGCTCTGAAGACAATCAGCAGCGGGCGGCATCCTTTGACAGTATGTTGAGGGCTGGATTATGTGCTGATGGGGGCTCCTTGACTGCTTCTGTTGCCTGGTCAATAATCCGGCCCTGGCTATCGTAACACATATTACTTCACTCATTACCTTTGCAACGTGTGCATGAACCCAATAACAGGCATGGTAGTAATATAGTAACGGGTAGTGCTCCCTTGGTGTTAGGACTGGTAAAACTGTCATGCACTGCCTAAGCAAGGCAAAATTACTGGCCTTTCATGCATTAGGCTCTTTGTCACCAAAATGTAGAAGTATTATGCAGGGATGGTTCTTCCATGAAACAAGAAATTGCTTTCCTAAAACAGAAAGAATTTGCGATAATTCAGGTTGGAGTGAGCTCGAGATGTCTCCCAGAGCACCACTGCTGAATATATGCAAATTAACCATTGTACCCTTAGAAGCTAAACACACCTCCAGAACCGCTGGAATGCAATGATGTGTCAGCTTGTTAAATTGTACAGAGCCATAATAATCCAACATGCATACAGACTGTTTCGGATTGTTTGATCCTCATCAGTGCATGGCATGGATTGATTTGGCTCTATGGAGTAGGGCTTGTAAACCGAGAGGTACAGACTAACCAGCAAGCTCATGGTGACCCAGAACTCATTGGAGTGTGTAAGGGACTACAATGGTCCTAAAAGCCCCCTTACTAAGATGTTAAGAAAAACAAAAAATTGCTTTCCTAAAACAGAAAGAATTTGCGATAATTCAGGTTGGAGTGAGCTCGAGATGTCTCCCAGAGCACCACTGCTGAATATATGCAAATGCATAAGCATTAAAAATCGCAAACATGGAATGCAATTACACATACATACAAAACGTGCTAAAATTCAGCAAAATGCATGATTTTCTGCACTGCCTAGTGTGCTCCCAGCCTGACACATTTTTAGACACACGCAAATTAAAAAACAAAAAAAACAAAAAACAGTAAAATATCTTCTTCTGTTTTGCCTGTATAAGGCTATGTTCACAGTGCGGCGTTGCAGTGCAGTGTATTGGCCACAATGTAACACGGACCCTCGCAATGGGTTGTCCACAATGCAGTCATTGCAGTGCAGTATAATAGCATGTGCATTAAAATTGCAAAAAAAAAAAAAAAAAGGTTTTTTAACTGTCATTTTTGTGAGTTTAAAAACCATTTTTCTTTGCATCTTTCAAATGTATTTTCTCAAAAACTACGACCGAAACTAAGGAAAAAATTAAAGATCTTAGTAATTTCAGATTGAAACATGTGGTTAAATATCTAGGTATCCACCTAAGTCAAGAAATAAACAATCTGTTTGTTCTGAATTTTAAGAATATGATTAAGGAAAGCAAGGGAAAATTGAATGGGTGGGATCGTCCATACTTTAGCCCTTTGGGAAGGGTGGCCATTATAAAAATGTTAATACTGCCAAAAATTTTGTTTGTTATGCAGTGCCTCCCTATTATCCTCCCTAGCACATGGTTTAAAGACTGGCATAGGCTGTTCCAGGAATTTATCTGGGCAAAATCCAACCGTAGGATCAGTTACAAAACCATTAGTAGAGACAAAAAAAGAGGAGGTGTGTCTGCTCCGGATATTTTGGATTACTATAAAAGCATACTACTATTTAGAGTTTTAGACTGGAAAATAGAAATATCTTCAAAAATAAGAAATAAAGTTTGGCCCCTACTAGAAAAGGAAGAAATTGACCTGGAGATGGTTTTTTCCTGGCACCCGACTAATATAAATAATCTGATCCACTCTACGACTCACCCTCTCATAAAGCCTACATTAAAAACCTTATATGCTTTAATTATACAGTGGCAGAAAAAGACAGGGCTCTCCCCCTTCACCACTTTGAGGGATAATCCAGATTTCCCACCCGCATCCACCCCTCGCTGGCTTGTAGTTAACAGCCTTGCACAGGACACACGTGTGCTGCATATGCTGGGAAATGAGGAGTTAAAGATCTCTGGTGTGTTGAACGAACCTAAAAATATAGAAGCATGGTGGCAGAAACAAGTCAAAAGCTACTTAAACAAGACTAAGCCCATTAGGAGAGAACTTAATGATATAGAGAAACTCCTCTTTTTCTGTAAAAGACCTCCAAAAACAATATCCGTATTGCATGACTTTTTGGCACTCTCAAAATATGATGAACCTCCACCATATTATAATAAATGGGGAATAATGTTAAATACCCCCCTTGGAAAAAAATGGCCCCAAATTTGGTCTAACATCTGGAAGATTCCTGACAGTGACTTACAAATGCTTCAATATAAAATAATAGTAAGGTGGTATTTTACACCTGCACGGGCAGGGAAGCTGTCTACCTCAACTGATATTAAATGCTGGAGATGTGGATTGGGAAATGGTACGGAGGTTCACATGTGGTGGGATTGTCCAATAGCCGAAAGCCTTTGGAAAGAATTTATCCAATTTGGTAGGAGTGTTATAGACCATAACTTTTGCATTTCTGCCACCACTGCTATACTGGGTATAACAGACCAAGAAGAAAACAGGGAGAGCAGATTTTTGAAGGAAATAGGCACTTTAGTGGTTAAAAACATATTAGCGAAATATTGGAAAAGCTCAGAAGCCCCAGTCTTTTCTGAATGGCTTATGAGAATGGAAGTGCTGTGTGAAAGCCCAGGGATGGATGTGGATGAGATAGTTTCAAATCAACTCATAGCTATGAGAGAAATTTGGAGGGCGCTGAAACCCTAGAGAGGAGAGAGGAAAAATCAAAAGAGGGAGACCGAAGTGTAGCGCAGTGTATGTGTGTATATGACTGTGATCTAAGTTTGAATGAAAAGTTGAATGTAGAATGCATGGATGTATGGATGTGTATCAGTTGGAATTGGCAAAAAAATAAGTGTGTGGTGCTGCCCGTGATTGTTTGTGTCCGTGGTGGGTCTTGACTTGGGGTTGCTTTTGGTCAGTTGGAGGGTGTTTTTGTCTTGTTTTGTTTTTTTGCTTGTTTGTTTCGGCGGGGGGTGGTGTGGGTGTCTCCCGGGGTGTGGTGGGGCGGTGTGCGGGAGGCACTGTTGTGCAGGGAGAGTATTTCTCGGCTTTTGTCTGCATTTGAGTGGAGAGTGTCCGGTCCGGGATTGTTTGCACCCTTCTCAATGGTCAATGGAGAGGCCTTCACTGGCTATGGTAGCGGGCAGACGCTTAGGCCTCGTTCGCATCTGCTGCGCTGAAAAGCGTGTTGGAGCGTATGGTAAAGAACGCATGCGCTTGTGCGCGCTTAGTCCGCGTTTCTATGCGTTGCGCTGCACTTCTTTAAGGCACGTTTTGCTTACTGTAACAGCGGCAGTTGTCAATAAAACTTTGTTTTTGTATGTAAATGTATTTTTTTCTCCAATTAGGGGTGGAAAACGCATGCGCTTCTGTGCGCTTGTGCGCGCTTCTATGCGCTGGGAGGGCGGACCCATTCACTTGCATTGATGTGCGCTTTCCAGCTGAGCGCACGGAGATGCATGCAACACTACATTTCTGTAACGCTGCTCGGCGCGGCGCATGGATGTGAACCAGCTGCATTTGGTTGCATGGAGAAATCAATGCCTTGCTGATCGCACAGGGCAGTGCGCTGTGGAAAGCGCACAGAAATGGCCCTGATGTGAACGAGGCCTTACTATGATAGCAGACCAGCTTTTTGCATGTGGGACAGGTATGTCTGCCCTTTTATCCCTGGTAGTGAGCTCAAAATCTTTCAGGGTGGAGGGTCTTTTTGCCATCACCCTGATCTCTTGGCTCCCTCCACGGATTCTCGGTTGGATTTGGGTCGGAGCCTTGGCTGGACCACTCCAAGATGTTGGTGTTGTTGTCTGTTGATTAATATTGCACTACTTTTGCTGTTTGTTTTTGACATAGTGTTAAAATGTCCACTGGTGCCCGGAGCCGGGCTGCTCTGTAGATTGCTTGGTGGTATCGTTGAGAGTCCCCATGTTCTGTTCTTTTTTCAGGCTGCCATTTGCTGCGGTCGGGTTCCATGGTCCATTGGCTGAGGAGTAGCCTCGGGGCATTAGGTTTCCGCCACCATGTTTGACAGTGGGGATGGTGTTCTTTAGATTTACATTAAATGAAAAAAAAAAAAAAAAAAGAAACATCATTGTATTCAAACAATTTAATTGTTGCTTCATCTGCCCACGACACAGGGGACCGCGGGTCTTCCTCCCTGTCCGGATGAGCATTTGAAGGGGCCAGGCGAGCTTGTAGACCTTGTTTGGAGAGGCGGCATCCTCCTTTGGTCCGCATTTGCGGGGCCCGGTGGTGTGCAGTGTCTGGTGGATTTATTTGCCCTGGCGCTAGCGGAGCCTGGGCTCGCCAGGTGGCCTTGGTGGTGACCCTTGGGTTCTTTCCCGCCTTGAACTTGGAGGCTTTTGGGGAAGGCCTTGTGGCCCTTTCCTGGCTGGGAGCGATTGTGGTGTGCTGCCGTAGGCCCTCACTAGCCTGTTGTCGCGGCCTGAGCTCACCGCTGACCGGCTGCAGAGAGCTGTTGCTTTGCATCTGTTGAGCTGGTTGGCACAGCCCGGTTGGTCGTGGTGGTTTGGATGCTTTGGCACAGTTTGGAGTAGTGATGCTCAAATACCCCTTTTTAAAATTCGAGTTTGGTCGAATTCGAATAGTAAATTATTCGAGGTCAGTCGAATATTCGAGTCGAATAATTTTTACTATTCGATTCGACCTCAGACTTCGAGCTCACTATTCGAGTCGGTATTCGAGCTCACTATTCGAGCTGACTATTCGAATTGGCCTTAAATAGCTTCCAACACTTGTTTTGAGGGTGAATGATGCAAGAAACATCTTTTTTTCCAAGTAACAACAGCAAGTGATTATGTGGGGATGTTCCTTTAAAAAAAAATGTGGAAAGAGAAGTTGTGTCCTAAATTTTGTTCAGTAGTGTTACTGTATATACTTGTTCTTCTTCTTCTTTATCGTTCTTCTTCTTCTTCTAGATCTTCTTCTTCTATATCTTCTTCTTCTTCTTCTTCTTCATCTTCTTCTTCTTCTTCTTCATCATCATCTTCTTCTTCTTCTTCTTCATCATCATCTTCTTCTTCTTCTTCTTCATCATCTTCTTCTTCTTCTTCTTCATCATCTTCTTCTTCTTCTTCATCATCTTCTTCTTCTTCTTCATCATCTTCTTCTTCTTCTTCTTCATCATCTTCTTCTTCATCTTCTTCATCTTCTTCTTCATCTTCATCTTCATCTTCTTCTTCTTCTTCATCTTCATCTTCTTCATCTTCCTCTTCTTCATCTTCTTCTTCTTCTTCATCTTCTTCTTCTTCTTCTTCTTCATCTTCTTCTTCTTCTTCTTCATCTTCTTCTTCTTCTTCTTCATCTTCTTCTTCTTCATCTTCTTCTTCTTCATCTTCTTCATCTTCTTCTTCTTCTTCTTCATCTTCTTCTTCTTCATCTTCTTCTTCTTCATCTTCTTCATCTTCTTCTTCTTTTTCATCTTCTTCTTCATCATCTTCTTCATCTTCTTCTTCATCTTCTTCTTCTTCATCTTCTTCATCTTCTTCTTCTTTATCTTCTTCTTCTTTTTCATCTTCTTCTTCATCATCTTCACGTATTTCTCTTTTCAATTTTTTTTTAAAGAAATGCAGCTATTTTTGAGCGTAACAAATAGCTGGTGGGCGCACGCATGTTGGAAGCGCCATTGTATGTGCTCCCTGGCAGTGGAAACACAAAGACAGCAGGAGGTAAATTCAGCAGCAGGAGGAGGAGGATGAGTGTGTGGCAGCAGGCAGTCAATGAGGCAGGCAGCTCGCCGTGACATAATAGCCCTGGTACCTAGCGGTGATACCAGGGCTGTAAATAAACACAACAGGAGGTCCCAGACAGCGGTCGTGCAGCCCACATTGTGTCCAATACACAACTGGGACAACACAGTTTTCAACCCGGGCACCTCAGAAAAATTAAACCTTTTTTTTTTTTTTAATGGTTTGTTTGGTTTTGGTTTTGCAACCAATATAGCTATTGTTTGACGTAATAGCTGGTGGCAGAGTGGCAGCAGAAGGTAATTCTGTGTACCCTGGCAGTGGGAAACACAGACAGACAGCAACAGCAGCAGGAGGAATGGAGGAGTAATGTGAGCAGCTATTGTTTGACGTAATAGCTGGTGGCAGAGTGGCAGCAGAAGGTAAATCATCTGTGTAGTGTACCCTGGCAGTGGGAAACACAGACAGACAGCAGCAGCAGCAGCAGGAGGAGGTATGGAGGAGCAGTGTGAGTGTGGCAGCAGGTAGGCAGCGTGACATAATAGCCCTGGTACCTAGCGGTGATACCAGGGCTGTAAATAAACACAACAGGAGGTCCCAGACAGCGGTCGTGCAGCCCACATTGTGTCCAATACACAACTGGGACAACACAGTTTTCAACCCGGGCACCTCAGAAAAATTAAACCTTTTTTTTTTTTTTTAATGGTTTTTTGGTTTTTGGTTTTACAACCAATATAGCTATTGTTTGACGTAATAGCTGGTGGCAGAGTGGCAGCAGAAGAAGGTAATTCTGTGTACCCTGGCAGTGGGAAACACAGACAGACAGCAGCAGCAGGAGGAGGAATGGAGGAGTAGGCGAGCAGCTATTGTTTGACGTAATAGCTGGTGGCAGAGTGGCAGCAGAAGGTAAATCATCTGTGTACCCTGGCAGTGGGAAACACAGACAGACAGCAGCAGCAGCAGCAGGAGGAGGTATGGAGGAGCAGTGTGAGTGTGGCAGCAGGTAGGCAGCGTGACATAATAGCCCTGGTACCTAGCGGTGATACCAGGGCTGTAAATAAACACAACAGGAGGTCCCAGACAGCGGTCGTGCAGCCCACATTGTGTCCAATACACAACTGGGACAACACAGTTTTCAACCCGGGCACCTCAGAAAAATTAAACCTTTTTTTTTTAATGGTTTTTTGGTTTTTGGTTTTACAACCAATATAGCTATTGTTTGACGTAATAGCTGGTGGCAGAGTGGCAGCAGAAGAAGGTAATTCTGTGTACCCTGGCAGTGGGAAACACAGACAGACAGCAGAAGGGCAGTACACAGCAACCCACTGTAGGTGTAAAATGTGTGGCTGCAGGCGACGTAATAGTCAAAGTGAACCAGGCTGGCTTAGTGAGCAGGAGCCAGGAGGTGGTAAAGGGTGGTAAGGCACATTAACTATTGGTTCCGGCAGCCAGTTCATGTCCCCCTCTCGCCGACAACAGGGGCCAGGAACTCGCCTTCCACCCACGCCTGGTTCATCTTGAGAAACGTCAGTCTGTCCACAGACTTGTGAGACAGACGTGAGCGTTTCTCGGTGACCACGCCACCAGCTGCACTGAAGCAGCGCTCGGACAGCACGCTGGAAGGGGGGCAGGACAGCACTTCCAGGGCGTACTGCGCCAGCTCGCTCCAGATCTCCATGCGCTTGACCCAATACTCCATGGGATCAACAGGGGCATCGCTGTCAAGCCCGCTGTACGACCCCATGTAGTCAGCCACCATGCGGGTCAGGCGCTGGCTGTGACCGGAGGAGGATGCTGCTGCATGCATCTCCTCTCTAGTCACTGCTGCCGGAGCCTCTACAGTCCTGTAGAGCTCGTGGCTGAGAGACAGCAGGTCTGTGGGGCGCTTGCTGCTGCTGGATGCAGGCACCTGCTGCTGCCTCTGTGCTGGCTGCTGGACAGTGGGGGTGGAAGGCTGGGGGAAGGCTTCCTCCAAGCGCTCAACAAGGGCCTGCTGCAAGCTCCTTATTTGTTGCGCTGGGTCTCCTCCTGCAGGCGGCAGGAACTGGCTCAACTTCCCCTTGAGGCGTGGGTCCAACATCATGCTGATCCAGATCTCCTCCCTCTGCTTCATCTGGATCACCCTGGGGTCCCTGCGCAGGCACGTCAGCATGTGCGCTGCCATTGGGAAGAGGCGGGCCACGTCTGCTGGCACATCGACGTCAGTGCTGTCCTCATCCTCCTCCTCTGCCGCCTCATCCTCTCTCCACCCCCGCACCAACTCAGCTGCGCTGTGCTGATCCCCCTCATCAGCAGCCAGGTCAGGGACCTCCACCAAGTCCTCCTCCTCCTCCCCCTCAGAGGTGGACTGCGCAGCTGGTTGCCGCTCCTGCTGGTCCAAGGCTGCCGCTCCCTGTTCCAGCAAAGCATCGAGGGCCCTGTTCAGCAGAGAAACCAGGGGCACCCACTCGCAGACCATAGCATGGTCCCTGCTCACCATGTTTGTGGCCTGCAGGAAGGGAGCCAGCACAAAGCACACCTGCTGCATGTGCCTCCAGTCATCATCGGGGACGATGGACGGGATGTTGCTGGTCTTGTCCCTTCTCTGAGCTGCGGAAACAGTGGCCAGGGCAAGGTACTGTTTGACAGCGTGCCTCTGTTCAACCAGACGCTCCAACATCGCCAGGGTGGAGTTCCAGCGAGTCGGAACGTCAAGGATCAGCTGATGGCGTGGCAGATCCAGCTCCTTTTGCCTTCACGCTGCTGCTGAGGCGGGGGGTTTGGCCAGGTGTGCCGGAGGATGGCAGAGGATCGGAGGAACCTGCTGCAGTTCCCCTGACCCTGCGGGGTGGCACCACCCACTGTGTTGCTGCTGCTGCTGTGCCCGCTGCTGCTCTCCCATCCTCACCCCCTTCCACCAAGCTGACCCAGTGGACAGTGAAGGACAGGTAGCGGCCTGTCCCGAAGCGGCTGCTCCAGGAGTCCATGGTGACGTGGACCCTTTCACCAACCGCGTGCTCCAGCCCTCGCTCCACATTGGCCATCACAAAGCGGTGCAGTGCAGGAATGGCCTTGCGGGCAAAGAAGTGTCTGCTGGGGAGCTGCCAGTCTGGGGCTGCGCAAGCAAGCAGCGCACGAATGTCGCTCCCCTCCTGCACGAGCGTGTACGGCAGGAGTTGGGAGCACATGGCCCGTGCCAGCAAGCCGTTCAGCTGCCGCACGCGACGGCTGCTGGGAGGCAGAGCCCTAACCACCCCCTGGAAGGACTCGCTCAAAAGGCTCTGGCGTGGCCTTTTGCTGACACGGGAATCAGCAGACACAGCAGAGGAGGCCACTGAGGACTGGCTGCCAGAACAGGCCTCAGTGTCGGCGGCAGGAGTTGCAGAGGGGGGAGGAGCAGTGCGTTTCCGCACTCCTGATGGTGCTGCTGGAGGAGCAGGAGGGCGGGTGGCTGCTGTTGCTGCTGCTGCTGCTGAAGGCTGTGCAGTGATGGGTGTGGTGCCACTGCCAGCACCAGATGCCTTCAGCCTCTGGAACTCCTCATGCTGGTGGAAATGTTTAGCCGCAAGGTGGTTGATGAGCGAGCTGGTGCAGAACTTTAAGGGGTCTGCACCTCTGCTCAACTTCCGCTGACAGTGGTTGCAAGTGGCGTACTTGCTGTACACAGTGGGCATGGTGAAATATCGCCAGATTGGTGACTTAAACATCCCCCTACGGCATGGAAGCGCTGCTGCCTGTCTCCCTGTGGTGGTTGGGGGGGGGGGCTTGGGGGGCTTGGGTGCGGCTGGTGGTGGTACTGGCAGATGCTGCTGCTGCTGCTGCTGAGCCTGAGACACCAGCAGGCTGTGGGACCTGCCTACTGCTGGTGCCAATGCTTGCAATGATGCGCCTCCTTGCAAGGCCCACAAGAGCATCCTCCTCCTCCTCCTCAGAGCTGCTGAGGACGACATCCCCTGGAGGTGGTGGCACCCAGTCTCTGTCTGTCACCGGGTCATCATCATCCTCCCCCTCCTGAAACATGTCCTGCTGGGATGAGGACCCCCCAAACTCCTCTCCTGATGCATGGATGGGCTGCTTGACTGTCGCCACAGTCTTGCTGTCCAATCCCTCATCCCCCAAAGTGCCCATCAGCATCTCCTCCTCAAGATCGCCAACAACAGCAGACAATTTACTCATGATGCCTGGGGTCAAAAGACTGCTGAATGACAGGTCGGCGAGTGACGGTGAACTGGCCTCCTCCCAAGACCCTGCTGGGCGGCTGCTGCAAACAGGGGTGGTGGTGGTGGTGGTGGTGAGGGTGGAGGCCTCGGATGCAGAGCTGATGGCGGGCTGCTCATCCTCCGTCATGAGTTGCACCACAGTGTCTGCATCCTTTTCCTCAATGGGACGTTTCCGACCCGGCTGGAGGAAAATGGGAGCAGGTGCTACACGCTGCTGCTGCTGTGTCTCTGCAGCGTGAGTTGCAGATGCTCCTGCTGGGCGGCGCCCAAGGCGTCCACGGCCAGTGGCTATGGGAGGAATGTTAGCCACTGACGCTGCTGCTGCTGCTGCGGAACTGTGCATGGTGGCGCGCCCGCGGCCGCGGCTTGCCACAATGCTGCTCCCTCTCCTCCTGATTCCCTTGCTGCCCTTCCCCTTGCCCAAACCGCGCTGGCTGCCACTTCCAGACATCTTCAATGTTTTGGGCGTATAGAGAAAAGTTTTTTAAAAGGGCGGCTGAAAAGTGGGGTACTTTAATGGAGTGGGTTGGTTGGTGAGGTGACTGAGTGAGTGTCCCCTAGTACAGTAAGTAAGTAGTAACAGTCAGGAAGTACAACTAGCAGTTACAATAATCAGTAGTAATCACAAGTAAATTTAGTGTGTGTACACTCAGACAGTGAGTGCACGCACGCAGGAGCTAGTAGCCTATGGACAGTGACTGAGTGTCCTAGACTCCTAGTACAGTAAGAGTAAGTAGTAACAGTAAGTAGAACTAACTAATTACGATAATCAATCAGCGATCAGAAGGAAATAGAGTGTGTGTTGTGTGTGTACACTCAGACAGTGAGTGCACGCACGCAGGAGCTAGTAGCCTATGAACACAGTGACTGAGTGTCCTAGACTCCTAGTACAGTAAGAGTAAGTAGTAACAGTAAGTAGAACTAACTAATTACAATAATCAATCAGCGATCAGAAGGAAATGGAGTGTGGGTGTGTGTACACTCAGACAGTGAGTGCACGCACGCAGGAGCTAGTAGCCTATGAACACAGTGACTGAGTGTCCTATACTCCTAGTACAGTAAGAGTAAGTAATAACAGTAAGTAGAACTAACTAATTACAATAATCAATCAGCGATCAGAAGGAAATGGAGTGTGGGTGTGTGTACACTCAGACAGTGAGTGCACGCACGCAGGAGCTAGTAGCCTATGAACACAGTGACTGAGTGTCCTAGACTCCTAGTACAGTAAGAGTAAGTAGTAACACCAGTAAGTAGAACTAACTAATTACAATAATCAATCAGCGATCAGAAGGAAATGGAGTGTGGGTGTGTGTACACTCAGACAGTGAGTGCACGCACGCAGGAGCTAGTAGCCTATGAACACAGTGACTGAGTGTCCTAGACTCCTAGTACAGTAAGAGTAAGTAGTAACAGTAAGTAGAACTAACTAATTACAATAATCAATCAGCGATCAGAAGGAAATGGAGTGTGGGTGTGTGTACACTCAGACAGTGAGTGCACGCACGCAGGAGCTAGTAGCCTATGAACACAGTGACTGAGTGTCCTAGACTCCTAGTACAGTAAGAGTAAGTAGTAACAGTAAGTAGAACTAACT
This sequence comes from Hyperolius riggenbachi, assembly GCF_040937935.1. Taxonomy (NCBI): domain Eukaryota; kingdom Metazoa; phylum Chordata; class Amphibia; order Anura; family Hyperoliidae; genus Hyperolius; species Hyperolius riggenbachi. The sequence continues at coordinate 292,717 of NW_027152349.1, read as the reverse complement.
AATTACAATAATCAATCAGCGATCAGAAGGAAATGGAGTGTGGGTGTGTGTACACTCAGACAGTGAGTGCACGCACGCAGGAGCTAGTAGCCTATGAACACAGTGACTGAGTGTCCTAGACTCCTAGTACAGTAAGAGTAAGTAGTAACAGTAAGTAGAACTAACTAATTACAATAATCAATCAGCGATCAGAAGGAAATGGAGTGTGGGTGTGTGTACACTCAGACAGTGAGTGCACGCACGCAGGAGCTAGTAGCCTATGAACACAGTGACTGAGTGTCCTAGACTCCTAGTACAGTAAGAGTAAGTAGTAACAGTAAGTAGAACTAACTAATTACAATAATCAATCAGCGATCAGAAGGAAATGGAGTGTGGGTGTGTGTACACTCAGACAGTGAGTGCACGCACGCAGGAGCTAGTAGCCTATGAACACAGTGACTGAGTGTCCTAGACTTCTAGTACAGTAAGAGTAAGTAGTAACAGTAAGTAGAACTAACTAATTACAATAATCAATCAGCGATCAGAAGGAAATGGAGTGTGGGTGTGTGTACACTCAGACAGTGAGTGCACGCACGCAGGAGCTAGAAGCCTATGAACACAGTGACTGAGTGTCCTAGACTCCTAGTACAGTAAGAGTAAGTAGTAACAGTAAGTAGAACTAACTAATTACAATAATCAATCAGCGATCAGAAGGAAATAGAGTGTGGGTGGTGTGTGTACACTCAGACAGTGAGTGACCGCACGCAGGAGCTAGTAGCCTATGGACAGTGACTGAGTGTCCTAGACTCCTAGTACAGTAAGAGTAAGTAGTAACAGTAAGTAGAACTAACTAATTACAATAATCAATCAGCGATCAGAAGGAAATGGAGTGTGGGTGTGTGTACACTCAGACAGTGAGTGCACGCACGCAGGAGCTAGTAGCCTATGAACACAGTGACTGAGTGTCCTAGACTCCTAGTACAGTAAGAGTAAGTAGTAACAGTAAGTAGAACTAACTAATTACAATAATCAATCAGCGATCAGAAGGAAATAGAGTGTGGGTGGTGTGTGTACACTCAGACAGTGAGTGACCGCACGCAGGAGCTAGTAGCCTATGGACAGTGACTGAGTGTCCTAGACTCCTAGTACAGTAAGAGTAAGTATTAACAGTAAGTACAACTAACTAATTACGATAATCAATCAGCGATCAGAAGGAAATGGAGTGTGGGTGTGTGTACACTCAGACAGTGAGTGCACGCACGCAGGAGCTAGTAGCCTATGAACACAGTGACTGAGTGTCCTAGACTCCTAGTACAGTAAGAGTAAGTAGTAACAGTAAGTAGAACTAACTAATTACGATAATCAATCAGCGATCAGAAGGAAATGGAGTGTGGGTGTGTGTACACTCAGACAGTGAGTGCACGCACGCAGGAGCTAGTAGCCTATGGACAGTGACTGAGTGTCCTAGACTCCTAGTACAGTAAGAGTAAGTAGTAACAGTAAGTACAACTAACTAATTACGATAATCAATCAGCGATCAGAAGGAAATAGAGTGTGTGTTGTGTGTGTACACTCAGACAGTGAGTGCAGTGCGCACACGCAGGAGCTAGTAGCCTATATGAACAGTGACAGTGAGTGTCCCTACGGGTACAGTAAGAGTAAGTAGTAAGTAAGTACAACTAAATAACAATAATCTATCAGTAATCAGAAGGAAATAGAGTGTGTGTACACACAGACAGTGAGTGAGTGCACACACGTAGGAGCTAGCTAGTAGCCTATAAACAGTGACAGTCAGTGAGTGTCCTACTCCTAGTACAGTATAACTACAATACTATTAGTAAAGGACAGCAGAAATACTGGTATAGATGAGAGAAATAAACAGAGGACAGCTGCCCACAGAGGCAAGGCCCCCCTGAGGCCTAAACCTGTAAGCTTGCAGCAGCTGCCTGTCTCTAATGTAACACACAAGCTACTAACTAAAATACAATGTCTATCTAACTAACAACAATATAGGTGTATATGGCAGGTGTAGGTGAGCAAAAACGCTAGGTAAATGATCACAATAGAGCACTTGCTAAGCCAAAGCACAAAGGAGCAACTCTCTCTCTGTACAAGTCTCAGGCAAGCATGGAGAAACGGAACATGGCGGCCGCTATTTATAGGGTAGGGGCTGGCCAGGGTCCCCCTCTGTGATTGGCTGCCGTCAGAGGGCCTGGGAGCCCTCTGATTGGCTCTAAGGACATCAATCTGGGCTATGACGCTATTCGAGCTCGGTACCGAGCTCGAATAGCGCCGGGTTGCTCGAATAGCTCAAATAGTGAATGGGCTATTCGAGTGTACTCGGATAGCCCATTCGAATAGCTCCAGCTATTCGGAGCTCGAATACCGAGCTCGAATAGCTGAAAAAGAGCTCGAATATTCAAGCTACTCGAATATTCGAGCTCTGCTGAGCACCACTAGTTTGGAGTTTATGGAGAGGTGTGGAGCTTTGGATTGTCCCACTGTGGAAGTTTGTGGAGGGTGTGGATGGCTTTGGGCTGGGCGCTCTCTGCTTGGATGTGGGTGGGGGCCGTTTGTTTGTTTGGCTATTTATTTTTCCTTCTCTGTGGTGCCTCTTGTGCATCGCCCTGTTGTCTCCCTGTGGGCGCCTGTATCTGTTACTGTCGGGAAGCAGCTTGCTGGCTGGACAGAGGTGACTTAAGGTCGGGGTTGCCGGGGAGGGGGTGATTGGGGACAGTACTGAATGGGTGTGTGGATATGTAGTGCATTATTTATTTTAATATACAGCATAATCACTATATCACCTCATGTTGGCTGTTATTTTCCTTTGATTATCATTAATAAAATACAACTCTTCAAACTGTGATGCAAACTTTACCCGACATGAGGAGCACTGCTGTGAAGCCTTAAAAGCAGTCGGGATATACCCTGTAGGTATGCTGAGTTTGAAAAGAAAAAAAAAAAAAAATAAATAAAAACTACAAGATACCGGTATTTATTTTTGACACTGCTCTTCTTACAATACAGTAAGTAGCAATTATGGTGTCAATAGCATGTATGGGGGCTTTGCTATTCACTGCTAAAGTTGGCCTGAAATTACACAAAAAATATGTGAAATTTTACGCAAAATTAAAAATGACTATACAAAATCGATTGAATTTAGAAATCGTAATTAAGTAAAGGCGTAATTTCACTTAATCATAATTGGCTGGTCACGATCATCACTACTGACTGCGCTGCAGAAGTTTGGGTGCTGCCATAGCCATTCAAATTAATATTAGTTATAGATGGAAATTTTAGCGTCTACTATTTTCATCTATACCTGATATTACACAATGGGTAACTATATGCCTGAATTTTTTTGTGTTGGGGAGGTTACCATCCGGCGTCAGGAAAGTGAGGTTTTTAAGGTTAGGTGTTTCTGTGGGGGGTGGCTTAAAGAGAAACCGTGACCAAGGATTGAACTTCATCCCAATCAGTAGCTCATACCCCCTTTCCCATGAAACGTATTTTCCTTTTCTCAAACGGATCCTGTTTATGTGAAATATACACATAGGGCTTGTTCACACACATAGCATACCTCCCAACCCCCTGTGCAGGCTTAAGTCACACCCTAGATTTTGCAGGAGGGTGCCAGTGGGTGGGAGAGGGTGACAATGGGCGGGATGAGGGTGGGGAGGAGGGTGCTAGTGGGTAGGAGGAGGATGCCAGTGGGTAGGGAGTAGGGTGTCAGTGAGTGGGCAGGAAGGTGCCACTCTGGCGGGAGAGGAGGGTGCCACTCAGGGTGTCACTCTGGGGGGAGAGGAGGGTGCCACTCTGGGGGGAGAGGAGGGTGACACTCTGGGTGGGGAGGAGGGTGACACTCTGGGTGGGGAGGAGGGTGACACTCTGGGTGGGGAGGAGGGTGACACTCTGGGTGGGGAGGAAGAGTTGTGTATGACTGACATTGCACTCCAGTGAACATCTGTTGCTTTTCTCATGTGAAAAGATGGTGCCCAGCACTGCATACAGGGCACTCACTGCACATTATACCAATAGTCTCCTATGCATATATACATAGATATACATATACTGTATGCCATTAGAGATGGCCCGAACGTGTCGAAACGCAAACTTTATGTGATTTCGACCCGCCCCCTATTCTACATCATTGGGCTAAACTTTGACCCTCTACATTACAGTCAGCAGACACATGGCAGCCAATCAGGCTGCACTCCCTCCTGGAACCCCCTCCCCCCCCCCATATATAAGGCAGCAGCATCAACCATTTCCTCATTCTGTGTGCTGCTGTTTTAGTGAGAGAAGGGAGAGAGGTTGCTGCAGAGATAGGGAAAGCTTAGTTAGGCTCTTGTTAGCTTGTTCTTTGCTAATATTTATTGCTGAAAAGAACCCCAAAACAGCTCTTTTGAGAGCTAATGTTCTTGTGATGTGGTTTTTTTTTTGTGTAACCCACTGACACTGCATATACAGCCCTGTCTGTCGCAGCTGGCCCTTGCTAATTGCTATACTGTGCCAGGCCCAGCACATTCAATGCCTACCTTTTCAATGCACCTGTGTTCTCAAAAAAGCTTAATACAGCCTACACTCCCAAACATGATTTTATCCAAACTCAATTCACCTCATATAAATAAAGGAGGTATTTCCCACTGGTATAAAGAAATTATCCAATCCACTCAGGGGAATACTGAAAAATATGCACAAATTTGGAGTACAGACTTCTCCATTCAAATATCAAAAGACCTGCTTACCCAAGCAATTAAACAAACCAAGACATTCTCTCGCTGTATTCTCCATGTTGAAATTCTGTACAAGAGTATTATGAGATGGTATCTAACACCCAGACGTTTAGCTAATTTCTCCAAAGACATTTCCCCCCTCTGCTGGAGAAACTGTGGACATGTAGGTATCCTAGCTCACATCCTTTGGGAGTGCCCCCTGATCATAAACTACTGGAAGCAAATTTTCTATGTCATCCAGAAATATATCCATATTCACCCCCCCCCCCCCCCAAACCCAGCCCTTGCCATCCTTCATGTGGGTATAGAGGATTTTCCGCATATATATAGACCCACAGTCTTACATATTCTTTGTGCATCAAAACATCTAATTTAATCAAACTGGAGAACCACTGACACCCCCTCTCTGAAACAATTCAAATCCCTCCTACAACAGAACCTATTTCTTGAAAAAACTCTACTAACCAGATTACACCCAGACGCCAACATGGACCTATATGGTTTTGATTGGTCAATAATTAGACCCCCTGACTAAAACAACTTTGTAGAACCAAACCCTAGTGTTTTTATTTTATTAATTGTTCTTTAAAACCACACTAGGCCATTAGCTTTGTCTAAGTAGGTTTTTCTTAACCTATCTTCTAATCTAATGAGAGAATGACTATATGAGAGTGACTAATGAGAGTGACTATACCAACATTTATAACATCAAAATAATTGATCCAGACTGGAAAGAACCTCTAACTCTGTTTCTGACTGATCAGAACATACTATTGTTTCTTTGTTTGTTATAAAACCTTTACTATGTTAATGGTTGCTTTGTTAAACGACTCATAGCTTATTACTTGTTATGATATACTGTTTATATTGTATTCTATTACAGCTCAATACACTGCAATAATTCTGCAATTTCTATGATTACCATGCTAAACTGCGTTTTCTGATGCTCTTGTTAATTTTGTATGTTAACAAATTTTCAATAAACAAAGTTTAAAAACAAAACAAAATGCACCTGTGTGACTGGCTGCTGCACATTGTATTATAACACTAGTCACTGCATACCTTTCACTGCACCTGTGCGACTGCTGCACATTGTATTATAATGTCAGTCACTGCATACCTTTCACTGCATCTGTGTGACCGCACACTGTTTTATATACCAGCACTCAGTGCATACATTTTCACTGCACCTGTTTGACTGCTCATTGTTCTACCAGCAGTCACTGCATACCTTTCACTGCATCTGTGTGACTGAAAAACTGTTTTATATACCAGTCAGTGCATACCTTTCACTGCATCTGTGACTGCACATTGTATTATACCAGCAGTCAGTGTATACCTTTCACTCCATCTATGTGACTGCACATTGTATTAGTCAAGTCAGTGCATCACTTCAGCCCCCCCCCCCCCCCCACCATATGGACAAAACAACAGGCAGAGGCAGAGCCAGAGGCAGGCCACCCAGCAGGTCTGTTTGAGGTCGTCCTGACGTGGTTTTGTGTGGCCCTGGACCAAAGTACAGTGTTGAGAAGGCAAGTGTCATCAACTCCCAAGATTGTCAGGATGTAGTTGACTATTTAACACAGAACACCTCATCTTCCGCAACCACCAGCGCTACTAGTAGCACCACATCCGCTCCATTTGACACTTCGCAGGAGGTATTTGGTGGGGAATTAACTGATTCACAGCCATTATTGTTACAACAAGATGAAGGCGCTAAGCAAGTTACACCACCTCATATGTCTGAGTTAGGCGTCTGTATGGACGTAAGGTGTGAGGATGATGAAGTACCTGTTGTTGGTGCAGTTTTGGAGGTGTCTAAAACAAGCGAAGCTGTGGAGAATGATTATGATGATGACGATGATGATGATACTGCCATGGATGTCACATGGGATCCCAATAGACATGATGACCAAGGGGACAGTTCAGAGGGGGAGTCAGAGAGGAGTAGGAGGAGACGAGTTGCTGAAAAAAGGAAGAAAGAAGCAGGGGGAGCTTGTCGTCAGAAACAGCTCATGGCAGTGTCTGGCGGCATGTATCGCCATCTATGGACAGCCAGCCAACATGCCCTTCAAGGTCAGCTGCTGACGCCACCACCACAGTGCCATCACCTCAGGGCTCAGTGGTGTGGACATTTTTTTGTGTGTCTGCCTCAGATGACAGTGATGCCATCTGTACTTTCTGCCGCCACAAATTGAGCTGTGGAAAGACCAGGACAACTGCCTTATGAAGGCACATGATGATGCAAAAACGGCAATGGGATGACCACCTGAGGAAAAGCAGCACACAACAGCAAAGCCACCCTCCACCTCCTATTCCTCCTTCAGGTGCAGCATCTTTAGCCGCTTTATCCCTTGCACCTTCACAGCCACCCTCCTCCACTCCACCTCTCAACTTGAGCGGTTCCTGCTCCTCTGCCCACAGCAGCCTGGTGTCCATGAAGGAAATCTTTGAGCGGAAGAAGCCAATGTCTGCCAGTCACCCCCTTGCCCGGCGTCTGACAGCTGGCTTGGCGAAACTGTTATCTCGCCAGCTGTTACCATACCAGCTGGTGGATTCTGAGGCCTTCCAAAAATTTGTGGTGATTGGGACACCGCAGTGGAAGATACCAGGCCACAATTATTTCTCAAAAAAGGCGATACCCAAAATGTACCGTGATGTTGAAAGGCAAGTGGTGTCATCTCTGGCACACAGCGTTTGGTCAGGGTCCATCTGACCATGGATGCCTGGTCTGCAAAAACCGTCAGGGCAGGTACATTACTTATACGGCACATTGGGTAGACCTGGTAACCACTGGCAAGCAGGGAGTATGTGGCTGTGCAGCTGACCTAGTAGTGACACCTCTACGGCTTGCAGGCAGGCCTGCTGCCACCACCTCTCATTCTCCTCCTACTCCTCCTGCTACATCCTCTTCAATGTCGTTGTCCTCCTCTTCGGTTGAGTGGCAGTGCTACTCTATTGGTGCTGCGATCTCCTCTCCAACTACACACCCCCAGCTTCCCAGGGCCTATGCTGCATGCCAGGTATGATGGTGTCACGCCATCTTGGACATGTCTTGCCTCAAAGCCGAGAGTCACACTGGAGCAGCTCTCCTGGCTGCTCTGAACAAACAGGTGGATCAATGGCTGACTCCACACCAACTGAAGATCGGCAATGTGGTGTGTGACAACTGCAGCAATCTCATTTCAGCTTTGAGTTTGGGAAAGTTGACACATGTACCCTGCATGGCACATGTGCTGAATCTAATAATCCAAAGATTTGTGTGTAACTACCCAGGCTTACAGGATGTCCTGAAACAGTCCAGGAAGGTGTGTGGGAATTTTATGTGTTCCTACACAGTCATGGCATGCTTTGCCGATATTCAGCAGAGAAACAACTTGCCGGTGAGGCACTTGATTTGCGATAGCCCAACTCGCTGGAATTCAATGCTCCTCATGTTTGACCACGTGCTACAATAGGAGAAAGTCGTCAACGACTATATGTACACCTACGGTCAAAGATCAGGCTCTGGGGAGCTGGGGATTTTGTTGCCGAGGTACTGGACACTCATGCGTAATGCCTGCAGGCTCATGCATACGTTTAAAGAGAACCCGAGGTGGGAATTACTTTTACTATTGGGGCACAGAGGCTGGTTGTGCGCACTAAGACCAGCCTCTGTTGCCCCATCGTGTGCCTCCATGTCCCCCCTGCTCGCCGCTATACCCCCCGCATTGCTGGCTGTGTCGCCAGCTCAATGTTTACCTTGCGCTGTCAGTCAGCGCCGCTCCCCCGCCTCCTCCGCATCGGCGCCACCCGCCGCGTCACTTCCCTCCTATCAGCGGGAGGGAAGGGACACGGGCGGGTGCGCCGATGCGGAGGAGGCAGGGGAGCAGCGCTGACTGACAGCGCAAGGTAAACATTGAGCTGGCGACACGCTGCGTGTCGCCAGCAATGCGGGGGGTATAGCGGCGAGCAGGGGGGACATGGAGGCACACGATGGGGCAACAGAGGCTGGTCTTAGTGCGCACAAGCAGCCTCTGTGCCCCAATAGTAAAAGTAATTCCCACCTCGGGTTCTCTTTAAGGAGGGGACAAACCTGGTGAGTCGCAGTGAAGGGGCCATCAGCGAATTGATCGTTTAAGGTTGATGTCACAGCACAACGGAATAAAGGTGCCAATGCCTGCCAGTAATCTTCCTTCTTCTCCCATGTCCATTGCAGGCAAGGACAGGACGCTCTAGCGATCTCATGGTGATGTCAGACATGCGGACATTCTTTAGTCCAACACCTCAACTTAGCCCTTCCGGATCCACCCTCCACCAACGCCTCGACCGGCAGGTAGCCGACTACCTGGCCTTAAGTGCGGATGTAGACACTCTAAACAGCAATGAACCCCTGGACTACCGGGTGCGCAGGCTTGACCTGTGGCCATCCAACTTCTGTCTTGCCCTGTCTGAAGCGTCTGGTCAGAAAGGACCTTCAGCGCAGCTGGCGGCATTGTCACTGAGAAGAGAAGTCGCCTAGGTCAAAAAAGTGTTCAGTACTGCACCTTTATCAAAATGAATGAGGCATGGAACCCAGAGGGCTACTGCCTGCCCGAAGACTAAGTCAGTCCCCACACAGCATTTCTGCCTGCTTTCCGGCCGCTGCTGCCTGCCCCAAAACTAAGTCGGTCCCCACACAGCATCTCTGCATGCAGGCCGCTTGACTGCCTTCTCCGCCACCACCAACAGGGTCCAGGAAGCCAGGTGGATTCCTGAATTTTTAAGGCCGCTGCTAGCAGCGGCCTCTAACTCAAAGAATAATTTTTCTGGTGCATGTATATGCCTAATTTTTTTTTGGTGCACTGCGGCTGCAACAACAAAACAAAAAGGCATGTACATGCGTCCATTCCCCTTTCGTGATCGTTACCTTGCCGCAGTGAAGGTGCTTGCGTATCACAATGAAGCAATGACTAGCTATATGAGTGTGTTTGGGGCACACCCAAGATAATAAGGTCGTTGCTTCATTGTGGACAGACCAAATTCGATCAGCTGGTCACTCAGTCACTGTTGTTCTATTATTGAGCTACCTCAGCCCGACTATTTGGGCTTGAAAACCGATATCGCCTGCAGTCTCGCCATCGTGTGCACCAGTCCAGCACGGCCATCACTACACAAACAGCTGTTTGCGGTGCGTTACACAGTGAGTTTGGTCTGTCAGTGTGAAGCAGTACACTAATTACACTGAATCATTACCTGATTGATGTATACACACACACACAAGATGTTTTAAAGCACTTTAAGTGTTTTAAAGCACTTATGTTCGCGAACCTAAAATCGGAGGTTCGAGACATCTCTATATGCCATATATCACCCCTAACAGCATTCTCCACACGCACAGCACTCCCCGCCCCGGCTCCTAGCAACTTCTAGCTCCACCTCCTCACTCATTAGTGATGGATAAGCTCCTCTTCTGGTGACTGACTGAACCGCAGGTAAGGTCTATAGACAAATGCAGAGAACTTGCGCAGTGGGCGTTTAGTTTACCTTTCTGTTCCGGTGGCCGGCTTCCTACTTCCTGTTTTGCATCATGGGAAACAGGAAGTAGAAAGAAGCCTGCCACCGGGATGGAAAGGTAAACTAAACGCCGGCTGCACAAGTTCTCTGCATTCATAAGGGGACTCAAGATGGGGGCACATGATGGAGACAGAGGGAGAGAGGAGTGATGTTGGCCCCCCTCCCCGCATTACACTTCAGCGGTTGTCTGCATCTGGTGCCTCGATCATTGTTTATTCCCTCCTTTGCCTGCTGGGACACACAGAGGGTGGCCCGGAACAGCAGAACGCCTCCCCAAACCGGGACCGTCCCGACGAATCCTGGACAGTTGGAGGGCTTGCTAAAAGCACTTGTGCAATGATTCTCTATGAGAGTGTTCACATCTGAGCAGTTCAATTACAACCAGCTCACCAAAGCACTGCCTGTACCATTTTTGGGGCTATTTGCCTATAATGGCAGGTATAGGGAAATCCTAAAACACTTGAAAAAGTTCTTGGTATAGCAATTTCCCCAGCGCCATCCTCTTTCTTCTTCCACTCCCCTCTTTTTCCTGTTCCATACTTTCCTTTCCCTCCCCCCTCACCCCTTTCCCATTTCCCTTTTTTTTCCCGGCGACTCCCTACCCCGTTGTCCCACTTCTTCCCATCTCCCCCTCCTTCCCACCTTCCCCTTTTTCCTTCTCCCCCCTCCTCCCCCTTCTTTTCTCCATGGGCCATCAATGTCCTTGAAGTATAAATTATGGTTTATTGGAATATTGAAATTTATAATGTCTTATAGTGTCATGCTTGTGTTGACAGTTTTAGTGTGTTTCGTAAACAAAACAAAAATATAGCAAATAATATTAATGTGAACACGTAAGAATTAATGAATTAAACATAGTATAATTAATATAATCTTTCTGAGTCTTGGTATGAGGTCCTATTCCTTTCCACACTTGTTCGGTGGATGGACTGAATGGAGACATGCTGTTTAAAGCATTAATTGTCGTACACGATATGCCGTTTACTGTGTGTGGTGCCCCTGTGGTCGCTACTATATTGGTAGGACGGTCCAGCCCCTGAAGGAGAGATTTCTTCAGCACAAAAGGTCCATTAAAAACGGTGTAGGTGCTACCCGTTTGATTGAACATGTTAACGAGACCCATCTGGGTGACACTGATTGTCTCTCCTTTGCTGGGCTGGAGGTCATACAGTGCAACCCCAGGGGAGGACTAAGAGATGATAGACTCTCTAAAAGAGAAGCCTGGATGATCTATCATACTGAGGCTCTGGGGAATCTGGGTTTTAACGAGAGAGATGAGGCTAATGCTTCTTTTAAATAGGTCCTTAGTAGGAATTTTGTATATACTACACTGCCACCTATACTCCAGATCTTGTCTTTTCCTCCCTGATCCTGCCCTGTAAGAGAGAGGTGGGAGAGGGGGAGGGGTTACCTGCTTATAGGTGGGGTAGGAAGTGAAGGTGGTAGGCCCCACGTGTCCTGAAGAGGCGTGAAACTCACGTGAAACAGCTGTAGACAGAAGGGGCATCTGTTGTATCTGTTGCTGTGTGGCTTCAATAAACAGAAGCTATCCTATGGAGTGCCGGAGTCTGTGAATTTTCTTCCTTGACCATAATTAATATAATCTTTCTCAGTCTTGGTATGAGGTCCTATTACTTTCCACACTTGTTCGGTGGATGGACTGAATGGAGACATGCTGTTTTAAAGCATTTCCACCGTTTGGGGCTGTATTCTGCAATTTGGCCACAAGATGGCCACGTCGCGCAGGGCTATCCCGGATATGTACGCATGGCGGTTGCTTAGCGACCGCAGATGCGTCTGCCGGGAGTTTGTGACGTCGGCAAGAGAGGGCGGAAGTGAGGGGACGGCGATGCGCCTGAAAAGGCGGAAGACGCCGTCCCCTCGCCACTAGAAGCCAACGAGAGTGGCGCACGCTGCGGGCAGTGAGAGGCCCAGCATCAGCGGAAACCCAGGGGACCAGCTAGGCACTATGCCCCTCTGATGAGGCCCACAGAGGATTAGAGCGAAACGACTGTAAGGGCAGCCAACTTGGATCCACCCCAGCACACCATGCCTCCACCCAGTCCACAATAGCCTGCATAAGGTCACGCAAGTATACCTGCACTGCCTACTCCATGGCTCCTCGCATGCTTTCTTCTGCTTTGCTCTGAGCTAGCTTCATGATGTGCATGTAATTTGCTGTTTAACGAACCGTTTGCTTATGCTGATACACGTTGCTAGATTGGCTCAGATGCATTTCATGCACTTATGCTTGTACCAATTAATTTGGTGAGAATTTTACAGTTCCAAAACCTCACATCTTTTCAAAGGGCAATTGCTCAGCAGTGGCAAATTTTCTAGCATTCTAGCCCAAATAAAGCCCAAATAAACAGGTTTTTGTGACCCTAGGCTATGACCTCTTTGGCCTAGGGGCCCGAAACTCACCAGTCATGTTCCCCCTAAGGGTCCCTACAATGCTAGAAAATTTGCCACTGCTGAGCAATTGCCCTTTGAAAAGATGTGAGATTTTGGAAAGTGAAATAGGGAGGCAATGAAAGCCTATGGGGGATTTTACCAATTTTGGACCCCTGTAACTCTGGTTTGCAGAGATGTAGGGACCCCATCTTTGGAATCCAAGTCTAACAATATGTCTTCTACCTGCATGAGACATTTCGTGAAATTCAGACGTTGCTAACGGCCATGGCTCAGATTTATGTACGTCAGCATAACTACCATTGAAATTGCCCAAATAAACAGGTTTTTGTGACCCTAGGCTATGACCTCTTTGGCCTAGGGGCCCGAAACTCACCAGTCATGTTCCCCCTAAGGGTCCCTACAATGCTAGAAAATTTGCCACTGCTGAGCAATTGCCCTTTGAAAAGATGTGAGATTGTGGAAAGTGAAATAGGGAGGCAATGAAAGCCTATGGGGGATTTTACCAATTTTGGACCCCTGTAACTCTGGTTTGCAGAGATGTAGGGACCCCATCTTTGGAATCCAAGTCTAACAATATGTCTTCTACCTGCATGAGACATTTCGTGAAATTCAGACGTTGCTAACGGCCATGGCTCAGATTTATGTACGTCAGCATAACTACCATTGAAATTGCCCAAATAAACAGGTTTTTGTGACCCTAGGCTATGACCTCTTTGGCCTAGGGGCCCGAAACTCACCAGTCATGTTCCCCCTAAGGGTCCCTACAATGCTAGAAAATTTGCCACTGCTGAGCAATTGCCCTTTGAAAAGATGTGAGATTGTGGAAAGTGAAATAGGGAGGCAATGAAAGCCTATGGGGGATTTTACCAATTTTGGACCCCTGTAACTCTGGTTTGCAGAGATGTAGGGACCCCATCTTTGGAATCCAAGTCTAACAATATGTCTTCTACCTGCATGAGACATTTCGTGAAATTCAGACGTTGCTAACGGCCCTGGCTGAGATTTATGTACGTCAGCATAACTACCATTGAAATTGCCCAAATAAACAGGTTTTTGTGACCCTAGGCTATGACCTCTTTGGCCTAGGGGCCCGAAACTCACCAGTCATGTTCCCCCTAAGGGTCCCTACAATGCTAGAAAATTTGCCACTGCTGAGCAATTGCCCTTTGAAAAGATGTGAGGTTTTGGAACTGTAAATAGGAAGCCCAATGAAAGCCTTTAGGGGATTTTACCAAATTTGGAGCCCTGTAACTCTGGTTTGCAGAGATGTAGGGAACCCATCTTTGGAGCCCAAGTCTAACAATATGTCTTCTACCTGCATGAGACATTTCGTGAGATTCAGACGTTGCTAACGGCCATTGCTGCGATTTATGTACGTCGGCCTAGGACTGCATTGAACGCGACCCACACATTGTGCGCATTCTGGACAACACCAATTACTGTTTATTGTTTATTGAACCTCTCATCTGTATTACATTTATGACTGCATGGCGACAAAATGCAAATTGCTATCCGCACGCTTCTTGTCCTCATGCAAGGCCTGGGTTGTTGTGTCTCAAAGCGTGGCCTTCTCCTCCTGCGCCGCCCTCCTCCTGTTCCATCACGTGTGCTGCTGCTGGGTTAGCGTTACTGGTCCCTTTTCCTGGAACCTCTTATCTGTATTACATTGATGACTGCATGCCGAGAAAAAGCATGTTACCTGTGCAAAGAAAACAGACATTTCCCGCATTTAAAAGACAGTTTTCCCTTTGAAACTTTAAAATCGATTTTCTCAAAAACTATAAGCTCTTTTTGCTAAAAAATTTTTCCTCTTGTACCCACTCCCAAGGTGCACATACCCTGTAAATTTGGGGTATGTAGCATGTAAGGAGGCTTTACAAAGCACGAAAGTTTGGGTCCCCATTGACTTCCATTATGTTCGGAGTTCGGCTCAAACACCCGAACATCGCGACCATGTTCGGCCCGAACCCGAACATCTAGATGTTCGCCCAACACTACACGTGACCTGTTCGGCCAATCACAGCGCTAGCCGAACGTTCGGGGAACGTTCGGCCATGCGCTCTTAGTTCGGCCATATGGCCGAACAGTTTGGCCGAACACCATCAGATGTTCGGCCGAACTCGAACATCACCCGAACAGGGTGATGTTCTGCAGAACCCGAACAGTGGCGAACACTGTTCGCCCAACACTACTAACAGCATCTTAAGCATTGCAGGAGAAGATACCAGCAAGAAGGATCCCAGCAAGAGAGCGGTCATAGGTGAGCTAAGTAATCAGCAGCACTGAGATCACTCATGTATATGTAAGAAGTTTAGAATCAGGATGATACCATTTCATAGCTCCCAACTGTCCCTCTTTTGAAGGGACAGTCCCTCTTTGGAAACCCAGCCCCTCTGTCCCTCTTTCTAGCTCATTTGTCCCTCTTTCAGGACTGATGTACAGATCTGCATGATTATATTTATTTTTCTACAGGAAAAAAACATGTGTATTATTGACTAAAAACTTTGTTTACATCCTTGGAATTAATATATTTCTTATTTTCAAATGTAAATATGAAGAAAAATGAACAAGGATAGAAAGGACCAGTGTGGTTTGAATTATAAAACAACATACTTTTCTTATGACATCTTCATGGTATGTATGACTAGAGGTGTGGTGGGGTGTGATTAGGTGTGTGGTATGGAGTGTGACTTAAATGCCCCTCTTTTTCTTATCTCAGAAAGTCGGGAGCATTGCCATTTATTGGATAACTTAAAAAATTACCTTCTTAAAACAGAAGTGATTATTCAGGTTGGAAAGAACTGGAGGTGTCCCACAGTGCATCTCTGCTGAATACGCAAGTCATCTAACCTGCAGAACCCTTGGAATGTAAGCTGAGTGACATCATTGGATTCCTGGCACCAACCACAAAAGCAATTCAAGTCACCGTTAATTCATTGCCAGCATCCTGACAGTACATACAATGTTAAGGCCTGACAGCCGTTTTGCAGGCTAATGCCAGCTTCATCTGAGGTGTCAAGAACCGGCCCGCGGCACGCCTGCGTATACGGTTCCCGACTGCGGGTTTGACCAGATTAAGCGGGGAACAGCCTTATTTAAGCTACAACCAAGGCTGGAACCCCTCAAACACTTCCCACTGCCACCACTAGCGTTGCTAGACACGTTCACTCAGCTATCGAGTGCTCAATACGCACTCCGCGTTTTCGGATTTGGGTCAGCTTTGCGCTTAGGCCAAATACGGGAACGCCACGCACCCACACACCCACACAGTTGCAATCTTACACTGTCGTGAAGCAAAGACCCACTAACAGTCGTTCCGAACGATACTGTTAGCCACTCTGCTGTCGCTACTTGCACTGGCGTTGTTCGTACGTTGGGTCAGCTGCGCGCTTAGGCCAACGTATGACAAACGCCCCCACACACAATGCAATTACAATTTCATACGGTAGTGTTGCTCAAGCGTACAATTAGGCATGAACTTATACACGGTTACACTTCAGTCTCTTCTAGGCTATGAGTGTTAGTTTAGTACGGCAGAAGTCAAACTTATTAAATAATAATTTAATATTTCAGAAAAAACATAAAACAGTGCAGAACTGAATATATACAAAAAGATTACAAAAAAACAAAGTAAAAATAGTTACAAGATAAAATGTACAAAGATAACACACAAAGCGATTTTGCTTACCAAAATAAACGGGAAATAAACGTACCAGCGTATCGATCTGGTGTTGTTGCGGGCGGTACGCACTTCTGGTCAGGAACCAGGTTAGTTCTAGCCGTGTGAGCTACCTCCAAGAACTACAAGTTGTGGCTATCCTAGCTGCGGTTTTATACTATGAAATACGCCTGGAGGCTGTAAGCCTGTGTGGACGGGGGGAAGCTAGATTTAATAACATCCTCAGACATAATTTGATTTCCCAGGTAAAAGTCTACTATACATCAAAGATTGTGAAGTTAGGCTTTCAACTCCAGGTGAAAACTTGATTAAGGCGTTTTCCTGTCTCCGTTCTCAGACATAAATGGGATTTCCAGAGATCCACATACATGAAAAGGGTACTATAGCACACACACAAAACAAAAGACTTCCTTCACTTCCAATCTCCCCAGGTTACAGGTGACAATTGATTAAGGCTTTCACATTGCAGCAGGATGTCCTGTGTGATAGGTGACTGGTCGTATTCACTGAAGACCTCTTTAGATGCAAATGTAGGTCTAGTGACCCACCCACACAAATACAGGAACAGTCAATGAATCTAGCCTGCATCTCTACACCTTTGACATACCACAGCAGATATAAAAATGGGAAAATGAAAATATATTACTGTATTATCCTTAACAGCATCAGCACCCCAATATATCTCCACACCTCCGCCGTTAACTTGGTGCAAGGCAGACGATCTTCCCAGATCATCCTGCCAGCACCTACACTGTTGGTTCTGCTTGACGGGACAGCATGTCCGCATTCCCATGATTGCTCCCCTTCCAGATGGCGCTGGCAGGTGAATCTAACGCATCATCCTGCCAAAGCCTACATTGACGGCCTGGCCGGGTGGGGAAACCCTTTAGCATCCTCAGGAGGGTTCCCCACCTGTCAGTTAGCTCCAAGCTACACGACTGGAAAGCTAGGTCAGGTTGCTGCAATGTGTCGTTGCCCTTGGCAACCTGACGTAACCAACCAGGGGAATGTGGGTCAGTGGCGACCGTGAATTCGCAACCATAGAGACTGTGCTGCAACTGGGGAAGGGTTCCAACCGTCGCTACACGCACTCTCTCTATAGTGGCAGGAGCTATCTCTCGGTCCCTTTGGGGAACGAGTATCTGCCGGTCTGCCTCCTCCACTTCGGACAGCTCCGAGGGAATAACTTCCCAGAACCCTCTCAACCTGCCCCTCCCAGCTGGTGACCTGCTGGCTAGCCCCCTGAGCTCTTCCAGGCTGCTGTCAAATCGAACAGCCCCAGAGAGCTCAGTGCTGCCTGTCACACATTCTAGGAAGGCTGCAGACGGAGAGGCTCCTGGGCCATCCGGGCCAGGTTCCGAATTGGATGTGGCTGACCCAGCAACATTTGCCACTTCGGTGGACGGTCCCTCTGCTGTAGACCCGCTAGCACTGCGGGTTACCACTGCAGCTGAGGGAGTGCCCACCTTACACACATCATAAATCACGTCACATTTTGTCTTAAAACCATCTGAAGGGGGAAGATCTGGCCTGGTGCCGTCTGCCCCTTCAGTGGACAGTCCATCTGCTGCAGCCCAGCGAGCGCCGCTGGTTACTCCGGCAGCTGACGGAGTGTCCACATGACACACAGCATTATGTAGCACAACACATATGCCATCAGCATTATCATCCCTACATATATTGTCATTTGGGACATCACATAAAACCTCCACATTATCTGTATCATTACACACATTGCTACTCAGCACTTCACAATTATCATCAACAGTTCCTGCATCGATCGCCTCGATAGTCCGTGCGTCATAAATGACATCATCAGTTTCTGCATTCTCTGTGTCAACAGGTCCCACTCCAGGCCTAGGCACTGGAGACTCACTAGGGCTGGCTCCTAGTACACAGTCCATAGCCCCTGGGGCCTCTCCAGCACTCCCCACTTGCACAGCATTATCAAACAGTACCTTGCAAGAGTCCAGAACTTCTGCTGGGGATGCAGGCTCCACAGGGTTTGGATTAGGCTCATACCGGGCTACTAACCGTCCCAGGTCAGTACCCAGCAAAACGTTGGTGGGGATTTTGTCAGTTACCCCAACTTCTTTCAGTCCACTGCCGGCCCCCCAATCCAGGTGGACCAAGGCGGTGGGTATGGCTGGGGTGACACCCCCAATTCCTCTGACAGCAATCATTTTCCCAGGTATGTACTGCTCTGGGTTCACAAGCTGGGGATGTATGAGAGTCACTTCTGCTCCAGTGTCTCTCAGCCCAGTGGCAACTGTACCCCCAACCGTGACAAGCTGCAGATTCTCTGCATAGCCAGTAGCATTCCTGGTAGCACACAAAGCCGTTGGGACTTCACTGGGGTTTGAGGCCTCACTGGATTTTGGGGCCTCCCTCTTCCTCTCTGGGCAAGTCGTGCTGATATGACCCACCCTGTCACATACAAAGCATTTCCGAGTGTCATGTTGCTTGAATCCAGGAGACAGCGGTGCTTGCCTCCTCTGGGTGCTGGGTGAAACAGGTTTAGCAATCTGTTCTCCTCTCCAGCTGGGCGTAGTAGTCCTCCGGGACTCAGGTGCTCTATGGGCGGTGTAGGCATCGGCCATTTCCGCAGCCTCATCCACTGTCTTTGGTTCTCGATCCAGCACAAACAGCCGGACCTCAACAGGACAGGTGTGTAGGAACTGGTCTTTTATCATCAGCTCCTTCAGGGCATCCAAGGTTTCAACTGACAGTCCTTTTAGCCACTGCTGGAAGGCAGTGCGCAGGTTGCACGCGTGATCCAGGTAACTGTCATTAGGACCTCGCTGCACTGTCCTGAAACGTTTTCGATACACCTCTGGCGTGAGGTGGTATCGTGCAATGATGGCTTTCTTAATTGCCTCAAAGTCTGTTTCTTCCTCCTGGGGGAGACTCACAAACGCCTCCAGGGCCTTGCCTCTCAGCCCTGGGGTGAGGTATCTTGCCCACTGCTCACGGGGCACCCCATACTGCCGACAAGTCCTTTCAAACCCCTGTAGGAAAGTGTCTATGTCAGAGTCCTTGTCCATAGCGGGGAACTTATCCAGGGGGATTCTGTGGACTCGCTCACCTTCGCGTTCTGCGGGTCCAGCAGACCGGTTCTGCTGCTGAAGTTTAGCCAGCTCCAGCTGGTGTTGCCGTTCAGCTCTTCCC
This sequence comes from Hyperolius riggenbachi, assembly GCF_040937935.1. Classification (NCBI taxonomy): domain Eukaryota; kingdom Metazoa; phylum Chordata; class Amphibia; order Anura; family Hyperoliidae; genus Hyperolius; species Hyperolius riggenbachi. The sequence continues at coordinate 273,205 of NW_027152349.1, read as the reverse complement.
TCCTCTGCCCGGAGTCTGTCCCTCTCGGCCTGGAGTCGCTGGGCAGCTTGTTCCCTCTCTGCTTGCCGATGTTCCAGAATCAGCTTTAGGCGCAGTTCGGGCTCAGCCGAACCTAGTAGCTGTAGGTCGGCTTCCAGAGATGTCATCTCCGTGTTAGGTGGATCATCCAGGACATCGTCTCCACTCGCATCCTGTGGCGGGAGCGATTCCTCCTCTGGCGTGTCGTGAGCTGCATCTGCTGACGTTGAAGCACGGGCTCGTTCTGCCTCATCATGCTCCTCGAGCGCACGAACTAACTGCTCCTTAGTCTGGCCGCTCACCGTCTCGATGCCTTTGTGCTCACACAGGTTGAGTAGTATCTCTTTGTTTTGCCTTGCATAGCTGGATGCTTTCTGAGCCATCGTGTTGCACAAAATAAAAAGAAAAAAAAAAAAGGGGGGGAGGGAAAGCAAACACCAAGTGTGTATCTTTGACCAAAAAAAAACGTATATAGATTCTGCACTGAGTAGACTTCTGTAGGCTAGTTGCTTCTAGCAAGCTTCCAGCCTTTAGTACTCAGAATAGCGAGCTAAACTGCGTACTAATGTACTAAACGATCCCACCACTGCCAGCCAATTATGTCAAGAACCGGCCCGCGGCACGCCTGCGTATACGGTTCCCGACTGCGGGTTTGACCAGATTAAGCGGGGAACAGCCTTATTTAAGCTACAACCAAGGCTGGAACCCCTCAAACACTTCCCACTGCCACCACTAGCGTTGCTAGACACGTTCACTCAGCTATCGAGTGCTCAATACGCACTCCGCGTTTTCGGATTTGGGTCAGCTTTGCGCTTAGGCCAAATACGGGAACGCCACGCACCCACACACCCACATAGTTGCAATCTTACACTGTCGTGAAGCAAAGACCCACTAACAGTCGTTCCGAACGATACTGTTAGCCACTCTGCTGTCGCTGCTTGCACTGGCGTTGTTCGTACGTTGGGTCAGCTGCGCGCTTAGGCCAACGTATGACAAACGCCCCCACACACAATGCAATTACAATTTCATACGGTAGTGTTGCTCAAGCGTACAATTAGGCATGAACTTATACACGGTTACACTTCAGTCTCTTCTAGGCTATGAGTGTTAGTTTAGTACGGCAGAAGTCAAACTTATTAAATAATAATTTAATATTTCAGAAAAAACATAAAACAGTGCAGAACTGAATATATACAAAAAGATTACAAAAAAACAAAGTAAAAATAGTTACAAGATAAAATGTACAAAGATAACACACAAAGCGATTTTGCTTACCAAAATAAACGGGAAATAAACGTACCAGCGTATCGATCTGGTGTTGTTGCGGGCGGTACGCACTTCTGGTCAGGAACCAGGTTAGTTCTAGCCGTGTGAGCTACCTCCAAGAACTACAAGTTGTGGCTATCCTAGCTGCGGTTTTATACTATGAAATACGCCTGGAGGCTGTAAGCCTGTGTGGACGGGGGGAAGCTAGATTTAATAACATCCTCAGACATAATTTGATTTCCCAGGTAAAAGTCTACTATACATCAAAGATTGTGAAGTTAGGCTTTCAACTCCAGGTGAAAACTTGATTAAGGCGTTTTCCTGTCTCCGTTCTCAGACATAAATGGGATTTCCAGAGATCCACATACATGAAAAGGGTACTATAGCACACACACAAAACAAAAGACTTCCTTCACTTCCAATCTCCCCAGGTTACAGGTGACAATTGATTAAGGCTTTCACATTGCAGCAGGATGTCCTGTGTGATAGGTGACTGGTCGTATTCACTGAAGACCTCTTTAGATGCAAATGTAGGTCTAGTGACCCACCCACACAAATACAGGAACAGTCAATGAATCTAGCCTGCATCTCTACACCTTTGACATACCACAGCAGATATAAAAATGGGAAAATGAAAATATATTACTGTATTATCCTTAACAGCATCAGCACCCCAATATATCTCCACATGAGGCAAGAGATAATAACCCATATTATCTCTTGCCTCTGACGAACCTGGCAATTGGCCTGGGAAACGGCTGTCAGGCCTTAACCAGTTGCCGACTGCTGCACGCCCATTGGCGTGAGCAGTGCGGCAGCCCCAGGACCACTCCACACCCATTGGTGTGAATGGCCTGAGCGGGCTCTAGCTGGGGATCGTGCGCACCGATGCGCGTACATCCCCGGCAGTTTACTCCGCCCCCTGTGTCTTTCGCCCACTGGCCAATTAGCAGCGCCGGTGGGCGGCGATCTTTCAAACGAGCCAATCAAAGTGTATAATACACGTTGTTTTGGAAACAACGTGTATTATATGTGCTGCCTCCTCCTCTGGTGGTCACAGTGTCCGAGATTGACCACCAGAGAGGATGGCAGCTCGCACGTGAGCCCTGCACCACATTGCCCCCCGCAAATCACCCCTCACTGGACCCTACCGCCTTGTTTATGCATCTGAGTGAGGTCTGATATACATCTTGTCACCTTTTACCAGCGCTGATTGAGGTCTGAGTGACATTTAGTGACATCTGAGTGACATCTATGCATTTGTGCACTGTGGATTGACATTTGATCACCTGTCACCAGCTCTGATTTGCATTTGATCATCTCTGATTGCCCTGTGATTGATCTCTGTTTACATTGCTTGGCATCTAACAGCTGCAATGTGATTGACATCTGGTCGCCTGTCACTAGCTCTGATTGAGGTCTGAGTGACATCTTATCATCTGTGCACTGTTGATTGACATCTGATTGCCTGTTTTCACTTTGATTGGCCTCTTGATTGCCCTGTCATTGGCTCTGATTGACCTCTGTCTGTATTTAATTGCATTTTATTGCTTTTGATTGTTTTTGATTGCTATCTGATTGCCTCCGACTGTACCTAGGCACCCTTTGTTAGGTAGTAAGTCAGTTAGCGCCCAGCCCACGACACCCCAGTCACTAATTAGTCGCTGATTAGCGTCATCACTGTCGCTAATCTGCATTGGTACTATATAGTATCTGTAAGTGATCAGTATTGATTGCAGTCAGATCTATATAAGTACGTTAGTGTCACCTTAGAGTAGGCTTCACTAAAAACGCAGTGTTTGCCCGATCAGGCCTGATCATTCAGCCGCACTTGCGTTCAGCCCACCCCACCACAGTGACAGCATTTTTTTTTCTGATCACTGCAAAAACACAACCCAATAGCTGTGGCGCTCTAAAGATCAGTTTTGATATTTTTTGATCAAAACTGAGTGATTGTAGCTTTTTCACTTCACCAGTACTCCCGTTTGCTAGACAGGTGCTCTTTTTCCTGGGTAGTCTCAGTGGAATACCCCCTAAATTTAGCAGCCCAAAATGGCAAGAAAGGGGTATTCCCCGGAAGAGGCCTACAGGATTCTGGCCGAGTCGGATGAGAGCGATTGGGACTTCTCATCCGACGAATCATCTGGGTCAGAATATGATCCTGTAGACAGCAGTGGCTCGATATCCGATAGTTGAGGTCCCTGCTAGCGTCAGGCGTACCCGACCCCATGTCATTGGACCACAGGTGGCGCAGGATCAGCCTCAAGGGCAGCAGAGTGGTGCTAGCGCTGATCCAGGTTTTCATGGTGAGGCATACACCAGCAGCGCAGAAACCTCCTGGACTTAGCACCAGTACTGCCGTATTCCCTGGTGAAGTGGCGAGCACCAGTATGGCAGTTGAAACTGGTTTGGTGGCACGTGCAGTAAGACCCCAGTCACAGCCACCAGAAACACGGGACCGTAGAACCCCTACACTCCCAGAGATGCTGGCAAATCCCGATTGTCAACCCCCTGGTTCCACCGCACCCATAGTGCCCCCTTTCACCACCCAGTCCGGAGTCCAGGTGGAGACAGATCATCTAGGATCGGCCCTAGAGTTTTTAAATCTGTTCTTCACCGAGGATCTCTATGACTTAGCCGTGGCAGAGACCAACCGTTATGCCACACAATACATCGCCAACAAACCGAATAGCTACTATGCCCAGCCGTTTCGGTGGAAACCAGTCACAGTTTCCGAATTTAAAATCTTTTTGGGCCTTCTCCTAAACATCGGTCTAACAAAAAAAAAATGTATTGCGGTCCTATTGGTCTACGCACCCAATACATCACATGCCCATGTACTTTGCTGCCATGCCCAGGTTACGCTTTGAGATGATCCTGCGCTTCCTGCACTTTAATGACAACACAACCTGTCATCAAAGTGACCACCCTGCTTACGACCGGCTCTACAAAATTCGGCCCCTCATAGACCACTTTTCATCAAAGTTTGCAGATGCTTACACCCCTGAACAGAACATCTGCGTAGATGAGTCCCTGATACATTTTACGGGGTCAAGTTGTTTTAAGCTCTGTGAAAGGTCCACAGGCTATACTTATGGTTTTAGGATCTATGAGCGAAAAGACTCAAAACGGGAGCCGGTCGAATGCCCTGACTACCTGGGGAGCAGTGGCAAGATTGTGTGGTCCTTGGTGTCACCCTTATTCCACAAGTGGTACCATCTGTACGTGGACAACTACTACACAAGTGTGGCCCTCTATTAGAGATGTAGCGAACGGTTCGCCGGCGAACGGTTCCAGGCGAACTTTGGTGGTTCGCGTTCGCCTACACCAGGCGAACTTTTGCGGAAGTTCGATTCGCCCCATAATGCACTATGAGGGTCAACTTTGACCCTCTGCATCACAGTCAGCAGGCACATTGTAGCCAGTCAGGCTACACTAAGCCCTGGAGCCCCACCCCCCTTATATAAGGCAGCCTCCGGCGGCCATTACACTCACTCGTGCCTGCTGCAATAAGACAGACTAGGGAGAGCTGCTGCAGATTGTTCTCCTAGGGAAAGATTAGTTAGGTTCTTGGCTGCTTAGCTTGCTCCTGGCTGATTATTATTGCCTTTATAGCACTCCTCAACAGCTCTTTTCAGAGCTAATCCTGTACATTCTTTTTTTTCCTGTGTGTCAAACTGACACTTTTGTTGCATGCACAGCCTTGCTAATTCATAGTGTGTGTGCCACTGCCAGCAGCCCAGCACATTCAGTGACTACCTGTGTGTGTGACAGGAAGCTTCACATTGTACTACCCAGTACTGCATATAAACCTGTTGAGTTTACTTAACCCACCTCATCACTGCATCTAACTAGCTTTCTGTTGAGTGAACCCAGGTCACTGCATCTAACTACCTGTTGTGTTGAGTGAACCCAGCTCACTGCATATAACTACCTGTTGTGTTGAGTGAACCCAGCTCACTGCATATAACTACCTGTTGTGTTGAGTGAACCCACCTCACTGCATCTAACTACCTTTACTGTTCAGTGAACCCAGCTCACTGCATCTAACTACCTTTATTGTTGAGTGAACCCACCTCACTGCATCTAACTACCTTTATTGTTCAGTGAACCCACCTCACTGCATATAACTACCTGTTGTGTTGAGTGAACCCACCTCACTGCATCTAACTAACTTTATTGTTGAGTGAACCTACCTCACTGCGTCTAACTAACTTTACTGTTCAGTGAACCCACCTCACTGCATATAACTACCTTTTGTAACGATCTTGTGTTGTTGCTCAGATGTCTGATTATATGGTGATCTGCAGAATCACCAACAATGCAGACGCTATACCTGATTATGGGTGACCTGCAGAATCACCAATAATACTAGTATAGCAGACAAAGAGCTGAGTGCGTAGTGACTTGGTGCTACCGTAACTTTAATAGCGAAAGAGGCCTCACCAGAGGGGCTGGTGAGGTACTATCAGTACACAGAGCGTGCACTAAAGTACTCGCTCCAGCAAGCTGGAGAAACAATACTGAAAGAGGATGAATCTCCCGAGGAGCGGGTGATTCAGAATGAACTGCAGGCAAGAGAACACCCGAGGGGCGGGTGACTCAGACTGTACTGCAGGCTAGTGATCACCCTAGGAGTGGGTGAGTTAGACTGTACTGCAGCCTAAGAGACACAATAAACTACAAATGACAGATTACCTAAGGAACAGGTAATTTAAGGCTGTACTACAGCCTAGCAGAACTCTTACACCAGAGGAGCTGGCGTAGCTAGCACCTCACCAGTGGCGAGGGCCCACTGGTGAGTAGGATGGTCAGGCAGGCAAGGTTCGGCAACAGAGAGGTAAGTATTGGTACAGGATCGTGAGACAAGAGAGTAATCGGTAATCAGGCAGAGATTCAGCAACAGGAAGGTATGTATCGGTACAGAATCGTTAGACAGGAGAGAAATCGGTAGTCAGGCAGAGGTTCAGCAACAGGTAGGCAGATGGGCAAAAGTACAGGATCAGAAAGCAGAATCAGAGTCAGTGTAAATAGCTAAGAGTCATACACAGGAGATCAATACAGTAAGCATAATCCTAATCTAGGTGTGAAGTCCTTGGCATCAACACCCGGGAACTAGTCTAAACAAATAACAATAGCAAGTAGCAATATCCTAGACTAGGTGTGAAATCCTTAGCATCAACACCAGGGAACTAGCCTAAGGTCTGAGCACTAACACGCAAGCATTAACGACAACAGACGATGAGTGAATGAAGCCCGGAGGCTTAAGAAGCAGAGGAGACCCCACTGGCACGCCCCCCTTCCATCAGCCAATCCTGGGCGCCGTGGGACTTCTCTGATGTCAGCCGACCCGTAGGTCAGCTGACGGGCTTCCTCCCTGCATAAAGGTCCCGTCTGTGCGCAAGGCGACCCCCTGCCCGAGAGAACGTTCCATCCTCGGCGTCCTAGACGTTGGACGGACGGATGGCCGCATGGAGGCAGCTGCGGCGGAGGTGCTGTTCGCCGCAGCTGCCTCGTGTCTTACACCTTTATTGTTCAGTGAACCCAGCTCACTGCATATAACTACCTGTTGTGTTGAGTGAACCCAGCTCACTGCATCTAACTACCTTTATTGTTGAGTGAACCCACCTCACTGCATCTAACTACCTTTACTGTTCAGTGAACCTACCTCACTGCATCTAACTACCTGTTGTGTTGAGTGAACCCAGCTCACTGCATATAACTACTTGTTGTGTTGAGTGAACCCAGCTCACTGCATCTAACTACCTTTACTGTTCAGTGAACCCACCTCACTGCATCTAACTACCTTTACTGTTCAGTGAACCCACCTCACTGCATCTAACTACCTTTACTGTTCAGTGAACCCACCTCACTGCATCTAACTACCTGTTGTGTTGAGTGAACCCAGCTCACTGCATATAACTACTTGTTGTGTTGAGTGAACCCAGCTCACTGCATCTAACTACCTTTACTGTTCAGTGAACCCAGCTCACTGCATATAACTACCTTTATTGTTCAGTGAACCCACCTCCCTGCATCTAACTACCTTTATTGTTGAGTGAACCCACCTCACTGCATATAACTACATTTACTGTTCAGTGAACCCACCTCACTGCATATAACTACCTTTATTGTTCAGTGAACCCACCTCACTGCATATAACTACCTTTATTGTTGTAAGAGAACGCGGAAAAGCCGCCGCATGTACTGGCGGCAAGACGGCTGATTCCGCGTCCAGCGCGGCGGTTTGTCCGCAGTGGCGTGCGTCTGGGTCTGTTAGTTCACACAGGTTAAGGAATACGCATGCGCTGAGAGGCAGAACCTTTATGACAAACAGGGAGGGATCAGCTGAGCAGGTTGGTCAGCTGATCTCAAAGCATGTGGCTATTGGTTGATCGCTGATGGGTGGCGCCGGAGAGCGCTGCTCTATATATAGTCACTGCTGGCCAGTCTCAGGTTGTCTGCCGTTGCGAACACTTATGTGTTAGAACCAGGAGGACCTGGGAATTCACACTGAGCCAGATTACTTCTGTTTATTATTGTGTTATACTTCAGACTAGTTCCATGGTGTAGAGACCACGGACCTCACACCCAAGACTAGGCATTGTTGATATCTGTTATGACCTATTGCATTCCTGACTATCCTTCTGCTTTCTGATTCGGTACCTACGTATATCTGATTACCTGTTGCCAAACCCTGCCTGCCTTGGATACCGAATCAGTCTTCTGCTTTTGTACTTTATCTGTCTGTGTGTTGCCAACCTGGCTTGCCCGACCTTGAGAGCTATCTCTCCCCTTAAGAGATAGTCTCCAGACCTGCTAGTGACATCCACCCTTCAGGTGTCACTCACTTACATGTCCTTCCTACCTTCACCCTGGGACTCCACCCCTTTGGAGGTCTCAGGTTGCTGGAAAGTTTTTGTACATCCCAAAAGGCGGTATCGCCCGTACTGCCAAAGACCACCTGCTCCTCGGGTGGTCTTACTCAAAGTCATTACTGATGCACCAAACACTCACACTATAAAGGTGTCCAGAGGTTAGTTATACTTGGATTATCGGTGATTCTGCAGATCATCAACAATCAGATTCTCTCTGTGTGCTGACACCGATCGTTACAATTGTTCAGTGAACCCACCTCACTGCATCTAACTACCTTTATTGTTGAGTGAACACCCCTCACTGCATCTAACTGCCTTTACTGTTCAGTGAACCCACCTCACTGCATATAACTACCTTTATTGTTGAGTGAACCCAGCTCACTGCATCTAACTACCTGTTGTGTTGAGTGAACCCACCTCACTGCATCTAACTACCTTTACTGTTCAGTGAACCCACCTCACTGCATCTAACTACCTTTATTGTTCAGTGAACCCAGCTCACTGCATCTAACTACCTTTACTGTTCAGTGAACCAACCTCACTGCATCTAACTACCTTTATTGTTCAGTGAACCCACCTCACTGCATCTGACTACTTTTACTGTTCAGTGAACCCACCTCACTGCATCTAACTACCTTTACTGTTCAGTTAACCCACCTCACTGCATCTAACTACCTTTGTGTTGAGTGAACTCACCTCACTGCATATACCTAGCATCTCCCCGAGATGGACAAAATGGACAAACCAGGTAGAGGAAGAGGTAGAGGCAGACCCAGAGGAAGGCCACCTGACAGTGGCAGGTCTGTGCGAGGTGGTGTTGCTGTGACTTCGCGCGGACCTGGCCCAAAGTACAGTGCTCAGAAGAAGGCACGTGCCATCACTTCCCAAAATTGTGAGGATGTGTTTGAGTATTTAACACAGAACACCTCATCTCCCGCAGCCACCAGCGCTAGTACAAGCACCACATCCGCTGTATTTGACACTTCGCAGGAGTTATTTGGTGGTGGTAGTGAAATCACTGATTCACAGCCAATAATGCTACAACAAGAAGAAGGCGCAGGTACACCACCTCATACGTCTGTGTTAGGTGCCGATAGTATGGTCGTAACGTGTGAGAAGGGGGATGGGTCAAGGGTCCACCTGACCATGGATGCCTGGTCTGCCAAGCACAGGCAGGGCCGGAGGGCTGCTACATTACGTACACAGCCCATTGGGTCAACCTGGTGACCGATGGCAACAAGCAGGGAGTACGTGGCTGCGCAGCGAACCAACTTGTGACACCTCCACGGCTTGCAGGCAAGCCTCCTGCCACCTCTTCTATGCCTGCTACATCCTCTTCGCTGTCGTCATCCTCCTCCTCCTCCTCCTTGGCTGGTGCCGCGATCTCCTCTCCAGCTACACAGCCCCCGCACCCCAGGGGCCTATGCTGCATGCCAGGTACGACGGTGTCACGCCGTCTTAGACATGTCTTACCTCAAAGCGGAGAGTCACGCTGGAGCAGCTCTCCTGGCTGCTCTTAACAAACAGGTGGAGCAATGGCTGCCCCCGCACAAGCTGGAGATCGGCAACGTGGTGTGTGACAACGGCAGCAATCTCATTTCCGCGTTGAATTTGGGAAAGCTGACACATGTACCCTGCATGGCACATGTGCTGAATCTGGTCGTGCAAAGATTTGTGTCCCAGTACCCAGGCTTAGAGGACGTCCTGAAGCAGGCACTCCACAGGCTTGAACTTGCGTTCAGTTTATTGCATGTCGATTGAGAAGAGAAGTCGCCTAAGTCACGACAGTGTTCAGTACCTGACCTTTATCAAAATGAATGAGGCATGGATCCCGGAGGGCTACTGCACGACCGAAGACTAAGTCAGTCCCCACACACAGCATCTCTGCCTGCAGGCCGCTTGACTGCCTTCTCCACCACCACCAACAGGGTCCAGGACTCTAGGCAGATTCCTGAATTTTTAAGGCTGCTGCTAGCAGCGGCCACTATACTAATTTTTCTGGTGCGTGTACATGTCTGCCTAATTTTTCTGGCTGCATTGCGGACGGCTGCAACAAAAAAATAAAAGGCATGTACATGTGCCCATCCCCCTTCGTGATCATTACCTTGCCACGGTGAAGGGGCTTGCGTATCACAATGAAGCAATGACCGCCGGCTATTTGAGTGTCTCGGGTGGGGGTGGCACTCAAAAGATAATAAGGTCGTTGCTTCATTGTGGTCAGACCAAATTTGATCAGCTGGACAGTCACTGTTGTTCTATTTAGCTACCACAGCCCGGCGACCATATGGGCTTGAAAACCGCCACGGCCTACACTCTCGCCATGGTGCGCACCAGTCCAGCATGGCCGTCATTACGCAAACAGCTTTTTGCAGTGCGTTACACAGTGAGTTTGGTGTGTCAGTCAGCAGAGCCGGATTAAGGCTAAATGGGGCCCTAAGCAAAGTAACTGATTTGGGCCCCCCATCATATTGTAATAGAATCAGAAGATGCAGCTGCACAGCAACATGCCGCACACACCGGGGCAGCCGAGCTACTGGTTGCTATGGGCAACAGCCCGCTTTCCTCTGTGGGTGCACAATGCAGGGAAAAGCAGCGGCAAATTGCAGAGTGAGAGATGAATGGCTGGGACATTTGCACTCAGGGGTTTGGGCGCCCCTGTGAAGAGGGCGCCAGATATCACAGCAGCAGCACTTTCCCCCGCATCTCCAGCCTGGCAATAGCAGAAAGCTCTGGACACCGTCAAACCGGAAGCCGTTCCCCAGACAGAATTACATAACCACCCCCACCACCAAACAACCGATTTCCTCCCAAACTAGACAGCCACCATGTAGCCTCCATCCCAGTGAATACGATAGTCCAGCAGAGAAGGCAGCCGCAGCGGGGGAGAATGACAGCACCAGATGACTCACATTTACCTATTGCGATCCAAGCAATAGAGGTCCCGTCATCCGGAGCCCATCTGTCTCCTCTAGAGTGCTGCCGCTCTGTTACTACTACTATTACTACTTCCTACTTCCTGTCTGATCTGAGAATCATGAAGTTTAGAGCGAGCGGCTGCACTGTAGAAGAGACAGATGGGTTTCAGATGACGAGATCTCTATCGCTTGGATCATGGATAGGTGAGTGAGCATTTGCCATCTGCTGCTATCATTCTTGCTGCAGCTGTGGTTCTCTGTGGGAAGGGAGGGAGGAGTGGGCAGTGGCAGCGTGCACAGTAGCAGGAGGGGGACCTAGGAGAGCCTGGCTCTGAAGACAATCAGCAGCGCACGGCATCATTTGACAAGACATATAACATTTATATCGCGCTTTTCTCCTGGCGGACTCAAAGCGCCAGAGCTGCAGCCACTAGGACGAGCCCTATAGGCAGTAGCAGTGTTAGAGAGAATTGCCTAAGGTCTCCTACTGAATAGGTGCTGGCTTATTGAACAGGCAGAGCCGAGATTCAAACCCTGGTCTCCTGTGTCAGAGGCAGAGCCCTTAAAAGGACTCTGAGCAGTGCCTGTGGGTATGCCTTTAAGCATACCCACAACTAATTACATCCTCACACCTACCAGCATGATGTTTGTAATTATATCCCCCTGGGTTCCTTATATTTCATTGCATTGTGCTGAATCGAGCTGCTGACTTTGGAGAAAAGTCGTCCTGTGTAATACAATGTAACTATGTAAAGATGCATATCATTTTGAAGCTCTCTTTCTCCTCTTTCCAATGATAGATAAACTGCCACCCTACGCCTTTTAGTTTTTGCTATTTTTGCGATCGAAATTGCTGTGGCCACAATTTCGATAGCGAAAATAACGAAAACTAAAAGGCACAGGGTGGCTGTTTATATATCATTGGAAAGAGGAGAAAGAGAGCTTTAAAATGATATGCATCTTTCCATAGTTACTGCACTGCTCAGTCCCTTTAACCATTATACCATTTAGCCACTGCTGACAGGATGGCGAGGGCTGGTTTATGTGCTGATGGGGCCCCTTTGACTCTGAATGGGGGGCCCCAAGCGACTGCTTTTGTTGCCTGGTTGGTAATCCGGCCCTGTGTCAGTGTGAAGCAGTACTCTAATTACACTCCCTGATTGATGTATACACATGCAAGATGTTTGAAAGCACTTTTGGCCTGCAATTTAGCATTGAATGTGATTTCTGCCCTTAAAACGCTGCTTTGCATCAAATCCATATTTTTCCCTGTGACTTTGGGCATGTATCCCACTCCGCCATGCCCCCCTCCAGGTGTTAGACCCCTTGAAACATGTTTTCCATCACTTTTGTGGCCAGCATAATTTGTTCTCTTTTTCAAAGTTCGCCTCCCCATTGAAGTCTATTGCGGTTCGCAAACTTTTCCGCGAACCGAACCTTCCGCGGAAGTTCGCAAACACCGTTCGCGAACCGAAAATCGGAGGTTCGCGACATCACTGCCCTCTATCAGCATTTAAAGTTAGTCGGAATTCCCTGCTGTGGCACCTGGTCACCGAGGCTTCCCCCAACGGCTCACTAGTACCCGACTTGCACGGGGGGAGAGGGCTGCCTTGTGTAACAATGACCTTCTTGCAGTGAAATGGAAGGACAAAAGGGATGTTTACCTTCTGTCCACCATTCATGCAGACATGACAGTCCAAATTCGATGGGTAACTGAGGTCGGTGAAAAACCCCTCGCCGTCCACGATTACAACACAAACATGGGAAGGGTGGACTTCAACGACCAGATGTTGGCTCCCTATTTAGTTTCCTGAAGGACCAGACGCTGGTATAAAAAGGTGTCTGCATATTTGATTTAATTGACAACTTACAATAGTTTTGTTCTCTACACAAAGGCTGAGAAAACGGGATCCTTCCTTCAATTTCAGGAAGAGATCGTTTCAGAATTCCTGTATCCAGGAGGAACTGTGCCCCAACCCCCTGATGTAGTTAGCCGGCTACATGAAAAGCACTATGCTTATAACTTTCCGAGTGCCCCAGGTCAACACACCCTAAAAAAAGCTTGTCATGTATGCAAGAAGGCTGGAATAAGGCGTGACACCACTATTTACTGTCCCACCTGTCCTGAACATCCTGCCCTATTCATAGGGGAGTGTTTCGAGAAGGTCCACTCACAGATACGCTTTTAGAGTAGGGATCTCGAAACATAGCAGTAGGCACACAAGGGTCTCTCAGGGCCAGAGGCGGGACAAGGTCCTCCAGCACCCAAGGCTGAGACACCAAAGTGTGCCCCTCCATCCCTGCCACACCAGCCGTCACACACTGATTGCTATTAGACTAAGAGGTGCCACAGGGCCCACAACCTCCCCAACACCTTAATATCTAGTTATCTGGCTTGCAGTCACTGCCATGTATCCCCTTTTATTATTTCTGTCTGCTTCAAAGACAATTAGGAATGACAGCTGAATGAATTGTGCGCCCCCTCCTCCTGGTTGACTTAATGCTAGTGCATACCTGCGTTACAGCGCGGCTCCTGCGGTGATTTGTATCGGCCCTGAAGTCATGTTGGTCTATGGCGATGCGTTGCGGCAAATTGCCTAGCAAAAGTCCCACTTTGCGGTCCCCACTACGCCGGAAGTGGTTGACTTAATGCTAGTGCATTTCTACGTTACCGCACAGCTCCTGCAGTGATTTGCGTCAGCACGGAAGTCATGTTAGTCTATGGCGATGCAACGATTTTACTTCATACTTGGCCGAATGCCAGACAGGGAATACCATGTACTAACGCGTTATTCCCTGAAGGTCTGTTTTTGGCGATGTGGGTCGGCAGGCGCGACCCACCAGATACACCAATATGTAGTGTGAAACCAGACATCAGGTTTCGAGAGACCCTAATACACAGGGCTGCCAGAAACCTCTCCTTTCACTTGGGACAAAGTGCATAGTGTACTTCGCCACACACTGTTTGCACACTGTCCCATGGGAAAGGAGAAGTTTGTCCTCGGAAGGTAAGTAAAAAAAACAAAAAACAAAAAAAAAACAATGGGTAAGCAATACAGTTAAAATTGTTAATGTTTGGTTAAAAAGTTTCAATAAAGTTTATCAAAGTTAATGTTAATTAATTTATTGCATTGCTGCTTGCTTGTTTTTTTTTTTTTTTTGGGGGGGGGGGGGGGTTTGTGTGTTTTCTTTTTCTCTCCCTCTCTCTTTTACCATCCTTTAGCCTTCCAGGTGGACCGACCGACTGATCGACCAACCAGCTGCAGCACTGATGGTGCATCCTGACAGAAGCATTGCGCTTCTGTCAGATTACACACAAGTCGGTGCATGCAGCGCTGCAGGTGCAGGATGAGATTTCTCCTAGGCAGTAAGATACGTTTGCCAAGGCATATGAGCTGAAGGGCGGTGTTGGAGTTCCTATGCTTTGGCAAGCACTTTGTATCAAAACCGGCAAAGGTTTTTTCATCCACATCGATCGATGTGAATGGATTAATCGGGTTTGCCAGGGCATAGGAGCAAAGTGGGTTTGGAGAATTTTGTGGGCGGTGCTCCTATGTCCTGGAAAACGCCATGCCCCTCTTTTTTCACATTTTTCGGCAGATATTGCTTCATCCTCATTGATCAATGCGAATGCAAGAACCTTTGCCTTTCAGTTTTTTCTTTTATGGAAAAAAAAAGTGCATCACCCGTATGCCCAATATAAGGAGTATAGCAGAAACTCTTAATACTGGCCATACATGTAATGATTGCGGAGACCCTAAAATGCCAGGACGGACCCCACAAATGACCCCATTTTGGAAAAAAGACACCACAAGGTATTTGAAATATTATATTTTGATAAAGTTTAATTGACAAGGATCCTGTTGATTAGACTTATGTCTGAGGTTATTTAACTAGTGGAAGTAATCTCCCATTTGGAAATATTGTAAGGTGAGCAAGGGATCTATGGAAAGGTGGTTTGGCTTCTATTATAGTTCAAGAGTCTTTATCATCTTTTTTCTGTCTTAAAGGGTGTTTGAAGGAAAAGCATATGCCACTATAACCCCCATAGTAATACGAGATGCTTTCTCCCCCACAAGGTAGCTAGCCATCTGGCTTCTATTATGGAGAGTTGGGGGTAGGGAAATTCCTTTTGAGCTAGAGCTGGACAAAGTAGCTTGTGTAATTCTCTTTCAAACATCTGAATAGGGTTACATGAGGAAGCTAGCAAGATTGTATTTGTATAATAATTATAGTATCTTTAGAATAGTGAGTTATATGTAAGAACATATATATAGTTAGTAATGAGTAGATAGATTATAATAAGTACATTTGTTTAGTATATAAATTTATATGTGTTAGTAGATAGAACTAAAGTATCATTTGAATCAACCAATCAGAAGGCAGCTTGGAATCTAAGACGTCAGAAGTTAGGTTGTTATTTAAATAAGGAGAAGGGGGGTTGAGCTCTCACACACGCTGGTCATTCTTAGATGGACTTTGGACTGATGCACACATATCTAAGTCCTACTATTCTCACAAACATTTCAAGACAAAGAAACTTTATTTAATTCTTATTTTATTTAAGATCTTTAATAACTCTTTTATTTTACTTAGAAGATTTGTACTATGGACTTTGTATATTTATAAGCTGAAACAATAAACCTCATTAAAAGGTGATTTTTGGTCAACGCCTATCTCTGACTGGAGAACAAAGACATTTGCTGGAAAAGTCATAAAAGCTTCTATTTAACATAGTGGCGAGCCAACAAAGGACTTGGAAAACAATATTTTCACTTTCATCACGGGGGAAGATTGATATTTGGAAGAATTTTTATTCATTTTTTTTTAACTTTGATTTTGGCGGGAAAAAAATCTTCCTATCTCTGAAAGTGTTGGAAGTTTTCCAAGAGAATCTACAGAGGCTTAAAGTGACGGTTTTCCAGAGGTTCCACCGACTAGAGTCTGATAAGTATGGATTTTATTAATTTTTCCGCAGAGAAGAGTGATTTGTTGTTTAAGGATTTAGGGACATGCACTAAAGATTCTGAGTTGTGGATTTCTATGTATAACCAATGCATGGCTGCTAATGAAGAAATAGATTCTTCTAGATTTACTTTGTGTAAGATTAAAAAGAAAACGAAAAATGTAATGAAGTTAGTACAGATGTTCAATTCTTTGATTATTGGTGAGGCAAATGAGTCACATGTTACCACAGACGTGCAATCTGCATCTCAGATTTGTGCGGTTCAGCAGCAGTCAGAGGGCTGTTCAAACTGTGACATATTAGCAGCATACTTAGAAGAATTGGAGAAGCAATTAGAATTTAGGACACAGCAAATGCTAGAAATGCAGAGAAAAAATTTAATTTCTGTGGTTACAAAATCTGGGACAGACACAGACCCAACAGTTTCTCCATTAAGGGCTCCACCTAGTGGTTGTCCTAGTAAACAGCATGTATTTCCAGATCCATTAACATGTGTTGAGGGTGACAGCAGCATGAATGCTGAAAGTAAAGAGGATGAAGAAGAAGAGCTTACTCACAGGGAATTAATTAAAAAAGAAATGCTAGATAGAGCTAGAAAATTAAAATTAAAAATACATGATCAGTTGATGAAGATATTTAAGATGCTTCCACCTTTTAATAAAAGTTTGGATGCCGTTGAATTGATTACAATATTTGAAGATTTCACGGACAGGTTCAATTTGTCCCAATTACAGAAAAACACTGTGTTCCGTTTGTGGTTACCTAGTCACATGAGTAAACGTTTAGAACCAAGTGTTATTTTATCAGCTGGAGGTGACGAAAGACACCACACTGAGGACGATAGACTAAGACAGTTATTAAAGTTCATGACAGGAGATGAAGTTCCAAATTTGGATTTGTTAGAGTCATTAAAGGCTACTCTTGAAACTGATCCTTTTGAATTCAAACAGAAATTCTTAAAGATATATAACATGTTGTTTACAGTAGAGGATGAGTCAGATTTAGCTTTAAGAAAAGCTTTTGTTAAGAAATTTCAGTATTTGGATCCCATCTCAGCTACTATCGCGGTAGAAAAAGAGAATCTGAATCAAATAGCTGCGTTCATTGACAAAATTCGCAGGCAGATCAGAACTAAGAATATCAAAGCTAAAATTTCTGCTAATAAAAATGTTGAAATGCAGGGAGGAGACTTGGGGAAGGTTTCTTTTACAAAACCAGCTGATGCTGCCCCCTGCAGGAATGAGAAGGAGAAGCAGGCATACCAAAGATCTCCAATGGTTTGTTATTATTGCAATAAGCCTGGACACACTAAATGGAAATGTTTTAGATTTTTGAATGATGTGCAAATGCGGAAGAACTTTGGCAAAGAAAACGGATTGGTCAATTTTCAATCCAAACCTTCTGCTCCTGCTGCAGAGGTAGAAGTTCAGGCATCTTCACCATATGCACCTCTGATCAAACAGTTACATGAAATCAAGATCAGCTATGATGGTAATGATGATAATGACAGGTTTCAGTCAGTGGGCCTGTTAAAAACTCCGTGACTAGCAGAGGTTAAACCAATCAGGAACTTGGAATTTGTAGCACCTTTATTTTTAGACAATTGTGGGAGACCATTTGTAAAAGCCATTTTAGAGGGAGAGGAATTTTTATTTTTGCTAGACACAGGAGCTCAGATCAGTGTCACAACAAAAGATTTGCCATTACAGCCTGGGGCAAATACATGCGCAGTTGTGGGCTTTGATGGGAAGACAGGTAACAGAGCTACTTTGTGTAGAAATGTGTCTTTTGAAATTCCAGGTTATTTGCAGACTGAAATTGATATTTGGCATTACAAAGGGGCGGAATCGATAATTGGATCGGATGAAATGACGAAAAGAGGCTGGGTTTTGGACCTGGGCAATGCAGTAATTTGGAAAGATTCTATCAACCGTAAACCTGTGTTGCTAGACCCTAACGATTTCCATGAAGTGAGTAGCATTTGCATGACAGAAGTCAAAACCACCTGTCGTAAATGGCCTGAGGTGGATGACAATCCAAGTTTGACAGCTGTCATACAAAAGTATCCTCAGTTATGGGCTCAGTTTCGAAGTGAAGTGGGGACAATGAAAGATGTTGTAGTGAATATTGAGGGCAAAGATCCTCCCCCTCAAAAGCAGTACAAATTGCCGCCAGATGCGATTGAACCGATCGGAAAACTAATTAAAGATTTATTAGATCAAGGCGTTATAAGAAAGGCAAATTCTGTATGTGATTTTGCGGTTTGGAGTATTGTCAAGCGCGATCAGACGTATAGATTTCTGTTGGACTTACGTATGCTTAATAAATATACTCCAAACATTACGACGATAGTTTCCAGTACGCCAGATGTCATGTAAAAATTGTCAGCTAATGCCAAATACTTTTCAAGTCTGGACATAGCCAATGGATACTTCTCCATTAAATTGGCAAGAAGTTGTCAATACAAATTCGCTTTTACATACAACAACGAACAATTTTTATTTACACGTCTGCCTCAAGGTTTTCATTCTTCAAGTTCAATTTTCTGTCAAGCAATGACAAAGGTTTTGTCAAAATTCTCGAGGCCAGATTGTATTATAGCCTACATCGATGATGTTTTGCTGTTCACTGAGACAGAGAGTGAGCATTTGCAACTGCTAGATGAATTGTTCATGATTTTGTCAGAAGCAGGTCTGAAATTAAATACCAGAAAGGTAAAACTTTTGAAAACTGAAGTGGAATTCTTGGGAGTGAAAATAGGCCATGGTGTAAGACAGCCTTTGCAGGAAAGGGTTAAAGCTGTCATGTCACTTCCCATTCCAACCAATCACAAAGCACTGAGACAATTCCTTGGTCTTGTAAATTACTCGCGAGAATTCATAGAAGGCTTTGCTGAAAAAGCAGCGGTTTTGTATGAGTTGTTGCAAGGAGAAAGTAAAGATTGTTTTGGCCCATGGGAAGATCGACACATGAAGGCATTTGAAAATTTGAAAAAGGCTTTGCAAAATGCACCAGCACTAGCAACAATTGATAAGTCACCAGAAGCTAGTTTTGCTATTCAAGTGCATGTTTCAGATGTGTATATATCAGTGGTTCTTTTACAAAAACAAAGTGGAAACTGGAGAATATTGGGATATTTCTCTAGACTGTTGACACCTGTGGAAAAAGGATTTGATGTTTGTGTCAGACATCTGCTGGGAGTTTATTATGCAGTGAAGGCAACTGAACATATTGTGGGATTTAATAACATCATTTTGCAGACTCCCCATTCTACTTTGAAACTTTTGCTAGAGAGGAATTTGCCAGGCGTGACTAACCAAAGATTCAATCAGTGGTTATTAGCTTTGTCGACAAAACAAATCCAGGTAGATCACAATGCTAAGTACATTCTTCCTCAACTTATGGATTATCAAGGGCAAGAACATGTATGTCCTTGTGAGGGTTCAGAAACTTTTCCTTCTCTCTTCCGGCGGGAGGAGCAAAGGTCTGATGAACCAGTGTTTGTAGATGGTTCTAGACATCAAGTTGATGGGAAGTATTGTACAGGCTATGCGATCTGGTATCCTAAGAGAGGTTATGCGATCCAGCATAAATTACCTGGTCATTACTCAGCACAGAGAGCAGAATTGCAAGCTGTCAAAACAGTGCTGGAATTGGATGAAAAGGAGAATAAGAATCCTTTAGTGATTTACACTGATTGTTCTTGGTTGACACGTTCATTGCTAGACTATTTGCCAATTTGGAAGAGAAGAGGTTTTGTAGATTCATCTAACAAGGCTCTTGTGTATAAAGACATGTTACAATCGATTATTGAGATTGCAGAAAGAAATCCTTTAGCTTATGCGATTATAAAGGTTCCCGCTCACAGTAAAGATGATAGTGAGTTGTCTGAAGGTAATTATTTGGCAGATATGTTGGCCAAAGAAGCAGCAATGAGAGGCGTAGAGATAGAACAGGAAAAGTCTAAATTGATTGTCGCAGCTGTCAGGAAAGATGATGATGTCACAAAGGTATCTTTTGCAGCAGAGCAGGCTAAAGATCCTTCTTTAGTGGCTCAAATGACAGATCCTAAATCTCCTTTTGTTTGCAAGGATCAAATGTTGTTTTACGAATTGAGAGGAATTCTGTATCCAGTAATTCCCAAACATTTACAAGTGGAATTTGTTAAATTCAATCATAATAGTTTGGGACATTTGGGCCAGGAAAAGTTGCTAGAAGTTTTGAAGGAGAAGTTTTATTGGGAGAAAATGGAAGAAACAGTGCAGAATGTAGTTCAATCATGTTTGATCTGTGCACAGATAAATCCCAGACCAAAAGGACAGAAACCACCTTTGCAGAGAACTCCACCTGCAGATGGTCCTTGGTCTACATTGCAAATTGATTTTATAGGTCCATTGCCTATGGGTAAACAAGGTTTGAGATATGCATTGGTAGTGGTTGATGTTTTTTCAAAATGGGTAGAAGTTATTCCCTTGAGAAAAGATGATGGATTGAGTACTGCTAGGGCTCTAGTCAGACATGTGTTTGCAACATGGGGAATTCCACAAAATTTATCCAGTGATAGAGGTACACATTTTACAGGAAAAGTGATGCAAGCAATGTGTAATATCATGGGAGTTAAGCAACAATTCCATGTGCCTTATCACCCACAGTCAGCAGGCATTGTGGAAAGGATGAATAGGACAATTAAGCAAAGAATTGCTAAAATGCTAATGGAGAAAGGAAATACTTGGGTAGATGCCATTCCTTTTGTTTTGATGGGTATTAGGAGCACTCCTAATGCAACTACTAAATACACTCCTTTTGAGTTGATGACAGGAAGGAAAATGCCACTTTTGTTTCCTCAGGAAACAAGGTTGTCTACTCCACAGAGAGAGGCTATAGAAAAAACGAAATGGTTACAGTTGTTGCAGGAAAATTTGAATGCAATTTTGCCACATGCTGCATCTCATATGCAGAAAATGGTGCCACCTCATAATTCAAAATTTGTGAAAGGGGCATTAGTGATGGTCAAAATGTTTAAAAAACCAGGACCATGGCACAGTAATTGGGAAGGTCCTTTTGAAATTATTGATACATTGGGCCAAGTGATGATTAAAATTAAGAGACCTCAGATATCTGCTAAAAATATTCGTAGGCAGCAGGAAATGTGGGTTCATGTAGATCAATGCAAATTGTATGTTACAAAATAATGATGCTGCATTTGTTTTGCAGGTATCATGTCTGGGCATAAATCCAAATGGAAGGAGATTAATCCAAAGAATGGATTAAAGGGGGATGCCTTGAAAGACAAAGCAACAGACGTTTTCTTGATGTTTATTTTTTATGTGACTTTGATTACTTTGGTGATCCATTGTTTGACAGTGACAGTGCAAGCTGAAAAAACAAACTTAAACTCTGAAGTTTTGATGAAGGAAAAGACACTATCCAGAGGAAAAGGCTATTCTTATGAAGAGTTTTTTAAAGAAAGCACTGTGGATACCACAAATGACATTGTAGGAGGTTTCTGCCTAGGGTCAGATAATGATTGTTGTTTACAATTGTTTTTCCAACATAATACAAATATAGGTGTCCAAGCAGTGATAGAATCAAGAAATGTATTCACTAAATTGACAGGACAATATATCCATAATGAAATAACAGGAAATATAAATTGTAGTTTAACTGAATTTAATTTCTGGTATGTACAAATCAAGGGCAATGACTCAGCAGTTTGGTCTGGAAATTTTACCAAAGGAACTGGAAGTGAATATAAGAAAGGGGAAAAGGGAGAAAAGGATGTTTTATTGTCTGAAGGTGTAATGGTATTCTTATTTCCTGATAGTAATGCCATTAAAAGTGATGCTGAAGGAGATATTAATAGATTTTGGAAATTTCAAATATCCAGAGGAGATGTAGTAGCAAATATAAAAATTAATTTGACCGTGACAAATATAGAGTATCCAGAGATTAAAGTTATGCCACGTTCTTTAGAAATCAGAGAAGGATATAAGGATATACAATTGATATGCAATACTAGTGTATTGTTACCTCTAAATGCAACTTTAACATGGAGTAAAAATAATGAATTTCTAGGACATTTTTATAAGGGTAATATCCATGTGATTAATCAAGGTGCTAAAGGTAGTGTAAAATGGATAAATTCTAAATTGGTTTATTCTTTAAATGAAGTGGCTATGGAGGATAATGGAACCTATAAATGTTGTATTAGTTTACAAGGATTTCCTACTAAATGTGATATGACTCAAATCACAGTAAAATCTCCTGAAAGCCATTTGTAATGATAAAAAATTCTATAAGGCAAGTCCTTTTCAATTCAATCATTTCCAGACCAAGCCATTGTTAAGAGAAGGTAGATTTGTGATAATTGTTTGGAAGTTTAATATTTCAAGTTGGAAAATTTCCACAAGATATCCAATATGCCAAAATTATCTTGCAAATTCGATACATGGAATGGAACAATGGTTTGAAAATAGTTTTGAAACTTTCCCTAGGAACAAACGAGGTATTATAGAAGGTATTTTAGTAGGCGCAGGAACCATTGGTGCCATAACTAACAGCTTGGATGTAAAAACTTTGAAATCTGATTTAGAAACAGTGGGTTTGTTAGGAGGTAAAGGATTAAAGGTGCAAAGGAATATAAACCAATTGATGGAGCATATGATAATACAAACTGCATCTGTATTAGGTTCTTCTGTATCACATTTGCAAGATATAGCTTTAATGTTGATTGATAGTGAACAGAAATCACAGTTGGCAAGGATATGTTTGGAAACCCAAACTGAATATTCAACAAATTTTAAAATTATAGCACAGGCTTTCCAAGGAGGAATAACACCTCTAGGAATACTACGAAATTTACCTAAGAAATATAAATATGCGTTAAATCATATAGATTTGTGGATTAATAAATGGTACGGATGCAATCAGTATGAATGCATTAGTACATCAATGATACCAATAGCGGGGAAAGAACAAATTTTAGTGCCTGTGACTATATTAGGGGTTCCAGTGAGTAATACACAATTATTGTATTATCAAATGTTTTATAATGATTTTGCCATGGATGAAAACAGTGATAATGTTGATCAATTAGATTTATCATCGTGTTTGCATTTTCAATCAAAGGTTATTTGTTTGCCTAATCAGGGAAAACCTATTTATCATTCATGTTATCACAATCAGAGTCTGTGTACTGCAAGGATTGAAAGGGTTAACACTCACACTGATCTAATCACACACGTGGAACAAAGAAAGATATGTTTTCAAGTAATGTCCAGTGAAGAAATGGTTAAAGGGCATTTTAAATCGTGTGTTCATTCAGAGAAGTTAGTTAGAGGTTTGTACTGTGTAGAAGGGGACATAAATGCAGTTAGTTTAAATGATCTAAGAATCAATATCACATCTTTGATATCTGAAGATGTTGATAGTCTCCCTATACAATATAATGTCTCACAAATAAATGAATTTCCCTGGGATAAATGGACACAAGAAATAATTAAAGACAAAGGATTGTTGTTAACCCTGACTAAAGAGTTGCATGCGGCAGAAATTAAATTTAACCATCAGCAAGGAATATTGGAAAATGTAGAACATGATTTTATTACATTTTCTAGTACGTCTTTTTGGAATAGTTTGAAAAAATCGATAAGAACTTTAGGGAATACTTCAGTATTATCAGCTGCAGGAAATTTATTATTACATCCTATATTCCTTTTGTTTATTATAATAATATTTTGTATTATATGTCAAATACTTTTAGCATTTAGAATTAGGAAATTTTATAGACTAATCAAAATAGAAATTAGGGAAATGGAATTGTATATCAGAACTATAATTCAAAGGAAATTAAGACAATTGATTAATGTGGACAGAGATCTTGGAGATAGAGGAGCTTTACCAAATCTTCATAGACCAGTATGAATGGATACGAATGTGACGTGAATGGGAATTATGTATGATTTTAAAATATTATAATATTTTCAAGGGGGAGATATGAAATATTATATTTTGATAAAGTTTAATTGACAAGGATCCTGTTGATTAGACTTATGTCTGAGGTTATTTAACTAGTGGAAGTAATCTCCCATTTGGAAATATTGTAAGGTGAGCAAGGGATCTATGGAAAGGTGGTTTGGCTTCTATTATAGTTCAAGAGTCTTTATCATCTTTTTTCTGTCTTAAAGGGTGTTTGAAGGAAAAGCATATGCCACTATAACCCCCATAGTAATACGAGATGCTTTCTCCCCCACAAGGTAGCTAGCCATCTGGCTTCTATTATGGAGAGTTGGGGGTAGGGAAATTCCTTTTGAGCTAATGGCTCTCCCCGGCGCTGGCCACGCTTGGGGGGGCCGCCTGCGCCACCCAGCCTCCCCCTCCGGGGTGCTGCTGTGGTTCCCAGGCAGTGAGAGCGCCTGGGACCCTGCGGTCCCCCGGTTGTATGGGGGCATTGGGAAGCCTCCCCGTAGCGCTCCTGGATAGTGCTATTGTAGCATGAACTAATTCCCGCAGGGCGACCGCTTTGCGGCATTGGTTTTTGACCCTGCATAAGTTGGCATGCGAAAGCGAATGCATATTTGCATGAGCATTGCCTCATGAATAGCCAATTAGGCCAAATTTGCTTAGCCAGATATGTCAGGTGTTCACTTGGTGTTTAATGCACACATTCAATTCTTTGTGTAGTGGTTTTATTTTTTTGTCACAAGTTAGTGGAAATTTATTTTTTTGTTTTTTCCTACAAAGTGTAATTTTCCACTAACTTGTGACAAAAAAATAAAATCTTCTATGAACTCACCATACCCCTCACGGAATACCTTGGGGTGTCTTCTATCAAAAATGGGGTCACTTGTGGGGTTCCTATACTGCCCTGGCATTTTAGGGGCCCTAAACGGTGAGGAGTAGTCTGGAAACTAGATAATTAAAATTGACCTGTCAAATCCTAAAGGTACTCATTGGACTTTGGGCCCCTTTGCACAGCTAGGCTGCAAAAAAAGTGTCACACAAGTGGTATCGCCGTACTCAAGAGAAGTAGTATAATGTGTTTTTGGGTATATTTTTACACATATCCATGCTGGGTGGGAGAAATATCTCTGTAAATGGACAATATAGTGTAAAACAATTGACAAAGTTGTCCTTTACAGAGATATTTCTCCCACCCAGCATGGGTATGTGTGAAAAGACACCCCAAAACACATTATACTACTTCTCCTGAGTACGGCAATACCACATGTGTGACACTTTTTTTGTTGCCTAGCTGCGTAAAGGGGCCCAAAGTCCAATGAGCACCTTTAGGCTTTACAGGGGTGCTCACAATTGAGCCCCTCAAAATGCCAGAGCAGTACTAGTACCCCCTAAGTGACTCAATTTTGGAAAGTAGACACCCCAAGGTATTCACTGAGGGGCATGGTGAGTCCGTGGAAGATTTTAATTTTTTTGTCACAAGATAGCAAAAATGGAAACACTTTTTTTTTGTCACAAAGTGTCATTTTCTGCTAACTTGTGACAAAAAATAAAATCTGTTATGAACTCACCATGCCCCTCAGCAAATACCTTGGGGTGTCTTCTTTCCAAAATGGGGTCATTTGGGGGGTATTTATACTATCCTGACATTCTAGCACCTCAAGAAACATGACAGGTGCTCAAAAAAGTCAGAGCTGCTTCAAAATGCGCAAATTCACTTTTTTGTACCATAGTTTGTAAATGCCATAACTTTTACCCAAACCAATAAATATACACTTTCTGGATTTTTTTTTAGCAAAGACATGTAGCACAATAAATTTGGACAAAAACTTGTATAAAAAATTTACTTTATTTAAAACATTTTACCACAGAAAGTTCAAAATATCATTTCCTTGACAAAATTCCTGTCTTTTTTGATGAATATAATAAAAACTAAAAATCGCAGCAGCAATCAAATAGCACTAAAAGAAAGCTGTGTTCGTGGAAAGAAAAGGAGGTAACATTTGTTTGGGTGGTAAGTTGTATGACCGAGCAATAAACTGTTATAGCGGCAGTGGTCTGAATTGTAAAAAATGGCCTGGTCATGGGGGGGGGGGGGGGGGGGGGTTAACACTGCGGTCCTCAAGTGGTTAAAGAGACTCTGAAGTCAAATTTTTTACCATTTTTTTTTTTAATCATGTTTAGCATTATAGCCTCTGTTGAACTGCTGCAATCCTGCCGCAGAATGAGTTTTCGTATAGAAAACGACCTGCAAAGTTCCACAGCTTTGCAGGTCGCAGATCGTGCTGCCCTGGAGAGGCAGAGCTTTGAGCTGTAGCCCAGCCTCTCCGCAATCAATCTCTGCGGATCTCCGCCTCCTCCCTGCCCCTCTCAATGAAAGAAGATTGAGAGAGGCGGGAGGAGATGGCGATCAACAGAGATTGATTGCGGAGGAGGCAGAACTACAGCTCAAAGCTCTGCCTCTTCAAGGAAGTAAAGCCCTGGAGCTTTGCAGGACTTTTTCTCTATGAAGAAACACTCGTTTTACGGCGGGATTGCAGCAATTTTTTTTTTTTTCTTGATTAGCTCAGAGCCTAGCCACAGTTTATGAAGGCCCAACCATATTGATAGGCTTCATCACCACGCTCTTGGTGTTGGGCATAAAGTCTCATCATATTTGCTAATCAGAATTTGCCAATCAAATGTAATTATTTCATAAAATTAAATAAAGAAGGGGAGAAAAGAAACAGACCAAAGATGAAGAAAAGTACCGCATCCTCCCGCGTACAAGACACGCCCCCCCTCAGCAACCACGGGAGCAAAACTGTGCACCCCACAGCTCAACATTTATCTACACACTGCCCTATGCTGGACACCACACACACACACACGCACACAGACACCCGCACAGACACCCGCACAGACACGCGCGCACACAGACACGCGCGCACACAGACACGCGCGCACACAGACACGCGCACACACAGACACGCGCACACACAGACACGCGCACACACAGACACACGCGCACACAGACACACGCGCACACAGACACACGCACGGACACACGCACAGACACACGCACAGACACACGCACAGACACACGCACAGACACACGCACAGACACACGCACAGACACACGCACAGACACACGCACAGACACACGCACAGACACACAGACACATGCACAGACACCCGCACAGACACCCACACAGACACACAGACACACGCACAGACACACGCACAGACACACGCACAGACACACGCACAGACACACGCACAGACACACGCACAGACACACGCACAGACACACGCACAGACACACGCACAGACACACGCACAGACACA
Source organism: Hyperolius riggenbachi (assembly GCF_040937935.1). Taxonomy (NCBI): domain Eukaryota; kingdom Metazoa; phylum Chordata; class Amphibia; order Anura; family Hyperoliidae; genus Hyperolius; species Hyperolius riggenbachi. The sequence goes on along the minus strand of NW_027152349.1, from coordinate 245,876 downwards.
CAGACACACAGACACATGCACAGACACCCGCACAGACACCCACACAGACACACAGACACACGCACAGACACACGCACAGACACACGCACAGACACACGCACAGACACACGCACAGACACACGCACAGACACACGCACAGACACACGCACAGACACACAGACACACAGACACATGCACAGACACACGCACAGACACACGCACAGACACGCACAGACACACGCACAGACACACGCTCAGACACATGCGCACACAAACACACGCACGGACATATGCACGGACACACGCACAGACACACGCACGGGCACACGCACGGGCACACGCACGGGCACACGCACGGACACAAGCACGGACACACGCACTGACACACGGGGACACACACGCACGGACACACGCACACACGCACGGACACACGCACGGACACACGCACGGACACACGCACGAACACACGCACGGACACACGCACGGGCACACGCATGGGCACACGCATGGGCACACGCACAGACAACCCGCTTGGGCACACGTACGGACACGTGCACAGGCACGGACACACGCACAGACACACCATACACACACACCACACTACTAGCACTCGTTCCAGTTGGGGGGCTGTCCCACACTCCCAGTTGTCCCACCCACTGGAGAACACGGTGAATAGAAAAGAAATCACCAAGAGAAAAGTGTAAAAGTGTAAGGAATAGCTACTTAACATTACCCTTAAAATAGTATGGCTAGGATTTGAATTTCTCAGAACAAAAATTATACAGCTTTATCCATCTGTTTTGTTCATTGGTAACAGTCATTGGGGCCTCGGGGGGATGTGAGTACTCTATCTCTAAGAGCTCGTTAAATCTAGTGAGCCAACTTGATATTGTAGGGATAATGTGGGTACCCCAGTGTTCAATAATTAGTTTCTTGCCGATCAAGGTTGAAAACATTAAGAGGTCCATAGATAATTCAGTAGTGGTTTGCAGGCCCTGACCAAAGATTGCCTCTATTTTATTGATACGGAGGTCTAGGTCTGTGTTTACTCTTAAAAAAACCTCAACCTTTTTCCAAAATTTCTGGATTGAGGGGCAGGACCACCAAATGTGGGAATAATGTAATACTGGATAAGAACATCTCCAGCAAATAGATGGAACGGAACTGTATAATTTATTAAGGGCATCCGGAGTAGAATACCAGCGCATGATTACTTTATATTGCATTAATTGAAGTACTGTATTTTTAGGCATCCAAACATTCTCTATAAAGCTCGACCAGCGTTTATTGTCCAGATTAATTTGCAGTTCACCTTCCCACCTCTCCCTAATTCTGTCCCGTGAAGTGCCCGTGAAGTGCAGCAACGACCCATACAGAAGTGACAAGCTCCCTGGGGGTTTAGTCCTAGCCAGAAACCATTTTTCAAAATTGGAAACTTCCGTCCTAATAGGGCCTAAAGACCTGATTTCTTTGAGTATATAGCTTGATATTTGATAATATTTAAAAAATGGAAAATGTGGAGGCGGGCTGGCTAGACCGAACCTTCCCAGGAAATCCCAGAGTCTAGTATCTTGTTCTAAACCAGTTCCATTAAGCCAAGTCCTGTCCATCCCTGGGGTAAAGCCAGGGTTATTAACTATAGATAATAGGGGGCATGGTCCTGGGAGTGTTTTAATCAAATATTTAAAAGTAGTCAGAGTTGGGCCTATTAATGGTTGAGTACAACCTCTAGACAACCTGTTCAGTACCTGTAGATTGCATGACAGGGCAAAATGTTCGTTCAGATATTCTAGCTCCAGATCTGTCCAAAAGCTATGATCTTTGCCCTTCCTCCAGTCTAGTATTCTACCCAAGTGGACTGCTTGGTAATACTTATAAATATCCGGTATAGCCAGCCCTCCTCCTTCCCTCTTTTGAATAAGGTGTCTATGTGAGATTCTACTTTTTTTGCCCCTCCATATAAATCTCTGCAGAGATTGCAGCAATTTAACTTAGGCTATAATGCTAAACATGATTAAATTTAAAAAAAACTGGTAAAAAATGAGACTTCAGAGTCTCTTTAACATTATATGTACTGTCGGAATGCTGTGACTTAATTAAAGGTGACTTGAATTGCTTTTGTGGTCAGTGCCCTGAGTCTGTTACTCTTCCTCCTCCAATCTGATGCTGGTTATCCGGAGGCACGGCCATAGCACATGCTTCTCCCAGCCTACCTGCTATCTAGCGTCGGTCAACTTTCCTCCTATTGCTGACATCATTGGATTCCAGTGGTTATGGAGGTGTGTTTAGCTATTGGGCATAGTAAAGAGATGATTTGCATATTCACTTCAAGCTGAATAATCACAAACAACTTCTGATTTAAGAATGCAAACTTCAGTTTTGCATAGTATTTTAGTAAGGAGGCTTTTTGGTCTCTTTCAGCCCATTACATGCTCCTATGAGTTCTGCTTCACCATGCTTGCTGGGCAATCTGTAACTCTAACTTAAAGGGGAACTGTAAGAAAAATAAACCCCCTTGGGGATATTTACCTCTGGATCCTAATGAGGCTTCCCCTGACCTCCTCAGCCCCTCGGTTCCAGCAATGGCTGCTCCGAAACCACAGCCGACAAGGATGTCGGCTTTGGCATAGGCGCTGTAGCACCAGCAACATTTACCTTCCCTGGCTCCAGCGCAGGCGCAGATTGGGCTCAGGCAGAAATAGCTGAGCCAAATCGGGTCCGCTCTACTGCCCAGGCAGGAGCGAGTCGCTTCAGCTATTTCAGAATTATATTTGCTCACCAAATATAGGGTAGCTGGCAGTGGAACCTAGGGACAGAGGATGAGGGGGAAGCCTCATTAGGATCCAGATGCCCCCCCCCCATAGTACGGTAAGTACAGGAGATGTTTTTATTCTTACAGATCCTCTTTAACAGAATGAGTAAGCTTTCGGCTACTCGGCGGTCTTCAGACTAGAATCCTGTATGCTGACAAGATGTTAGAGCAGACATCTAAATACATGCAACATCAAAAGGGCATACATCTATTTTTTTTTTGCATACATAAACATGTCATTAAGATGATGTAAGAGTGAACAGAGGTGCCAGCCGGATAAAAGGTTCTAAAAGGCTTAAAATCCCTCAGGAGGTGGTGGTGGACTCGCCTTCCCAAAGCAGACAAGATACCACCAGTTTTATGACAACAGGTTTGTTAATATAGGCCAAAACAAACAGTGCAACACGTTTCACGGGTACGTTCCCGCTTCCTCAGGCAATAAACAGATAGGAGTGAGAAGGAAAGAAAAAAAACAAAAGGAAAGGGGGGGCTATTAGGGGGGGGGGGTTAGGGAGAAAATAAGGGTGGGGCAAAACTCGATGCAATCAAATGTAGTAAAATGCAGTAAACCAGACTCACCAGTATAGTCTCAAGGTCACGAATAGCGCGTCTGTACCAGTGAGTCTGGAGATCAAGGTTTATATACCTAAGAGTATATTGGTGGACCAATTGCATGGTTCGTAAGGGGTGGGGGCTGTGTGATGGGCAGGTAATGTGTTTCTATGGGAGGGGAGGAGGCAAGCTGGGGGGGCATGTTTGTGGGCCAATAGGACCAGGGGACAGGTTATGTAACTTATGTTGGGCCAATAGAAACAGGGGACAGGTTATGTAATCTATGTTGGGCCAATAGCAAGAGGGGATGCGGTTGTATAACTTCGGAGAACAGAAAATAAACAAATGTGTACAAAGTGTATCTATTCAGAGGCTGAACAGAGTACTGGTTAAGGGCACTGCCTTTGGCACAGGAGACCAGGGTTTGAATCTTGGCTAGGGTCAGTACCTATTCAGTAAGGAGTTTAAGGCAAGACTCCCTAATATTGAAGGGTGGCCTCCTGAGCACATCCCAGTGGCTGCAGCTCCTGAGCGCTTTGAGTCCAACAGAAGAAAAGTGCTGTACAAATGTTTGGATTATTAGATGTATAGGATGTGTGTTGCTGCTCTCACGTGGTTATTTTTTAGACTGCTTGGGGAAGAAAGTATAGATAACAATAACAAATATCATTCATTCTAAAAGACGTAAAGTACATATTGGTGCATCTTTGCACCCTAAAAGACTGTAGGCATTAAGGACATAAACAATCGTTGACACATACAAAGATATAATAAAAGTCTACATATAAAAAAATAAATATAATATAAATAGTATAGTATAATATAGGACATATGAAATCGTTGTATAAAAAGAAAATATTATATAAAATTAATATATTCAAAAAAAATGTATATGTAGACTTTTATTATATCTTTCTATGTGTCAACGATTAATTATGTCCTTAATGCCTACAGTCTTTTAGGGTGCAAAGATGCACCAATATGCACTTTATGTCTTTTAAGAGGCCCATACACTGGTTGATTTGCCATCAGATTCGACCAACAGATAGAAACCTCTCTGATCGAATCTGATCAGAGAGGGATCGTATGGCCACCTTTACTGCAAACAGATTGTGAATCGATTTCAGCCTGAAACCGATCACAATCTGTGGAGCTGCCGCTGCTACCCTCCCCCCCCCCCCCCCCCCGCATACATTACCTGTTCCGGCCGGTGCGAGTCCCCTGGTCCCCGCTGTCTTCTTCTCCGCTCCAGGCTCCAGACCGTTCCTGCAGCTACTGAACTTCCTGTCCAGGGAAAGTTTAAACAGTAGAGGGCGCTTTACTGTTTAAACTTCCTGCCTGGACAGGAAGTTCTGTGTAGCTGCAGCCGGTCCGGAACCCAGCGCGGAAAGAAGACAGGGGACCAGGGGACTCGCGCCGGCCGGAACAGGTAATGTATACCCGCTGTATTGTGTCGGTCGTCGGGCATTCGAACACCGCTATCGACACACTCCAGACCCGCCAGCGATCGAGAAAAATCTTCCGCACGGACGGATCGATGGGAATCGACGGGAACGATCGATTTCAGATGGAAATCGATCGTTCTGTCAGCGGTGTGCGCGGCGATTTCACAGCCGATTCGATCACTGTGATCGAATCGGCCGTATATCGGCGGGAAAATCGTTAGGTGTATGGGCCCCTTTAGAATGAATGCTATTTGTTATCTATACTTTCTTCCCCAAGCAGTCTAAAAAATAATTACTTGGTGGGAGCAACACGCATCCTGTACATCTAATAATCCAAACATTTGTACAGCGCTTTTCTTCTGTTGGACTCAAAGCACTCAGGAGCTGCAGCCACTGGGATGTGCTCAGGAGGCCACCCTGCAATATTAAACTCATTACTGAATAGGTACTGACCCTAGCCAGGATTTGAACCCTGGTTGCCTGTGCCAAAGGCAGTGCCCTTAACCAGTACTCTAGTCAGCCTCTGAATAGATACATTTTCTACACATTTGTTTATTTTCTGTTCTCCGAAGTTATACAACCACATCCCCTCTTGCTATTGGCCCAACATATATTACATAACCTGTCCCCTGCTCCTATTGGCCCAACATAGGTTACATAACCTGTCCCCTGCTCCTATTGGCCTACAAACACGCCCCCCCAGCTTGCCTCTTCTCCACCCATAGAAACACATTACCTGCCCATCACACAGCCCCCACCCCTTACGAGCCATGCAATTGGTCCACTTATATACTCTTAGGTATATAAACCTTGATCTCCAGACTCACTGGTACAGAGACGCTATTTGTGACCTTGAGACTATACTGGTGAGTCTGGTTTACTGCATTTTACTACATTGCATTGCATTGCATTGCATTGCATTGCATTGCATTGCAGTGTGTTTTGCCACCCTTATTTTCTCCCTAACCCCCCTCCCCCTAATAGTCCCCCCCCCCCTTTCTTTCCTCCCCCCCCTCCTTTTTTTTCCACTACTTTTTTTTCCACTGCTTTTTACCCTTATAACAATCCCTGCACAGCCCCTCACCCCCTCTCCCAATATACCTCTAACCACAGCATTGTTTACCCATTATTCATGTTAACATAACTATACACCAAAAATCATCAGCACACGTATACATTGGTCTAAGGACACGCTATCTGTCTCTGTCTTTACAGTGTACTCCTATCTGTTTATTGCCTGAGGAAGTGTCAACATACCTGTGACAAGCATTGCACTGGTTGTTTAAGAGTATTAACCTCCCTGGCGGTAAGCCTGTGCTGAGCATGGGCTATGCTGCCGGGAGGCACCGCTCAGGCCCCGCTGGGCTGATTTGCATAATTTTTTTTTTTGCTACACGCAGCTAGCACTTTGCTAGCTGCGTGTAGCATCCGATCGCTGGTGCTACCCGCCGATCCGCCACTATTCCTTGTGCTGCGGCCGCACCCCCCCCCGACCCCGTGCGCTGCCTGGCCAATCAGTGCCAGGCAGCGCTGTGGGGTGGATGGGAGTTCCCTTTGACGTCACAACGTCGATGACGTCATCCCGCCCGTCGCCATGGCGACGGGGGAAGCCCTCCAGGAGATCTTGTTCTTTGAATGGGATCTCCTGATCTCCGATCGCTGCCGGTGATCGGAGGGGCTGAGGGGATGCCGCTGAGCAGCGGCTATCATGTAGCGAGACTTTGTCTCGCTACATGAAAAAAAAAAATTAAAAAACACTACTTTGCTGTAGTGTTGGGTCGAACAGTTCGCCTGGCGAACCTCTCTGGGCCTCTTACTACTTCCGGGTCGCAATGACCCGGAGTAGTACGCCTGCGCTGCCCGGCGGAGCGCGTCCTAGATCGTGCTCCTGTTGCCGGGCACTCTCTGCGCATGAGCGTGACGTCACTCATGACGTCACGCACATGCGCAGAGAGTGCCCGGCAATGGGAGCGCGATCTAGGACGCGCTCCGCCGGACAGCGCAGGCGTACTACTCCGGGTCATTGCGACCCGGAAGTAGTAAGAGGCCCATGGATTTAGAGATGTTCGCCGGCGAACGGTTCGGGAACCGTTCGCCACATCTTTACTTTGCTGCCCCCTGGCAGATTTTTTTTAAACCGCCAGGAGGGTTAATAAACCTCTTGTCATAAAACTGGTGGTCTACCACCACCTCCTGAGGGATTTTAAGCCTTTTACAGTGTTACATAGTTATAGTTATTTTGGTTGAAAAAAGACATACGTCCATCGAGTTCAACCAGTATAAGTGTTGCTTGCGAATTTTTGCCAAAGCCATTTTCGCATCGAAAATCCCATTTTTGATTTCGCCGAATTTGTGAAAATAAGTACTATTTTTGCTTCAAAAGGCAAAATTTTGCATTAATAATTTCGCATTAATTTTCGCCTAAAGTCTGTTTTCGTTTTTTTTCGTGTTTAATATCTAAGCCCCCTTACAAGCTAGAATCACCAAATTTGCAGGGTATATTAAGGAGATATGTGGGTACAAGAGGAAATTTTTTTTTTTCAAAAAGACCTTATAGTTTTTGAAAAAATTGATTTTAAAGTTTCAAAGGAAAAAAGTACACATTTAAATGCAGTAGATGACAGTTACTGTAGCAAACCTAGCGGTAGTGTAAATTTACTAATATCAAAAGAAAGGGCCAAGTGGAAACTGCCAAGTGCAAAGGGCATAGTGCAAAGTGTCAAATTCAAAGGGCCAAGTGCAAAGGGCCCTTTGCACTTGGCCCTTTGCATTTGGCCCATGGCACTCGGCCCTTGGCACTTGCATTTGGCCCATTGCACTTGGCCCTTTCTTTTGATATTAGTAAATTTACACTACTGCTAGGTTTGCTACAGTAAGGGCTCTTTTCCACCAGCGCGCTTGCGCTGGCTGAATCGCAAAAACGCAAACCGCTAGCGATTTTACAATTGCTACGGTTTGCTTTTTAACATTGGAATCGCGGTAGGTCATTTCCACTACCGCGATTCGTTTTTGTCGGGAACGCGAACGCGCGGCGGAGCGATAATTGCCACGATTTTGCTATGCAGTGCATAGCATAGCAAAATCGTGGCCGCGAACGTCGGGGAATCGCCGGTAATTGCGATTCAGCAATCGCTAGCGTTCAGCGCGAACGCTAGCGACTGCTAGTGGAAAAGGGCCCTAACTGTCATTTACTGCATTTAAATGTGTACTTTTTTCCTTTGAAACTTTAAAATTGATTTTCTCAAACTATAAGGTCTTTTTGAAAAAAAAATTCCTCTTGTACCCACATATATCCTTAATATACCCTGCAAATTTGGTGATTCTAGCTTGTAAGGGGGCTTAGATATTAAATGTGAAAAAAAATGACTTTAGGCGAAAATTAATGTGAAAATATTCGGCGAAAAGAATATTTGCATTTTCGCTCATTACTAGCCTTTTAGAACCTTTTATCCTGCTGGCACCTCTGTTCACTCTTACATTATCAATATCCACCCCTGGTGGAGGGGTTGACCCCCATTTTTCCTTATCTACAGAGAGCGACTTTTAATACTGAGTGAGGACAGGTCTAATCTCCTCACCTGCCTATACAGTGGTTACCTAGGCGGTAACCCACGTTTGTGAGTATATACAATATATACTTTTCATTTCCAACCCCTTGTCTTGCATACTACACTATATTGGGCTCTCTGTATTTCTTTTGTCTTTATGTCATTAAGATGCCAAAATAGAAACAATCATCAAAATCTTGAGAGAACGTTAATAATGTATGGCTAATAAATAAACTCGGTATTTACTAAATCGTCACATTGCTAAGACAGACTGGCACGGAGGCATTATAAACTCTGAGTTCAAAAATTAAAGGACAACTGAAGTGAGAGTGATATGGAGGCTGCCATATTTATTGTTTTTAAACAATACCGGCTGCCTGGCAACCCTGCTGATCTATTTGGCTGCAGTAGTAACTGAATCACACCAGACACAAGCATGCAGCTAATCTTGTCAGATCTGACAATAATGTCAAACACCTGCATGCTTGTTCATGGTCTATGACTAAATGTATTAGAGGCAGAGGATCAGCAGGATCGCCAGGGAACTGGTATTGCTTAAAAGGAAATAATACGGCAGCCTCCATATCCCTCTCCTTACAAATGTCCTTTAATTTCAAGCAGAATGGATGCAATATTTGTCTGGGCTGAAAAAAAAATTATGGCATTAAATACCATTAACCTCATACCAATAGAAGAATTTGCAATACTTGTTAAATTCTCGATCTACAGATTTAAACCAATGTATATGTTTCGTTTCGGCTATTAGTCTTTTTTTTTTTTTGTGATTTAACCTCCTGGGCGATACAATATTGCCAGGGGGCGGCGCAGCCTTTTTTTTTTTTTTTTTTTTTTTTAAATCATGTAGCTAGCCTAGAGCTAGCTACATGAAACCTGCTGTGCAGCGGCATCCCCCCACCCCTTCCGATCGCCTCTGGTGATCAGAGCAAACAGGAAATCCCGTTCAGAACGGGATTTCCTGTTTGGCTTCCCCTGTTGCCATGGCGACCGGGATGACGTCATCGACGTTGTGACGTCAGAGGGAGTCCCGATCCACCCCCCAGGCCCTGCCTGGCACTGATTGGCTAGGCTGCGCACGGGGTCTGGGGGGGGGGAGCGGCGCAGCATGGTGGGTAGAGGCAAATCAGCGTGGAGCAGCGGCGATCGGTATATACACGCAGCTAGCAAAGTGCTAGCTGTGTGTAACAAAAAAATTATGCAAATCGGCCCACCAGGGCCTGAGAAATCCTCCGCGGCGGCTTGGGATTATCGCCCAGGAGGTTAAAGCCACCCTTCAAGGCAGTAACCCAAAGATCATTTAAGCTGTGTCCGTGGGAACAAAAGTGTGTAGGGACTGGGAGATTATATTTGGTACTGTTCATAGTGTATCTGTGTGCATGCATTCATTTACGCAGAGTTTGTCCAGTTTCTCCCACGTAAATTATTTTGACATCACCCTCCAATTCCTGTTTCATTTATCCCAGATTGCCATTCAGGCCTCAAACACTGAGGGTATTCTGAAGGGATTCAGTACAGTAGATAAAGTTAAGGTGGCCATTCATGAGGCGACTTGATGGCCGATTGACCATCTGATTCAATTATAATAATCGAATAGAATCAAAATCGGTGGCCCTAAGTGCATGCCAGATCGATGATGTGATCAATTTCGACTGAAGTTGGTAGCATTAATCGGTCAGACACGCTGCAAGACGTTGGGCCGTCATGATCGGTCGGGTGCACAGTATTAACGGCAAGCGATATAGGGACGTGCGACGAAACCCCCAACGCTGTCCTCCCTAGGCTAAATGTGACACCCCCTTCCCCCCCCGTGCCCAATGCACAATACATTACCTGTCCACGTCCACCGCTGGCTCTGGGATTCATCCTTTACCCATACACAAGCCCCCCCATGGTTGCTGGTGTACGGGGCGTGTCATGTCACACGTGCGCCCGAGTTACTCTGGCAACCAGGTGGGGCACGTGTTTGGAGGAAGGATGGATCCCGGAGCAGTCAGGTCATGTATCCACTGGGCACAGGGAGACGCATTTAGCTTAGCGGGGGGCAGCATCTATGCAGTGAGGCGCCAGATACGGTGTCACAAGGCCTATTCTAGATAAATTTCAGCATGAAATTGATTGGGAATTGGCCTGTGGTGTATGAGCAGCCAACAGATCTCCAATCAGATTTGATCAGAGAGAGATCTGTTTCTTGGTCGGTCTGCCCATACATCGTTTGATGGATGGGTACTTTTACCTTTTAAATTGATTGGTGAGTCCACAATTTATGCAATTTCAACTGTATGTACAATCTATACAATCTGTGATCTCGTTCAGAGATCGGGAAAGCTGCAACCACTTCACATTAGCATATGAAGATGCAATTCTAACTGTAGCTAATCCTGTGGCAGAAAGCAAAGCCAAACTAAATAAACTACATAATTATATATTAATAAAAACAGTTATGGTAACATTCTCTACTAAAGGCGTGTTTTTTCGCAGAGGATATCAGAACAAGTGCTTAGACAAATCATTTTTAATAGTTTGTATTATACAAAATGGTGCATAGAAGATTATATAAAAATGACAAAAATAATGTATCAAAACAAACAGATTGATAAGACAAATATTAGGAAAAATTAAGTCAAAATAACTGGATAAAGTCTGAGAAGAGTATCAAATTACTGTGTCCTTTTGAAAACTGTAAGTCCAAAAATATGTTACAAATTTTTTGTTAATGGTCCCAAGATGTAGGGAAACTGGGCCGGATCAAGTCGGCGAGCTGATGGATCCGGGATGGATCAGCATGCTCACTGAACGCAGCACTCACATGGCTCACAGCCAGGGGCCTTACAATAGAGCCTGCAAGGGATGCAGCCGTAGGGAGCCCAGAAGCAGCAGAGGACCCCATGAGAGTAGAAGTTTCTTTCTGTCCTTTGAGACTGACAACTAAGGGCACAGAGAGAAAAAGCTTTCTGTTCTCTGTACAATTGTTCTAAAGAATACATCTGCTCAGCTACTCATAAGGAATCACACAAAGTTTTGTAGACAAGGATTTATTCAGTGTGCAGCAGAGTCTTGTGCACAGCTGCACCCTGCCCACTCCAAGGGCCAGTCGCCAAAAGTTGGGTAATGCAGGGACTTCGGCCAGCATCACGGGACAAGGCTTCTCAGGTAAATAAAACTTTGCTTTACTTGCAGGCTGCCGGATTTTAGTAGTTACTCTGGAAGTCCTCTTTAAGGTTCAGCCACAACTGACAAGCATGATGGAGAAGTTCATTGTAAGAATTACCAAACTCTCCCATCTTTCTTTTGAGGTGGTCTGTGCAGTTGCCCAGTTTGGCTATGGTTTCTTGCAATTGTTGTAGACGTGTTCAAGTACTATATTCTAATGTGGTTTTGAGTTACATTAATATGTTTTTAAGAATGTTAGGTTCATTAACCAGTTCACCACTGAGGGGTTTTACCCCCTGAGCACCAGAGCAATTTTCACCTTTCAGCGCTCCTTTCATTCATTCGTCTATAACTTTATCGTTACTTATCGCAATGAAATGAACTATATCTTGTTTTTTCCGCCACCAATTAGGCTTTCTTTAGGTGGGACATTATGCCAAGAATTATTTTTTTCTAAATGTGTTTTAATGGGAAAATAGGAAAAATGTGGGGAAAAAAATAATTATTTTTCAGTTTTCGGCCATTATAGTTTTTAAATAATGCATGCTACTGTAATTAAAACCCATGAAATTTATTTGCCCTTTTGTCCCGGTTATAAAACCATTTAAATTATGTCCCTATCACAATGTTTGGCGCCAATATTTTATTTGGAAATAAAGGTGCATTTTTTTCAGTTTTGCGTCCATCCCTAATTACAAGCCCATAGCTTATAAAGTAACAGTGTTATACCCTCTTGACATAAATATTTAAAAAGTTCAGTCCCTAAGGTAACTATTTATGTATTTTTTTAATTGTAAATTTTTTAATTTTTTTTTAATAACAAAAAAAAAAATGGGGAGTGTGGGAGGTAATGAGTTAATTTTTTGTGTAAAAATCATTTATTTGTATGTGAAAAAATGTGTAGGGTGTAGTTTACTATTCGGCCACAAGATGGCCACAGTAACTTTTTGTTTTAATGCGACCTCCAAGCTTCCTTCCGGAAGCTTGGAGGAAGTATAAGGAGGCTGGACACGTGAGTTTTTTCTCACAATGATCGCGCTGCCCATAGGAGAGCAGCGGATCATTGTGGGGCTTAGATCAACGAACGGGAATGGATTTTCCCGTTCATTGATCTCTGGACGAGCGGGCGGCGGCGTGTTTACTAGCGGTGGGCGGCGTGTTTACGAGCGAGAGCGCGGACAGCGTCGGGTACGCGGAAAGTATGGATTTCTCCGTCCCTGGGGGTTAAAGGATGGAAAAAGGGACGGAGAAATTCGTACGGGCGGGGGTAAAGTGGTTAAAGTCAGATAGTGAGTCATCAGTCTGTATCTATTTCTCCACTTAAAATCGAGCATGGCTCTCTTTTTAATCTACCAGTAAATCAGGTCAATCTTGCTTAACAAGATTCTTTATCAAATTGGTGCACAAATTTATCATGAGAACAGGTTTTTTTTTGGCAACACATGAGCTAACATTGCCTATGGGGGAGGTGTACCTATTATACAGCTGTCGGGAGATTTGGGCATAGGGTAGTCGATAAAAGGCTTACTCTGCTCCTTCACAAGTCCAGGTGGTGTAATTACAATTCCCTCTCCAGGCTGCCATGGATAGTGGGGGAAAGATGTAACTCAGCTTCCAGCTATTGCTGGTGGACGAATTAGTGTTTTTGTAGTAATTTGTGCTCTGTCTTTTGATGGTGCCCCAAATTACTCAATGAGCGCCGATATAGCCGTAATTCCAATTATGGTCTATGGTGGTGCTGGCTGCGCCCAAATCACCTGCGCTGTTTACAGCACTCCAGGGGGGAGTCCTTCAGAAAAAAAAAAAAAACGGGTAGGAAATGTTAGAATGTCCATTTGCTATTTAAATCATTTAATCCCAGGATGCATAGCAACATCCCCAGCACAGTTCCACCACAGGCCTTCACAAAGGGGGTGGATGAAGAAGTTTCTGACTTGGTGGTGCATTTCTGAGCTGTTAGAAAGATAGAGTGGTAGATGGGGAGAGAACTGTATATTTAATTACTAAGCATAGGTTTATTGTTTGGGTAGCAGGCACGTCGCTTGGCAGTGGGATCCGGGGCTTGAGCCTCGAATTTTCACCTGCTGTGCCGTGAATGTCTGGGCCCATCACAGAGCCCCAGATCTCATGCAGCGCCAGAGTCTGTTAACATGGCACTAATGACGCTCTGTAGGGTGCTTGGTCTCTGGCACCACTCTTAATAGGCCATGTGGCACTAGGTCTCTTAATGGCCGCAGCCAAGGTAACTCAGCTCTACCCCATGTCATGCACTCTTGTATAGGCAGCCACAGCCTGAAGATCTATCTTCAGTATTGGCTGCCATGGTGTTGAACTATTTGAGCTCTGCCCCTTTTCTTGAAGGCTTGAAACTGGAGACCAGGGCAGTGTCAGGCTGTTAAAGCTATTGCAGATAAGTGTCAGGGTGCAAGCAGCAGAGGGGACATTTTTGAATATTAAATGTGTGCTGCATTGTGGGGTAATGCGGGTGGGGGAAGGGTGTGGACGTGTCAAGGTGCAAATAGCAGAGGGGACATTTTACTTTATTATTATTATTATTATTATTATTATTATTATTATTATTATTATTGATGTATAAAGCACCAACATATTCTGTGGCACTGTACAATGTAAGAAACGAACATGGTGTACATAATACACAGAATACAGAATTGCAGAGAATTGCAGCGTGGAGCCCACAGCCGCAGACCTCTTTCTAACTCCTGACTGTTCCCCTTAGTGACTGGATTCTGCTGATGACATTGATTGCATCATTAGCAGAAACTGAGCATTGGGGAAACAGCGAGGCGGGAGAGCAAGGTCAGGGCTCCATCCTGGAATCAAGGAATAGGTAAGCTGCTGCTTGTACGTGTGTGTGGGGGGGACACAAGTGTAGAACAGGGGGCGGAAAGGAGGGTGGGCGGCAGCCCCTATACCCATCTACCTGGAAAAGCAAATCCCCTAGCCAAGCAAAGGGTACAGCCAAGCAAAGCCCCCAGGAAATTGCCCAGCCCAGAAAAGCCCCCAGCAAGTCACCCAGCAAAGCCTCAGGCCCAGTATCCAGCAAAGCCAGGCCGGCTCAGCATCACCGTCAGCCAAGCCGGCACAGCATCACCACCAGTCAGGCCACCATAGCATAGCATAACCACCAGCCAGGCAGCCCAGCATAACCACCAGCCGAGTACAGCACACAGACAAGCCAGCCGAAGACAGGACAGAAGCCAGGTGAGGGAGTTATTTATGTGAAATACTGCCTATTGAATATATTTAAGTTACACCACTGCTATTTTCATGTACATTTTGCCCCACCTATGACCACGCCCACTTTCTGCAGCATGACCACACGCCGCACAATCATTTCCTCTTGGTGCCCCGGATCTCCCAGGAACCTAGAAACGCCCCTGACTGAGGCCATTGATGATTAGGCTGCTGATCGCAGCGCTGTACTATGTAAATAGACGGCGACCACGCCGTCTAACAGTCTCCCGAGCGGCAATCGATGCTCAGAGACTGAAGATGGGGCGGAGCTCCGCCCCCCGAGCAGGAGATGGGCGACCGCCTGCAAATCAGAGCCCCAGGACTTGCCGCCAATTGATGTTAGGCAGTCCTGGGGCTGCTGCCGCATCCACGCCCATTGGCGTGGGGCGGTCTTTAGGTAGTTAAAGTGTACCAGAGCTCTCAGATTAAAAAGATTTTATACATACCGGGGGCTTCCTCCAGCCCCATACGCTCTGATCACTTCCACGCCGCTGTCCTCCGCTGCCCGCAGCTTTGGGAACTGGGTCCCTGAACTTCCATCAGTCGGAGCCAGTCTGGCATAAGAGAAGTGCGCCCTCTACGCATCTCTCCAGCATCTGCTGGAGAGATACGGAAACAGCGCACTTCTCCTGCATAGCTGGCCGCAATTGACATCAGTGACGGGATCCAGTTCCTGAAGCTGCAGGCAGCAGAGGACAGCGGCGTGGGAGCGATTGGAGCGTATAATCTTTTTAATCTTAGAGCTCTGAGTCTCTTTAAGTTAACATGCAGGCATACATATATTGTATATAAATATAGAATAAAAGTAAAAATTGAAATATCAATAAAAAAAAATCAAAATAATTCTGAGCAACAGAAATGGATAAATGCATAAATAAAATAAGGCACATAAATATAATTAAAGCAGCATGCAATAAAAATAATACATTCAAGCAAACTTTGCAAATGCAATGTGAATGAGCAGTATGTTCATCGTAGATAAAAATAGGCATACGTATTAGTACGCTGTCAGTGATCTGAGTGGAGGGTAAGTCAAATGACTGCTCATCCTGCTGCTGCTGAAATCCCCGGCAGCAGGGCTAGGCCGAGGCAGAGGCGAGAGAGGCTCCAGCCTCGAGGCGCAGTGTGGAGGGGACGCATAATTCACTCAGCTATATCATTCCCCTATTGTGCTTGAAGCAGAGAGAAATAAGAAAACGGGATACATGGCAGAGACTGCAAGCCAGATAACTAGAGATTAAGGTGTTGGGGAGCCTCTTAGTCTAATAGCAATCAGTGTGTGATGGCTGGGGTGGGAGGGATGGAGGGGCGTACTCTGGTATTTCAGCCTTGTGTGCTGGAGGACCTTGTAGCAGCTCTCCCCAGCAGCGTAAAAAAATGATAGCATGGGGCCCCCTTCATCCCCGAACCCGATGTGGTTCATGTGATCGGGAGGCAGCAATCGGCAGCAGCCTTTAGAAGCAGAAAAAAAATTACACATGCTCCTGTATATGGTTTTTGTGAGCGAAAGGGGAAATTTGTTTTTTTGCAAATTGGCTGCACTTGCGGTTCGGGAGAAGGAGGGGCCCCCAAAGTCTCTGGGCCTCCCTGTGATGGCAGGGGTCACAGGGGTGATTGTTATGCCCATGCTCGGATGGGGGATCTAATTCAAGGTCTGACAATTGCCGTAACCCCAAATTATCTTTGTTTCCTGCACAATATAATTACTGCTACACACCTATTCCGACAAGCCTATAATTTGCTATGAATAGCATTAAAAGTTCACTGTGTCACCCATTAACCCCTCTGTCTCCTTCCCTAAGACCACATACACACATCAGCCCATAGTCCTTTTGAAAATGAAAGATCACAGACCAATCTTACCACCTTTCATGTAGTATGAGAGCCATACCTTCACAGTCATCAGAAAAAAAAATCTTTGCAAGATGCTGCACACACAGATGCTGTACAGACACAAAAGATCAGTATCTGCAAAAGATCTGTTCCTGCCAAAGATCCGTTCCTGCAAAATGCATTCATAGTCTATGAAATCTGCAGATCATCATACACACCTTGTTTAACTGACATTCATCTGCAGATCAGACAATCCTCTGCAGATCTGAAAATCCATCCTGGTGGATCTGATCTGCAGATGAATGTCAGTTAAACAAGGTGTGTATGATGATCTGCAGATATCATAGACTGAATGCAATTTGCAGGAACGAATCTTTGACAAAAAAGTCAGCAGCTGCATTCAGCAGAATGGAGCTGCTGACTTTAGGAAAAAGTCTCCCTGTGTAATACAATGTAACTATGGAAAGATGGATATCATTTTAAAGCTCTTTCTCCTCTTTCTGATGACCCCTAAATCGTCGCCCTACGCCTTTTTTAGCTTTCTCTATTTTCGCGATCGAAATAGCGGCAATATCAATCGCGAAAATGACAAACTAAAAGGCGTAGGGCGGCAGTTTATATATCATTGGAAAGAGGAGAAAGAGCTTTAAAATGATATGTATCTTTCCATAGTTTCTGCACTGCTCAGAGTCCCTTTAAGGAGTAAGCGCACAAGGACAGGGACCTTCTAGTGTTTCTCATACTGCTGTAATTTACCATATGAACATGTACCAACCAACTTTAGAGATCTCAAACTACGCATAACTATGTGTGTATTTGTATTTCTATTATTGAATGACATGACTGTACAGTGTCTTGAATTTCTTGTGTGTATTTTCCCAAAATATTTGTTTTGTACTATGTACAGCACTACGGAATATGTTAGCGCTATAAAAATATAATAATAATAAAATTGTGGTGCATAGCTTCGAAAAATAGAACGTGTGTGTGTGTGTGTGTGTGTGTGTGTGTGTGTGTGTGTGTGTGTGTGTGTGTGTGTGTGTGTGTGTGTGTGTGTGTGTGTATCTCTATCTATATATCTACAAGACATCTAGGTGCCATCTTGTGGTGAAAGAGAGGTATTACCGTATTTTCCGCCGTATAAGACACTTTTTTTCTCCCCGAAAAAAGGGGAGAAAAAGTCCCTGCGTCTTATACAGCAAAGGCAGGGAATCCCCGACTTAGGAACGCCCGCCGATACGAACTGTGACCCGCCGGCACATCGGGGATTCCCTGCCTGTCCCTCCTCTCCCGCCACATGCCTGTGCTATCCTCCTGTAATCAGTTTAGCCCCCCCGTGTGTGCAGAGCAATCTGCTATGTGCCCCCCCCCCCCGCGTGACTCCACTCACCCCGCATGCTGGCGCTATGCCTTTCTAATATACCGGCCTCCGCTATCCCCCTGTAACATTCTGGCCCCCCTCGTTTGCCTGCAGCGGCTTACCCGGTCAATGCCGCTACGAGGACTGCAGACACCCGGCTACTTCATACACGTCCTCTTGTGCGCGGCATGATGATGCGTCATCAAGCCGCGCACAAGAGGACGTGTATGAAGTAGCCGGGTGTCTGCAGTCCTCGTAGCGGCATTGACCGGGGCTGCCGCTGCAGGCAAACGAGGGGGGCCAGAATGTTAGTGGGGCAGCGGAGGCCGGGATATTAGAAAGGCATAGCGCCGCCATGCGGGGGGAGTGGAGTCACGCGCGGGGGGGGGGGGGCACATAGCAGATTGCTCTGCACACATGGGGGCTAAACTGATTAGAGAAGGATAGCACAGGCGGGGGGGGGGGGGGGCATGGGCACACAGGAGGACACCAGAAATGGCATTGAAAAGTACCCGAGGGAGACGGGCACACAGGGGGTACACAGGAGAAACATGGTGCATACATGAGAGACAGTGGGCACATAGAACACTGGGGGTACACAGGAGAAGACAGGGGGCACATAGGAGAGAGACAGTGGGCACATAGGACACAGAGGGTATACAGGAGAAGACAGGGGGCACATAGGAGAGAGACAGTGGGCACATGGTACACAGGAGAGACAGTGGGCACATAGAAGGCCACAGGGGGTACACAGGAGAAGACATGGACACATGAAGCACACAGGACACGTGGGAGACATGGGGCACTCAGGAGGACACTTGGACACCATTTGGGGGAGGTCATGTACAAGATGCTCCTGGAATATGGATGCACCAGTGTATATATATATATATATATATATATAATTATTTTTTTTTTCCCTGCTTTTTGCCCTCTAAATCTAGGTGCATCTTATACGGCGGAAAATACGGTAATTCTGTGATTTTAAAATAAACGTTATGCATCAAAACAGAATGACAAAATTGAATTTAAGATGTGTCTATAAAGTAGTTCAGCTGAAAATTATAGTTCATACCCTTTGGTTTCATTGTCTTAAAGGAAAAAAGAGGTGACATGTGACATGATGAGATAGACATGTGTATGTACAGTGCCAAGCACACAACTAGCCTGTGTTCCCTTTTTTTTTTTTTTCTCTGCCTGAAAGAGTTAAACATCTAGTTTGCAAGTGACAGTTTCTGTCTGGGTCGAACTGGATCAGACTATAGCATAAAGGTAGCCATGCATCTAGCGATGTATGGCAGATTGGACCAAGAGACAAATCTTTTATTGATTCTGATAAGAGAGAGATCTGTCAGCTGCCCATACACCACAGGCCGATTCCCAATCAATTTCAGCATGAAATCTCCTGGCAATCGGCCTTGTGCGCTGCATACATCCACCTCGCCGCCCAAAACTGTTCCTCCCTAATGTAAATGTCCCCCTAATGAAAATGTCCTTTTATAAAGTGCATAAATTATCTCTCCTTGGCCTCTGTTTGTCCCCCGGTGGCTTCTGGGATTCCATCTCTTCATAAACTCACGCCCTAATTGGTTACGTAGTAAGTGCGTGCCTGTGTGAGGCCACATGCATGCCCTTACTAGGAAACTACATGGGGCGTGCATGTATGGAGAGGGGAATGCGCCCGGAGCAATGGAGGGACTAGCACAGACCGCGGAGAGGTAATGTATACCCTTTACATGGGGCACGGGTGAGAAAGTTACATCAGGGAGGACAGCATCGGAGATTTCGCCGCGCCATCAATCTACAGGAAATTGGTTGCATTGTCGGTCGAGCATGCACTTGGAGGCACCAATTTTTATCCAATTTGATTATAATAATCGAATTGGATGGTCGATTGTCCGCCAAGTCCCCTGCTGCACGGCCACCTTTACCCTCATTGATAAGTAATTACAGCCATAAAACACCTTCCTGTCAGTAAATGACTTCTGAGAGCAGGAAAGAGATAAAAGGGTCTAATTCATAGATTTGAGCGCTGGCATACTTCAATGAAGATGTCAGTGAGCCCAGACAATGAAACTAGATTGAAATATTAATTAAAACTATGATATCTAAAAAAAGTCATTTTTAGGAGAAGGATAGATGTAATTGTTTTTCTCATCAGTTTATTTTAACCTCCTAGAACCTCCTTAGCAGTAATCCTGAGTCAGGCTCGGGCTGGAAAGCCACAGCTAAGAGCGGTAACCCCATGCTGGATCCATGGGAGGTGTGTAATGTGCAGGGCTGCCGCAGGTCTATCTAATGTTATGATTTTTTAGGGTCTATAAGCATGTGAAAATATTGCACCGCTTTCAGACACTAATCGTTCGTCAACTGCGCTATAATGCAGATGGATCTTTGTTATGGTGTTCTTTAAATTTATTTGGTATAGAGTAAGCATGTGTTTATACAGTCTATGTTTGAACTCTGTTTCAATCTCACCGATATATTGAAAACCGTGTGTACTCAAGTATGTATACAACATATGCACTATTACAGGTATAATATGTATTAATTTTGTATTCTTGGCAGTGTCTCCAGCCAAAATATCTCATGCATAATGATGTGATTTATTCACATTTTTTTTTTCTGTAATCTACGGGTTTAAATGAAAATTATGATATAAACAAAAAACTACCGTAAATATACTAAAGTTCTGCTCTAAGTGTGCTGCATTTACTTCTGTAACTTTTTTTTGTTTTGTTTGGGGTTCTACTAATTTTCTTTTCCTCTTCAGTTCAGATACTGGATTCTACAACCATGTTAAAAAAATTAAGGGCAATCCTAATAGCACTTGTACTTGCTGCTGTCATCTTTTTTAGTGGGACTGTCCTCGTACAGAAAAGCACTTACATTGGGAAACTCCTTGCTTCTACTGGTTTATTGTCCGTTTCAAAAAACTTTTCCGGAGTAGACACCATTCTAAGGCAAGGCAATGGCATCCTGTTTATGGAGACCACAGACAGAATGGAGCCACCATCCTTGGTCTTGTGTGCTATAGAGTCAGCAGCTCGCATTTACCCTGACAGACCGGTGGTCTACTTCATGAAAGGACTGGGGAATATCACCACAGAGGAAGAGGAGAATAATACAAGGCAGCGTTTTCCATCTCTCTCATCTTTTCCTAATGTTTACTACTTTCCTCTCATAATGGATGAATTATTTAGTAACACACCCCTCATATCTTGGTTTGAAAAGGTATGTTCTACACTTATGATAATCCTAAGTAGAGAGTTTCATAATATCATTAATAATATGCTTTATAAATCAATAATATAATGTACAGTAATCCAGAGGCATAACACCAAATTCTTAAAACTGTATAGACTGCCTAATGTAGTTTTACCACTCAGAGAAGCAAATTGGCTGAAACACTTAGGGCTCGATTCACAAAGCGGTGCTAACCCAGTTAGAGACTTTAGGCGTGATGATCATTGCACCACGCTGGTGAAAAGCCAGCTTAGGCATGATAAGTTTAGATCGCGCACAAAGTATCTCACGCAAAGCAGCGCCATTAAACTCTATGCGAAGTGCACCAGACTTTGCTAGCGCAAAACTTTTGATCAGCTGTGCACTGCGGTGCTAACCCAGTTGGTGCTTAAACTTATCATGCCTAAACTGAGTTTAGGCGTGATAAAGGGCTTTTCATCAGCGTGCTAACTGTTAGCACCGCTTTGTGAATCAGGCCCTATGTTCCATGAATTGAGGCCGGTTTTACACTGCATATTGATGGTAGTGTTGCGGCACTGCACCACCAAAGACAGGGCTTCGAGGATTACACTGTAATCGCCATCTGCGAAGCAGGAAGTGATCGCATGCACGGAAGCGTCCTGCTAAAATACACTTCCGCACATGCGTACAAATTTGTGGGCATTTTAAAAAGCACGCGTCGCCATAGACTTATATAACTTCCGGTCGCACAATCCGTGATGGGCCAAAATTTCGTATATGCAAAATTTTGCATCGAAATTCAAATTTTCACATCGTAATCATAATGCAAAATTTCTGGGAAAATCGTAATTGTAGTATTTTATAATTTTGTGTAATTTTTTGTGTAATTTTGTGCAGACTTTGGTAGTTAATAGCAAAGCCCCCATACATGCTATTGCTACCAAAATTGGTACATCTGTTAAGGAGAATATTGAGTAGAAGTTAATTTTTTTTTTTTTTTTTTTTTTTTTTTTTTAAAGACATTGTAGTTTTTGAGCAAAATGGTTTTTAAATGTCATTTTTCCAAGTTTAAAAAAACATTTTTCTTTGCATTTTTGAAATCTGTTTTCTCAAATTATATGGTCTTATTGGAAAATTATTTTTTCCCCTTGTACCCACAATTCCCTTTAACATATGTAGCAAGTTTTGCGTCAGTAGCATGTATGGGGGCTTTGCTATTAACCTCCAAACTCGGCACAAAATTATTTGAAATTTCACGAAATTACGCAAATTTTCATGCGAACTTATGAATGCCTACGAAACTACTTTAGTTTGC
This sequence comes from Hyperolius riggenbachi, assembly GCF_040937935.1. Taxonomy (NCBI): domain Eukaryota; kingdom Metazoa; phylum Chordata; class Amphibia; order Anura; family Hyperoliidae; genus Hyperolius; species Hyperolius riggenbachi. The sequence goes on along the minus strand of NW_027152349.1, from coordinate 223,402 downwards.
AAATCGTAATTCCGTATAGGCATAATTGCAAAAATTTACATGAAACTTTGCAAAATCGTAATTTTGCTGATTACGATCACCACTCCGCACAATAACGTAGGTATGCACTCGTGCCGGGGATGCAGCGAAAACATCACTTCTTTCACATTGCGCCACACTGCGCCGGTATGAAAGGCCCCATAGATTTTCATTGCACTAGTGATAGGCTGCGGTAAAATACTACACAGCACGAATATGAAAAGGCCCTCAAGCATAAATACCTTGAAGTCTGCACTATTCAAAATCTATGCAACATTACAATTAGGGACAATCGGAACAGCTGGCTTCCGAATTTGTCAAAATTCGTTGTTCCGCAGGCAACAGAACAGAGCAATTTCCAATACACGGAACAGCTGAATTCTGAAAAATTAGAACTCGGAACCATTACGTTTCCAAGACTTCAACCCTAATTACAATTTAAAAAGTTCACAAACAGTGGAGATGCATTGCTTGAGTAACATCCCAAAGTGCCATTATATGCTGCTGAGAATGGGACAGAGCAAACATGCTTGTTCAGGGGCTATGGCTAATAGTATTAGAGCCATAAACAAAGGACATGGCACACCTGGGGAAGGGCTCCGCCCGTAATATGTAGTGTCCACTTGCTCGTCCTCCATACACTTTTTTTCAGGTGTGCTTTAATAGTAGGGATGATCAATGAGATGTAAATTGTTACAAAATTTGTATGCGGTTTGAAAATGGACCAATCAGTTTAAGCTCATGTTTAACCCATTCGCGTTCCGTCGTTTTCAATTGAGAAATGTTCACCTTCCATTCATTAGCCTATAACTTTATCACTACTTATCACAATGAACTGATCTATATCTTGTTTCTTCCGCCACCAATTAGGCTTTCTTTGGGGGGTACATTTTGCTAAGAGCCACTTTACTGTAAATGTATTTTAACAGGAAGAATAAGAAAAACACGGGAAAAAAAATCATTATTTCTTAGTTTTCAGCCATTATAGTTTTAAAATACATGCCTCCATATTTAAAACTCACGTATTGTATTTGCCCATATGTCCCGGTTATTACACCGTTAAAATTATGTCCCTATCACAATGTATGGCGACAATATTTTATTTGGAAATAAAGGTGCATTTTTTTCCGTTTTGCATCTATCGCTATTTACAAGTTTAAAATAAAAAAATAGAAGTATTTCATCTTTACTTTGATATTTAAAAAGTTTAGACCCTTATGTAAATATTTACCTTTTTTTTTTCTTCATAATATTAAACATTTTATTTGGGTAGTTTTGGGAGGGTGGGATGTAAACCTGTGATTTATAATGTAAATGTGTGTTTGAATTTAATTTTTTTTACTTTTAGTTGTAGTTTTACTTTTTGGCCACAAGATGGCGGCCATGAGTTTGTTTACATGACGCCACTCTAAGCGTAACACACGCTTAAAGCGACGTATGGGGTACGTTACAGCCAGAAAAAGCGAAGCTTCCGAGAGAAGCTGTCGCTTTTTCAGCGGGGGAGAGGAATCAGTGATCGGGCACCATAGCCCAATACACTGATTGCCTGGCTAATGAACCGCGGGCCGGGAGCGAGCATGGTTTCTACGTCCAGGAACCAAAATAGGTTAAATTGGTCCATTTTCAAGCTGCATTTTTTTTTGCATAAGAATTTACATATCTGTGATCATCCCTATTTAAAAGTGACAAAGCTTAAAACAAATTGTAGAGGATTCCAACTGGTTTGTTAAATAGCCACTTGGGAGCATTGGAAAATTTTAAAGATGCTCTTGGGCTTGTGGCTGGAAAGTGTAATGGTTAAGGGAACTGCCTCTGACACAGGAGACAAGGGTTAGAATCTCATCTCTGCCTGTTCAGTAAGCCAGCACCTATTCAGTAAGGAGACCTTGGGCAAGTCTCCCTAACGCTGCTACTGCCTATAGAGTGTCCTAGAGGCGCTCAAACTTATTGCTTGACCCACTGAGTTGTGCTCCCATTTTTGCCTGAAGAAGCGGGGTCACGCCCGCGAAACGCGTTGCATTTGTGGAGTTGAATAAATTACTTGACAATTCTATTTTATTGAGACTCAAGTGAGTTTTCTTTTTTGTAAGAGGGAGGTAAGTCCACCTTAACATCCCCCTCTCCTTTTAAGCGTTTTTTAAAACGTTTTACTCTACTCTGGCGCCTCTGTACATAAAATTGTATTGAACTCTTCATTTTACCTGACAATACTGCACCATATTGGGCTCTCGATTCTCTTCTTGTTTTTAAGCATAGTTGCTGCAGCTCTGGCGCTTTGAGTCTGCCAGGCGAAAAGCGCAATATAAGTGTTTGTCTTTGTCTTACTATATTTAGTATAAAGCTGGGTTGAGAATGGGACCGACCTGTGCAGCACTGTTCATTGCATTAGGGATCGATATGTGCAGCATTATCTGTCATTCATCTGTAGAAAAAGGATATGGCTTGGGATGTTTCAGAGGATACTGTTGGAGTAACCAAAGGTAAGTATTTATTTATGGTTTATTAAGAACACTACGATAATTTTTTTTTTCCGCTACATAGTTATTTGGGTTGAAAAAAAAGACCTCCATCAAGTTCAACCAGAATAGGTTGTATTTTTATAACCTTTTAACTCTTGGGGAGGAGCAAGCATCTGGGGGTACCCATGATGAAGGGGACCCCCAGATGCCGCCATGAACCTACACCTACAGGCATAGGGGGTAGTTACCTCCACGCTCCTCCTAGACACTGGAGGTGGGGCGAGCCCCTTGTCCATGGTTTGGGCAAGGGCTCTGGGGGAGGGGGGAGGCTTTGCCATGGACCATGTGAGTTGATTTAGCTCAGGCTGCAGATCACGATGCTGTTTAGGCTCTGTGTTCTGGCAGTTCAGCTGATGAGTGCATCCATGCAGGCTTGAAGTCCTGCATAGCCAGAGAATGTTTACATAAATGTATCAAGTAAAGAATGTGTACACAAGATAAGATAAGCAGTGGATGCAGGTTCTCCCTGCAGAAGAGTCAGCCCTGTGATGAAACCCTTTGAATTCTGTTTTACTAAAAAAAAATCATTGTGTTAGTATATTATATGCTGGAAATAATCTTTTTGAGCAAATAAGAAATTCTGGGTTACATTCCGCTTTAAAGAGACCCTTTTTTTTTTTTTTTTTTTTCCCAAGCCAACTAAATTTGCCAGGGATCCTTTATATAGTAATATTGCAACTGTACAGCAATCCCTGGCTAAAACTTTGCCAGTTCCACTGGGTTTCCAGGTGGTCATTACACACTTCAAACTGACAATGTGGAAACCCTGGGATGAAATTCACTGTTCTTTCTTTTGATATATGTAAATGTACACTACCGATGCATTATCTGTAATTTAGCCGCATTTCAAAACTTTTCTTATTGTAACATTAAAATCAATTTTCTCAAACTCCAAGGTCTCTTTGAAAGATTTTTCACCCTTATTGCCACTGTTCTCCTTAGCATACCCAGGGCCGCCATCAGTGGGATACCACCCATTACAGGAGTATGGGGCCCCTGCAGTGACTGGGGCCCTCCCTTCTGAGTGAGTGACATACATTTAACTGGCTCCTGGTTCCTGTCTGAACTTCAGAGATTAGGAATTCGACACCAAAACCAGAAAAGCTTAGTCTAATACCTGCCATAGTCATGGCCTAATGTCCTGCCATATTATTATGTATTTATATAGCCCTGATATCTTCTGCAGCACTTTACAGAGTACAAAGTCAAGTCACTGACTGTCCTCAGAAGAGCTCACAATCTAATCTTACCATAGCCATTGTTAAATGGCCTACCATATTACAATGATGTATTTACACAGCACTTCATGTTTTTTATGGGCCAACACTTTTTTTTGGAGGGGGGGGGGGTGGCACAGGGCCGGTGCTGCAATAAAGGCAAAGGGGGCAATTGTCCCAGGGCCCCAGGGTCTGATGAGGCCCCCAGGCTTCCCCATTGCCTCTTTTAAAATTCAATATACAATTTTGTAAAAAAAAAATTAAACCTTGTTTCCCACTACCTTTTTAACTTGTCCTGCAAATTTGGTGTTGCTAGGATGTAAGGGGCCTTTGCTTTTTAACTGCTAAAGTCGGCGGGAATTGTTTCACTAAGTGTCATTTATACATTTAAATATAACTTTTTCCTTTGAAACTTTAAAATCAATTTTCTCAAAGTATAAGGTCTTTTAACATTCCCAGCAATTTTGGTGTTTCTAGCTTTTAAGGGGGCTTTGCTATTAAACGTTAAAGTCGGCGGGCAGACATTTTCCAAATGGCTGCAAAGCAGGGCTTAAGACAATAAATAACGTTCAGTCAGGACAAAAAAAGCAGGATTTAAAATGATAAAGTATGTTCAAGGTCTGCGCCATTTTTTAACATTTAAAACGATAAAGATTTGATAATGTAAGTGAATGGGGCACCATTTTTACCTCTGACTGCATGGGGGTTTTGCTATTAACTGTTAAAGTTGGCGCTACTGACATCTCTTTTAAAAAAACATTTAAAAAGCCTCTACATTAAATATGTATTTTAGGGGGTTACATTTTGGCATTGATCCTCCTCTGCCATGCTACTACCTGGGTTTTTGGACTGTTGTAACACCTTTTTAAAATAAATTGTGGCTGCAAATATGCCCTGAAGTTGGCCTGGCATTAAATTCAATGGCCTCGATTCATAAAAGTGCCTGCGAGCGGGGAAAGTGGAGCGGGGAAACACCGCTGTCGGTATTTCCGCCTTCAGGGTGGTAATTCATAAAAATGTTGCCTGTTGTGACAGGCGTGCGGAGATACTCCGCTGTAGGCAGGCGTTAGGCTGTCGGGAGACATGCGGAAGCCGGAGAAGCAGGCGGAATCCCTCCGTGCGGTGTTCTCTCTGCAGCTGCTTGGGAGGTCTGTCCCATTCACTGCAACGGATTCCGCACGCTTCTCGCCACATCAGAGGTAGCGGTAATACCCGTCCGCATACCGCTACCTCTAATCTTTATGAATTGACATTTGTTACTTTTGCTGTGATAATCACCGCGCAAGGCGGTGATTGATCACTCTGCTCGTGGATGTCGGCTTTTCATGCGGAAAAAGCCTTTATGAATACATATTTTGCTGTGTGGTCGGTAAAGCGAGCGGCTTTCTGCATTTCCTCATGCGGAAATGCTTTATGAATCGAGGCCAATGAGGTCACTGCAAACATGAATTTCTGCGGTAAAATGTTGCGAATGTGCTTTTGGCTTTTGTGATGTGTCTATCACTAGTTACAAATCCATAGTTCATATTGAACCAAGGAATGTTTATCCATAAAGAATTTGACTAAAGTTTTCACTCATCTTTTTTTCTTTTGATTTGATTGCAGTATGTTACCTGCCTTCTACTCTGACCACATCTTACTACTATAATACGTGCATACTATTTGGTTTAAATATGTCCAAGGGTGTAACTACATTGGGCCAGGCTCTCCGGCAAAGGTCTGGTGCCATCCCGACCTCCATTACAGAGGAGGGAGTGGTTTGGCCAGAAGATAGGGGGGCCTGGTCCCGTATGTGCAGAGTGAAGCATTGTACTTTACCTGTTCATGTCAATGATACATGAACCTCTTCACTTCCTGTTCAGTTTGCAAGTGGCATGCAGCCAGCCAATTGCCATGCAGCTTCAGTCCCATGTCATTTGGCAGGGGAGGAAGCCACATATTCATTGGCTGGCTACACAGCACTTGCAAACTAAACGGGAAGTTAAGAGGACCCATATCACCTCCAGGAGCAGGTAAAATGTAACGCTACTCTACAGGACTGTGACACCCTTCCGCAATGTTTTCTCCCCTTATGGAAACCCCTGTTTAAATGAAAAATGACATTACTTTTTGAAGTATAAAATTGGATTCCTCCTCTCCCTTCCCAATTTTTCAATTTGTTTACCCCATCACTCTTGGTCACACACTGATAGATCATAAAAAGTCTGGCGCCTCTTTGGATCAGATTAGCAAGGCAGCAACATGGTCTTGACATACAACTTTTGTAAGTCATTACCGGGTGAAACTTCTGACATGCCAGCACCAATCTTTTGGGCAAGGTCAATTTTATTGCTGGTCTCAGGAGGAGCTTTCTTGGAGGACAAGGTAATGCAAAACAAAGCACTAGCGCACTAATGGACAACAAGAGCAGCCTAGGTTGAACTCAGGGCCAGTCTTCAAGCCCCAACATAGGAGAGTCAACAGTAAAACACTGGAGCACCTGGGGCTCCAATTGTGATGGCTGAACTCCCCACAATGAGTGATAGTCGGCCACGGAATCCAAAATTTAAAAACAGTACCTGCATTTAGCGTGAAACTGGAGCAGGCTTCCGAAGTGTGGGTATAAATCCATAAGATGGTATTCAGGAGTCCTGGCTGGCAGTGACTCCGCGCTAAGTCCTAATGTGAAACTCATGCAGGGGACACTGAGTCCTTCTCCCTCTGTGTTTACCGGAAATGATGTGAAGCCGTCTACGTTCCAGGTACTGTCTACTCTGTTCTGGCAAACTCTTGGCTTATTGCATATCAAAAAGGTTATACTCCCGATCCGCATTTCGCCAGCAGCCTTCATCAGGGGAGGGGATCCCTTGATGAAGGCTGCTGGCCGAAATCCGGATCGGGAGTATAACCTCTTTGATAGGCAATAAACCAAGTGTTAGCCAGAACAGAGCCAACAGTACCTGAAGCGCACTTGGAGTGCAGCCAGCTTGACGTTCCTGGAGGACAATGGGTGGTGGTGCCAGCTGTTCACCAGTATCCACATTTCTGCAAGTCCTCCAGAATGGTTGCCGTAGTTCTCTACCTTATGCTTAGTATGTTGAATTTATATTTGTACACTGGAGTGTCGGGGTGGGATTTTCTCTTGTAAAAACTAGGGAAGGAGGAGTCATACTGGTCATGTCATTATAAATTTAACAGATGTTTCCATAAGGGCAGACCAATCGGGATCTCATGAGGTGCCATCCTGGAGCACTTGTGAAAAAAATCGGCTACTGGAAAGTAGCTGGGACTTTTAGCTAGATAAGTGTCTAAACTTGACTTTCTATTTGACTGATTTGCATATATAACAGAGCTAGTTTTTTTAAAATGTATTGTGCAGGAAAACAGAGTCTTCAGACAATTTCTTAGTAGGACTAGTACTATATGTACCTATGTAATGTTTATCTCATGTCACTTCAGGTATGCTTAAAGCTATAGTGTCATAAACAACTGTTTGTTTTGGTATTGCTAGGTAGACCAAAGCCGGGAACAATATTGGACCCACGTTAGCTCGGATGCATGCAGGTTTGCCATGATTTGGAAATATGGTGGAATTTACATGGATACTGATGTCATTTCAATTTCTCAAGTACCCAATGATCATTTTTTGGCAGCACAATCTCAAGGGACTACCAGCAGCAGTGTTTTTGGTCTCTCACCACATCACAGTTTAACATGGCAATTTATGGAAAATTTTGTTGAGAATTACAGAGGAGAAATATGGGGTCACCAAGGCCCTGGAGTATTCACACGTGTTGTGACTAGATGGTGTGGAATGCCTACATTTAATTGCACAGACGATGTAATGTGTGCAAACATCTCCTATTTTCACCCTCAGCGCTTCTACCCCATCCCATATAAATCATGGAGAAAATATTTTCAAGTGTGGGAAAGATTGCCAACATTCAATAGTTCTTATGCTTTACATCTTTGGAACTTTATGAATAAAGCTGGACAAACTATGGTACCTGGGAGCAACACATTAGTGGAACATCTCTACCAAAACTACTGCCCCACCATCTATAGACAAATATTAAGGAATTAAAAAAAAACATAACTTTGAATGTTTGAATGTGTTCTTAAAAGGAACTGGAATGAGATTCCAGTAAATGGCAGTTGCTTTTTATGACTGAACCTTAAAGGCAACCTGTACTGAGTAAAATTATTGAAAATAAACATGATGTAGCTGCAAATGAATATTACTTACCTCACCATCAGTTCCTCTCAGAAATTCACCATTTTCTTCTTACAGTGATCCATCCAGTTCTGACAATATTTTGTGAGAACTTAAATATAACAGTTGCTGTCAGTTATATATCAGCAGCTGTCAGTTATATATCAGCAGCTGTCAGTTACACCTGAATGTACAAGCTAATGTCCATGTTTCCCTATGGCTCAAGTGGGCAATATTCGTTTAACCACCCTGGCGTTCTGATTAAATCGCCAGGGTGGCTGCGGGAGGGTTTTTTTTTTAATTAAAAAAAAACTATTTCATGCAGCCAACTGAAAGTTGGCTGCATGAAAGCCCACTAGAGGGCGCTCCGGAGGCGTTCTTCCGATCGCCTCCGGCGCCCAGAATAAACAAGGAAGGCCGCAATGAGCGGCCTTCCTTGTTTTGCTTACATCGTCGCCATAGCGACGAGCGGAGTGACGTCATCGACGTCAGCCGCCTCCGATCCAGCCCTTAGCGCTGGCCGGAACTTTTTGTTCCGGCTACGCTGGGCTCAGGCGGCTGGGGGGACCCTCTTTCGCCGCTGCTCGCGGCGGATCGCCGCAGAGCAGCGGCGATCAGGCAGCACACGCGGCTGGCAAAGTGCCGGCTGCGTGTGCTGCTTTTTATTTGACGAAAATCGGCCCAGCAGGGCCTGAGCGGCAGCCTCTGGCGGTGTTGGACGAGCTGAGCTCGTCCAGACCGCTCAGCAGGTTAACAGTGTCTTGACCAGGAAGCTGTTATGGGGTAATGGCCATTTTCAAAATGGTGGACAGAGAATTCCACAGATATTTGTGGACAAACAGGACGCATGAGAGAAGGAGAGATTGATGAGTAAACTACACAGGAGGTAAGTATGACATGTTTATGTTTATTTTGACTTTTAATTTTCAGTTCAGGTTCTCTATTGCAGTACAAGGGATATGGAGGCAGCCATATTTATTTGATTTTAAGCAATACCAGTTGCATGGAAATTCTGCTGATCCTCTTCTTCTAATACCTTCAGCTATAGACCCTGAACAAGAATAGAAAGATCAGATGGTTCTGACATTTTTGTCAGATCTGACAAGATTTTCTGCATGCTTGTTTCTGGTGTTATGCAGACACTACTGCAGTGAAATAGGCCAGCAGGGCTGCCAGGTAACTGGTACTGTTTAAAAGGAAATAAATATGACAACCTCCATATCTTTCACTTCAGTTGTCCTTTAAGCGAAGACAAAATGACAAAATAAACAATTATATCCACCCTCCTGATCCTAAAAATGACTTTTAGAATCCCACAATTTTATATTATGTTTAAAATCTTTAAAAAAAAAAGCATATTTTGTCTGTCTCTGTGTCTCAGAGTGCTCAAATATATGAATTATTGACCTTTTTATCTATCATCTCCTGGCAGAGATCTGGGCTTCCTAGAGCAAAGTATGTTATGGCTGTAATTCCTTATCAGCAGTCTGACTGGGTCCCGACTGGAGAAAAACTATCAGTTGCGTAGCTGAATATTAACACTTCCAGGCAGAAAAATAAGAAAAGCATTGCAGAATAATTGTGTGCTAGGAACTGTTCATACACATGTCTATCTCATCATGTCTTATGTCCCTTAGGGTTTCTTTAACCTCGCTGGCGGTAAGCCACCGCAGAGGATTTCTCAGGCCCTGGTGGGCCGATTTGCATAATTTTTTTTTTGTTACACGCAGCTAGCACTTTGCTAGCTGCGTGTACAAACCGATAGCCGCCGCTGTGGTGATATATTAGGGTGCTGATGATGTTAGGAATACATAAACATATTCTATCATTTTTATGTCTGCTGTATATCTTTCAGAGGTGGATGTCAGCCAGTATGGCTTGAAGGTATTGGCAGCTAGCTTCATGGACTGTTAATGTGATTGTGTGGGTGTCAATAGACAGACAAAAGGGAACCTCGTTACCAGTCACCTTCAATAGGCAAGGAAGCGGCTCATTAGGCCACTAGCAGTCACTTTGATCTGCTGCCCCAGGTGTGATTGTCTGCGTCTGCCTACAGGCAATTACAGGCAAACTGCTACCTGTAACCAGAATGCAATCTTTTCATGTATGTGCTAAAATACACTTTAACAAAGGAAATAATGTGGAGGAAGCCTTTTGATGTCTGGTAGGATACAATCTTACCTATTGAATTCTGCAACCTTCAAGAAGCTAAAACAGGAACCCTTTGAAGCTTGCATATCACAGGAAAGATTATGACATGCGTTCGGTGATGTCACAAACGAGGAAACTGCATTAGGGCTGGTGCACACCAAAAACCGCAAGCAGATCCGCAAAACGCTAGCGTTTTTTGAACCGCTTATTGTCATTTTGATAGCGCGGTTTTGGGGCGTTTTGGGGGCGTTTTGCGTTTTTTGCGTGCGTTTTTGCAAGCGTTTTTGGAAGCGTTTTGCGTTTTTCAGGAAAAGAGGTAGAAAGACCTTAAACAAAGGGTTAAAGTGCGATATATTGATGACACATGTGAAGCACATTGAGCAATTGAAGTAAAAAACCCAATATAAAAAGGGTGGGGTCCTTAACAACATTGTGGGTTAGTTCAGGAGAGGTGACACTGTGGTTTGGAGAGAAGAGTGACTTTTTTTGGAAAATGTTTCCTGATGTGCTGTTATTGCTCTGTGTAGCAGCATATATGAGACGTAGGCCAAGGACAAGGAGATACTGGGTGCATCCCATGCTACAAGAGCGGCGCCGGAAGGGTCAATTTAGGACCCTATATAGAGATTTGAGGCACCATCCAGAAAAGTTTTTTGGCTACACCCGCATGTCTCTGTCCAGGTAAGAATACTTGTCACTTATTTTTATAATGGGGCTAAGTATTTTGGGGAGGAATGAAATTGGAAGCACTTTTTGGCCCTTAGTTAACTGTGTTTGACTGTAAACAGAAAAACAACACAATAATCAATCCGCTGTATACATAAGCTAACCAAATAACTGTGATACTTGATCCTGGTGTGTTATGTATTCAATGCCTAAGGCCTCCATCTAATTTTTCTATAGGAGTAACTACTATATTATATATCCATAGTTTACCCAAAACATTTGGAGTATATTATGACCTTACATACTCCTGGTGCATACTTCATTAAGTATATGGCAACAATCAGCATATGGGACACAGTAATGAAGCAATGTTTGAACAAAATCTTTCGTTTTAATGTTTTGTTCTTCTGTGCAAAGAATATTTTGGACATGTGTTGTCCATACTTTGCTTTCAGCAGCAAAAGTAATATGTCACAAATGAAAAATGTTTCTGCAACAAACAACAGTAGATCTAAAGATAAGCATGCTCTTTTTTCCTAGTTTTGATGGCCTTTTAGCCAAACTGAAGGATGCCCTTCGCCGACAAGACACTAACTTTCGCCTAGCAATCACACCAACTGAGCGACTCCTCATAACATTGAGGTAATGTAAACTAAGATCCAAATCTGAGCATTGAACAATAAAATAAAATGTAAAACTACAAAAAACTAGTCATGTTGTGATAGCAAATCACACATACTACCAGGGCCCTGATTGTAAGCATGTGTACCTGATTCAGCATTTGTATGAGGCTGGCTGTGCGATGTTAAATCAGTGTACACTGTAGAGTCACTGTGCATAGATGATGTTTGAAATCGCATACCTTGATCAGGGCGCTGAGGTGGAGGCATAGAGTAATGAGGCTGTTGACCATATGGCATGTTATGCATATGCATTGGTGGGTAGTGGGGTGGGTCATAAATGCGTTGCATATGGTAAGAGAGTTGTGGGTGTGCATTATATTGTTGGCTGGAAGCAGGCAGGTGTGGTTGCTGCAAGTAGTTGTGCACATTGTCATCTGCACGGGTCTCAGGTAGTAAGAATCTCCCCAGGGTCTCAGAGATGGCATGTCTGGCTGCCCATTGCTTATCAGGAGGCACTTTTTGTAATAGTGGCACCAAACTTAAAAGATACTGTGTGCATGGCTCTTTAAGTTGTTTCATTTCATCCTCTCGCTTCTCCATATGATCAACAGCCTTTTCTATTGAACTAATCAGCTTCTGGTCGTATTCAGCCCTGCTCATACCTCTTCCTATTCTCCTGCCTTGTGTAGCTACCCTCACACCTCTACTAGACCTGACAGTTGTGCGTGTCCGACTACTCGCTGGGCTGTGTGGTGTGTGATCTGGGGTAGTAGAGTCACTGTCTTCCACTGTAGCAGTGTCAACATCCTGTGTAGTGTCTTCTTCAACTTCCACATCACTGGTGGTGGTAGGTGGCACCTCTACATCGTCCTCCTCAGGATCTGGTGGTAGGCTATCTTCAGTCCTTTGGAAAGGGGAAAGCACAACTTTAGTTCATGGAATAGTGACCATGGATATCACAGCAAATATATGGGCACAATGCGATGCATCTTTCATTGCAAAACAATAGCAGTAGCCTGTCTATTTTTCCCATTATTTGTGTACATAGCTTTTAGGCACAGCCCCTGAGCAAGCATAGAGCAAAACTGGCCTGAGTAAACTAGCACTGATTTTGGTAGATGTGTGTTACAGATGTGTGATGCAGACACTACTGCAGCCAAACATATAACCAGCACTGTCAGGCAACTGTTATGTTGGGTAACGAACAGTCCACATTCCTGTCATGTAATCATTTTAAACTGGACCTATGCCATCCTTACATTAAGCTACGTCCCCCAATATATTTGGTAGAGTGATGGCAGATTATTCGTTCCACACTACTGAATTGCATTGTGGGCCTACTCCTTCCTTCACTGTTCTATTGGCGAAGTTGACAAACATTGCAATAGGTTAACATTTACGCCATACTTACTCAGCCGGTTCATGATGTTTTTTTAGAAATTCTAATATGCCACAATATTTATATTTTGTTCGCTGCGAACTTCCAGACCCACTTTTGGATTCATGGTATTGCTTTTCAATCTCCTTTTTGTAACTGTCTCTGACCGACTTCCATCTTGTCCGCAGGAGGGCAACTAGGAATAAAAATAAACATACATGTTATTTCTTTTCTTTTGCAGATTTCTGGCAACAGGGCATTCATATGCAGCACTTCACTACCAATTCCTCATGGGAAGAAGTACAATCCGATACTTAGTTTTGGACACCTGCAAATTGATCTGGAAAGTACTTCAACCGGAATTTATGCCAACTCCTGACGTACCTATGTGGGAGGCTAACATGCAGCTTTTTTGGGAGAAACATGATTTCCCTAACTGCCTTGGAGCAGTGGATGGGAAACATGTCAGACTGGTTATGCCTGCATTCACTGGCAGTCTCTATTACAATTATAAAAAATTCTTTTCACTAGTGCTCATGGCTGTTGTGGATCCTAATTTGAAATTTATCTATGTGGATGTTGGGGCTTACGGAAGTTCCCATGATTCCTCAGTCTTCCAGCACAGTCGATTTGGCGTGAAGCTTCGCACAGGCCAGATGACTTTACCACCACCACGCCCCTGGCCTGACACTGTAGAACCACCTTACCCCTGTGTGTTTGTGGCTGATGAGGCCTTTGCACTGTCTGAGCATGTTATGAGACCGTATGCACAGAGAGATATGACTCATAAAAAAAGTAGTCTTTAATAACCGCCTGACCAAAGCCAGACAAGTAGTAGAATGTGCATTTGGAATTCTGGCAAACAAATGGCGCATTTATCACACTGCTATAAAAATGCAACCAAAGTATGCTATAATAGTGGTGAAGGCAACATGTATTTTGCATAATTATGTGAGAACACTAGATAGCATGACCATAGAGGAGGAAGAGGGGGATCTTTCAAACAGTGCTCTTGTCACTTTACCCCCAGCTACTTTACGTGGTCCCATTTCTGCCATTCGCAACAGAGACAAATTAGCTGATTATTTTGTGCCATAACTGTAAGAACTAAAAAACCTGCAGGCTGCTATTTACTTACATGACGAGATCAGTATTATTGTGCAAATAAACATTCTTGAAACCGTGTTGTATGTCTATATCATTCATGACACTCTAAAGTGGCAAATAGCGCCCTAATAATACATGTGAGTACATACACACACATGTACCTGCTGTTTATAAGGAGAGATGGCTATAGAGAGAACAGCTTTGCCAGAGACCTGTGATAATGACATTTCTAATTGTTTAATTACTCATTTAGTGGAGGGGTGATGATATATTGTCTGCAAAGTGCTGCATGAAATCAATAAAATACAACAATTCTGTACACATATACTTACTCTTAGAATCCTTGCCCTTTTGGCTCAAAGTATTCCATTTTTCACCAAGAAAATCTTTTGCAATGTTGCTCCAGATTTCATGAGCCCTTTGGTGATCTTTATATCCAGGCAAAGACTTGTCATAAAGTTCTGGGCTGTTTTCAATCTTAATTATCAGGTTTTCTGTGGTAAACCACTTTGCTGCCATCTTCCTCCTGCGCAGTCTAAAATCCCTCATGCAAATCTGCCACACAGGAAGCACACTTTGACCAGGAAGTGCGCATTCTTGAAAAAAACGCATCCGCATCAAAATCCGCTTGATCAAGCGGTTTTACAGGCGTTTTGCGTTTTTCCTATACTTAACATTGGAGGCAGAAACGCATCCGAAATCCAAAAAATGCCTCACCCAGGCATTTTTCGTTTCTGCAAAACGCCTGCCGCTCTGGTGTGCACCACCCCATTGAGATACATTGACCAAGCAGATCCGCAGCCGCAAGCGGATCTGAAAACGCCCAAAAAGCCGCTCGGTGTGCACCAGCCCTTAGTTCCTGGGGGCTGGACATTAAATGCCCCAGGGGACATTTCAGAGTATAAAAAGCAGAGGCAGATACCTAGTAAGTATCTTCTCTTGGAGATAGCGCATAGCTAGAGATGATCTCGACTTCTGGTCGAACAAGCGGCATGCTCCTGCCGACAACGTTTAGACCTTCAAGTTGGTAACGTTTTAAATCCCCATTTTTATTTTTACGCAAATATCCGTGTGTATTTTTGTAACTTTTATTTTGTAACTTTTTTACTTTGTTTTTTGTACATCTTCTGTATATATTATTTTCTGCATTTTTCTATTTTTATGGAATATTAAATCGTTATTTAATAAGCTTGACTTCTGCTGTACTAAACTAACACTCATAGCCTAGAGGAGACTGCAGTGCAGCTGTGTATAAGTCCGTGCCTAATTGTATGTTTGAGCAACACTACCATATGAAATTGTAATTGCATTGTGTGTATGGGGCACTTCTGCGCTCGACAGCCGAGTGGGAAGTCTAACAGTATCGTTCGGAACGACTGTTAGTGGTTTTGCTGCACGACAGTGTAACTTGCATTACAAATCATTGTCTGATTGTGCTGTGTTACTGTACAACTGTACTGTGTGTGTGTGTGGGTGCGTGGCGTTCTTGTATTCGGCCTAAGCGCAAAGCTGACCCAAATACGAAACCGCAGATTGCGTGTTTAGCCCTCGACAGCTGAGGGGACGTGTCTAGCGACGCTAGTGGTGGCAGTGGGAAGTGTTTGAGGGGTTCCAGCCTTGTTTGTAGCTTAAATAAGGCTGTTCCCCGCTTAATCTGATCAAACCCGCAGTCGGGAACCGTATACGCAGGCGTGCCGCGGGCCGGTTCCTGACAACCGCTTCGTGCCGATTTGCCGCTACCTGCCGCGCCACCCCCCCCCCCCCCGATACCTTGCGCAGCCTGGCCAATCACCACCAGGCAGTGCTAAGGGGTGGATCGGGACTCCCTCCGATGCCATGACGTCATCCCGATCATCGCCATGGTGACGGGGTAAGCCAAACAGGAAATCCCGTTCTGAATGGGATTTCCTGTTTGCTCTGATTGCCGAAGGCGATCGGAAGGGGAGGGGGGATGCCGCTGCACAGCGGCTATCATGTAGCTAGCGCTAGGCTAGCTACACGATTTAAAAAAAAAACAATTAAAGTGCTCTGCCGCCCCCTGGCGATTTTATTGTAACACCAGGGGGGTTAAGCACACTGTAAATGCACATTCTGCTTTTTTTATGTTCTTACAGTCCATTTCCACTCAAACCATATAAGGGAAGAAAATCATTAATTATGAACAGCTTCACATATTTACTGATAATCAGTCACATCACCTTCTTTTTAATGGATGAGCAGCAGTGGAGATAATTGCTTATTTAGAAAGTATCACCATAAGGCCTCGTTCACAGTGGCCCGAAGCATTCCCAGTGACAACAGGAACACAATGCCACAAATCAGGACAGCAGCGCCGCATGGTATGCTCGTGTTGTATCAAGTGCAATGAAGCATACAGTCAATGAAAATTATGCTTCACTTTTACTGTTAATGCACGCATTTAGCACTAATGCAGTACGTGCAAAAGCAAGAAATAATTACCGGCATTTGGGCTCTTTAGAAAGTGGTGTGATAGGTGGCCACAAGTTTATGAACAAGTACATTACATACTGGAAAGGAGCACTATATCCAAATATACTGTATATACAGTGAAACGCTGTTAAAATAAAACGTAAATAACCCATGAGCAATGTAGCATCGAGTGCACCTATATGCATGTCCTTGGGCAATGTGAGGGCCCTTTCACACCGAGGTGGTGTGGTATTTTTACCGCACCCCACCACCGGGCAATTAAAGTCTATGGAAACTTTCATGTTACGGCGCAACGGAAGTGATGTTTTTGCTGCATCTCTGACGCAAGTCCAAAACTACGTTAACCCTGTGGCATGCATCGAGTTGCAGCCATCTGCGTCGCCCTAAAAGTCATGTTAGTCTATGGCGAAGCATTGTTTTTAAAATTCACAGATGCGATGTTGCGGTGCGCATGATCCCTGAAGGCCTGTTTCCTGAAGGCCTGGTTTTGGCGGTGCACCGGGCTTTGCGTCGCTGATGATGAATTCTGGTGTGAAACCAGCCTCAAGGCTTTGTAGAAAATGCAGGACCTGTTAGAAGTAAAAAAGTAAAAGGCCTCAGTAATAGTCTTAGGCTACTTGCACACCAAGACGTTGCGTTAGGTGCTACGTTAAGGTCGCATAACTTGCACCTAACGCAAGGCCTGGTGCTCTTCGATGTGGACGTCAGAGTGAGCCGCGTTGTGCAGCTCACTCTGGTGTCCGTGATGCGTACTCTTGGACGCATGCGGCATCACATGGTCCCGCCGGCCAATCGCCGCACAGAGCGGCCGCACCAGGAAGTAAACACTGCACGTCACAACGTGCAGTGAATATTAATTAGCCA
Source organism: Hyperolius riggenbachi (assembly GCF_040937935.1). Taxonomy (NCBI): domain Eukaryota; kingdom Metazoa; phylum Chordata; class Amphibia; order Anura; family Hyperoliidae; genus Hyperolius; species Hyperolius riggenbachi. The sequence continues at coordinate 206,216 of NW_027152349.1, read as the reverse complement.
TGTGCCTGGCCGCTCTCCGCTCCTCCCCAACATGACTGAGCATGTGCAAACAGTCTAACGTGGCTTAAGCCGCTGTAACGCCGTAGCATGCTGCACTTTCGGGAGAACGTACAGCGTTGCATATAACGGTGTGAACAGCCCACTTATGTTACATTGCTGTGCGTTGGGGGAGCGTTACAGGCTGCACTAACGTGCGCCTGTAACGTCCCTGTGTGTAAGCAGCCTAAAGGAAATACTTGCCTAAGAGGAAATCCTCTGGATCCTACAGAGCATGGGTTCCTAACCCATGTGTTGCCACACATGTATGTTGCGGCATCCTGGGGCATGTGTTGCTGCATCGCTGCTCTGACTCCCTCATGCTGCCATGTTGCCACTCTGCCTTTACTCTTTGCTTCCTATTCACCTATCCTAGTAAAGTAAGACTACAGAAAAATGGCCACCGGAGTCTGCATTCCCAGACATATATCCCCAATGCAGACCCGGGCAACCATATATTTTTTTTTTTTTTTTTTTTGTAGTCCTACTCTAACTACCATAGCCCTGTGAAAATCAAAATTTTCAAACTGCATATATTTGAATAACAATTTACATAAATCTGCATGAACTTAGAAATATTTGCATCTCATTGCTCATCTCTAATTGGAAGTAGGATACAGCGGCAGCCTCCAGCTGCTTGTTCCACTAACTGTGAGTGAGCATGGTTATGCTTGATTGGTTCCTGGGGAACACAGCATCAGGGGAAAAAGCACTAATGGCTATAGTGTGGAGGGTTGTAAGAGGGGGCAGCAACCAGCTTTCCTACAGAACCTTCCGGTTATTTCCTCTTGGAAGGAAGTGAGGTTCGGGATAGCATCAGAAATGCACTGCTGTGGCTAGGAGGACCAAGGCTGTTTTATCAGAAGGAACTGTGTGATGCCTAAAGCTGAAGAGCTCCTACGAGAGTATAGGAAGGGTTTGGGGAGGGCACATTTTTTAATTGAGCTTTAAAACAAACCTGAGACTTTTTCCGCTGCAATGCTGATCTGCAATGAGTATGATCTGCCTCTCCCCACTCAATATACTTAGCCAGCTTCCACAGCTTGCATCCTCAACCTCCCCTGCCTCTACCCAGCTAGCACTTTTGTCCTCCAACCACCACCCTCACCTGCCTCTACACGCTCACTCATAAGCCTCGGCATCACCTGCTTCTCCTCACACTCCAGCAGGGGAGGCTGGGTGGAGGCTGAGAGTGCTAGCTGTGGAGGTTGGCTCCCCCAAAACTTCCTTTCTCAGTGCTTGTGGTCAGGAGCCTCATACAGATGCAGTATCAGTCCGCTCTACCAGGCAGGCGCAAGCCATCCGCATCTACGCAGTAGAGCAGACCCAATCAGACTCGGCTATTTCTTTCTCAACCTTGTGGCATTAGGTGTGTTAGTGATCACTGTGATACTGTTCTTCTAATCTCTTCCTCACTCAATGAGAATATACCCATGAAGTGCTTCTTGTGAACCCGTGGTTCATGATGTTCTGATTTGATCCTTTGCAGGCTATAGACAGACACAAGTTGGAGTGCCAGTGAACTGAAGTGTGGTCAGTAAGATCTTAAATCTTTTTATTGGTATGATATATGAAATAGGTGGTTTCAGTGCCCCGTGCCAGCTGTGTGTGTGGCACCTGAGTTGGGTGCTGCTATAGCAGTAATGCTGTAGAACGCGCCCTGCACAAGGGTAATTTGGTGTTTCAGCAATTAACCAAATTACTTTTCCCTTCTACTACTTGCTATGACTCAGAGGGGTTTAGTTTCTTAAGCCACTGGGAATTTCAGTGGGTGAGCTGTCATTGGGTTCACCATGTGCCCAACTGACTGGCAGCTATGAAATGATCTGTGGTAGTGCCTCTAAGCAGTTTGTATGTGAGACTATCAATAAGTCAATATTGATGTATGATGTATATTATGGCATGTGTTTGTGCACTTCCTGGTGGATCAAATTCACATATGACCCATATGATATGAACTTCATGGTATAGGATTGTATTTAAAGCAATGCTATCAAACCAAGTGTTCTAAAATAATAATGTCTAAGTAGCTGTGTAAACATTTTCCTACTTTTCATGTTAAATATCCGAGACAAAAGCTTTAATTTATTGGGCTTGATGCCATGAAGCTCAAAATTGAGCTCAGGTGCATCCTGTTTCCCCTGATCAGTTAAGCTGCAGAAACATCTTCTGAAGGATGAAGTTCACCCATGGTAAATTCAGTTGATTGGGCATGATTTGGAAAGGCACACACCTGTCTATTTCAGATCCCATAGTTGACAGTTCAAGTCAAACCAAGTATAAAGTCAAAGGGATTATCTGTAGACCTCCGAGACAGGATTGTCTAAAGGAACAAATCTGGGAAGATTACAGAAACATTTCTGCTGCTTTAAAGGAATCATCAGGCAACTAAATCGCAAATCTGATTTACTTACCTGGGGCTTTCTCCAGCCCCTCGCAGCTGTCTGTCCCATGCTGAAAGCTCTGTTCGCAGCCGCCAGCCCGGGGTCCCCGCGCAGTGCAGAGGACTACCTTGGTCATCCTTACTGCGCCTACATGAAGCACCGCTGTCAGTCAAGCCCACATTGTCTGCGGGCTCATGAGCCTCGCAAAAAATGTTTTGCCACATTAGATATATTAGAAGTGGACCAATAGGTCTTCCAATATAGTATCATTGTCCAATAATTGCATCATTTTATGCATATACATCAAGTGGATCACCTTGTTATGGATTGATATGTACAGGGCCTGGCAGTGTTTTATGAAGGGTTAATGTTTCCAAAACCCATAGTGGGTGGAAAAGAATTGGCCCTCCCACCTGCAACCATCTCTTTTAAAAGGAGTTGTATCACCATGAAACAGTTGCTATGATTAAGGACCAGCAGGTCCGAAATATGTCAGCTTGTGCATGTGATGCTATCATTGGATACGTCTGCAAATAGTGTTGAATTGTGGCATTGTGCGGACTTCCTTTCCTCAATATTGTTCCCCACTGGGTTTGGCTTACCTTGGTCCAGCACTGCCTGTCTACTGAGAGTTGTAGCAGTTTTTCCGCGTACGTTAAAGGGCGCCGGGAAAAAAGGGCGCAGGGTTTTAAAAGATAATCATAAATAACGTTTAAAAAAAATTTGTGTTATATTTCGTTTAAAAATAATGTTTTATAAAGTTATAAATCATTAAATAATGTGTATAAAATCGGCAATTTTAAAAACGTTAATCTTCCCTTTTTAAAAATTGAAATTTATAATAACGTTTTATAAAACATTAATAAGAATTTTACTAAAGCTATACCTAACCCTACTCTCACACAGAACCCTCCCTGTACCTACCCCTAACCCCTAGACCCCCCTGGTGGTGCCTAACCCTAAGACCCCCCTGTTGGTGCCTAAACCTAAGACCCCCCCCCCCCCCCCCCCCCCCCCCGTGATAAGCATTAATAACGTTTTAAAAAAAAATATGGTGCGGCTTTTCGTTTAAAAATGTTTTAAAAATTATAAATCATTAAATAATGTGTAATCATGAGAAACATTAAACATTAAAAGTCTTCGGGCGCCGCTTTTAAAACGTTATTTTTCTCCGGCGCCCTTTTTTCCTGTTGGGCGCCGATTAAATGATATTTATTATGGGAGTGAATGGCGGCGCCCTTTTTGTCCACCTGCCTCATGCGCCCAAATTTCCTGCTTCCGTTTTTTCCCCCTTGTTTGCCTTTATATTGAAAAAGACTTCTGGTTGTAATTGCTGTCAAATATGCTTTGACAAAGGTTTTAGCAAACGCTGTGAATACTTACTGTATGTACATGTTTCTCAGTTTCTTTATTTTTAATATAATTGTCAAAACTTCAGGTAAAAAATTTTCACATTCTCATTATGGGGTGTTATTTGTAAAATTCTGAGGGAAAAATGAATTTAATCTATTTAGGAATAAGGCTGTAACATAACAAAGTGATGCACTGTAAAAACTCTCTTGGGGACATCTATCAAGAGACAAAAATATTACTAGGTCTTTGGAAATCCATGCAGAATTGTCTTAGACATCCTAAGAAATCACTAAATAGTGCAGATTCCTTCTTAAAAATAGAAGGCGTTAGGAAGGTCTCCCAGGCTGTGCAGTGTGTGAGGGAAGTTGCTGTTGCTGAGGTAACCAACACATCTGGTGTCAGCAGGCTCTGAGTTAAGGCGGGGGGGGGGGGGGGGAGCCCTTCACAAATCATATCTAGCCTGCACTGCTGCACTTTCTGTAGAACTGCTATTGAGCACTTCTTAATCTGCAGCAGTTCAGGGATGGATTTCCACTTTTCTTAACTGTAGTGCAGTTCTAGAAATCCACTCTAAACTTCCACTATTAAGTAGGATTTGAGAAGTTTCTAACGATCATGCAGAACAGTTCCTCTGCTGGTTAGAACAGTTTTAGAAAACTGGTAACTGTCTGTAATGCTTTGATAAATCTGGCCCTCTGTACGTGTGTCTGTATCTATCTATCTCTGTATGGACTTTGCATTTCAATCATGCAGCAGGTGTGTCCTTATTTATTTAAGAGCCCTGCAAGGAGCAACCTGTGCCAGAACTTTGCACTCACAAGCTTGAGTATCTGAAAACCCTGGTTACTTGGTATTTTGTATTCCTGTATCAGTTACCCTGTTACTGAAACTATATTCTGTCTGACCTAGATTCCTGCCTGCTCCTTTTGTACTGATTGCTCGATTGCTACCGTACCGACTTTATGCTTTGTTTTGACTGTGATTTCTGTGATAGATAGGGATTTGACTGTGATGGATAGATAGGGTTTGGGGGGGGTTGCACTTTGATTGTATGGTGTGTATGCATGTGGTGGTTGCATCATTGTATATATTTGCCACTGCATTCCTGATTGTTTGTTATGCATGCAATTGCATTGAATTTGTATAATATTGGTTGATGCACGATTGTCAAACACTTTTGCACACTATTTCCCTGCCTCAGTGTGTGTGTGTCGCTGCAAACTGTGATCAATCCCAGTTTCTCCATTCAGGCTGTATGTATGAATGTATGTATGGCCTGTGTGTTAGTCATGGAGAGAATCCGAAGACACAACAACAAACGGGGTAAATATATATATATATATATATATATATATATATATATATATATATATATATATATATATATATATATATATATATATATATATATATATAATATATATTACGGAAAATTGGATACTAACCTGACGGTAATTTTCCTTTCCAGATGTGTCCATGGCAGCACAGTCGGGTTAAGTCCCCACCCACTTGACCCCTATAGGACCATCCTATAAATTTCTCCCTTTAGCTCCCCCCCCCCCTGTAATCTTAGACTCGAATCACCGAATCTAGGGAGGGAGCCCTGTGCTGCCATGGACACATCTGGAAAGGAAAATTACCGTCAGGTTAGTATCCAATTTTCCGTATTCCATATGTTTCCATGGCAGCACAGTCGGGAGATAGCTAGCAATAAAATACAGGGAGGGATGAGTGTGATGCTGAAAGAAAGTTTAATTAACTCAAATTAGCAGTTAACACACTGGATCCAAATTGTAACGTGGAGTTGGCCGCAGGGTCAACCCTGTAATGTCTCATAAAAGTATTTAAGGACGACCAATTGGCCGCTTGACATATTTTTTCGGGAGAAACTTTGCAAAATGCAGCCCAGGAAGCTGCCATGCCTCTTGTAGAGTGCGCTGTTACCTGTTGTGGAGGTACTAGATTGTTAATTTTATATGCACTTTGAATAGTGTTCATTAGCCAGTTTGCTATAGTCCGTGATGAAGCAGGCTGGCCGGACCTGTACCCTGCTGGTATAATAAATAATCTGTCAGTTTTTCGTAAGTCCTTAGTTTTTCCAATATAGGTCTTGAGTATATTCCCCACATCTAAAGGATGAGGTTCTGGATTGGATTCCTCAAAGAGAGTTGGTAATGTCCACTCTTGATTGAAGTGATAGATAGAGGCCACTTTAGGCACAAAGTGCTGTATTGGCCTAAGTACCACTCTATCTGTATAGAAGGTCAGTGCGGGTTCCCGGCAGCCTAACGCTTGTAGTTCAGACACCCTTCTGGCGGATGTTATAGCTACTAAGAATGCTGCTTTTTGCGTTAGAAGTGTAAGGGAGCATTCCTCTGCAGGGTGATATGGAGGTTTGGATAACGTCTCTAATACTAAAGGCAAGTCCCATTTCGGAAAGAAGGTCTTAATCGGTGGCTTCTGCTTGATTACTCCTCTAAGGAACTGGATCACTAAGGGATGTAATGCCCACCTCTGATCTGTTAACGCTGACAGGGCTGTTACTTGTACCTTGAGTGTATTGTAGCCTAGGCCCTTTTGTAATCCTGTTTGGAGAAAAAGTAAGATATCTGTTACTTGTGGTTTAAGAGGGTCTATTTTCTGGTGTGCTGAGAAGTCTTCGAATTTTGACCAGACTCTTTGGTATGAAGCATTTGTAGTTGGTTTCCTTGCTTTCAAGATAGTTTGGATAACCTCTGTCGAACATCCTAGCGATTCTAGCTTCCTCCTCTCAATCTCCATACTGCTAACTTTAGGATGGCTGGATTGGGGTGGACTACCGGTCCCTGTGATAGTAAGTTCGGTATTATTGGTAATAGTAGCGGTTCTCCTTGTTTCAATTGCCATAGAAGCGGGAACCATGGCCTTCTCGGCCAGAACGGTATTACTGCTATTAGTGTCACATTCTCCTGTGTTAGTCTCTGTAGTAAGCGTTGAATCACTGGGACTGGAGGGAACACATAAGCTGTGTGGAAAATCCTTGGAGCCACTAGCGCATCTACTGCCTCTGTCTTCGGTGTTTGCCATCTGGACATAAACCTTTCGCATTTGTTGTTGTGGCTTGTCGCCATCAAATCTATCTCTGGATCGCCAAACTGTTCGCATATCCACTGGAACATTCTGTTGTTCAAAGACCACTCGTTGTTGTCTATTCGAGTTCTGCTTAAGTAATCCGCTGTTATGTTCTGTATTCCTGGAATATGAATAGCTGTCAGGCTTCTGAGGTGAGTCTCTGCAAACGTGAATATTGGAGTAACTTCCTGAAGGAGACTCCTCGATCTTGTCCCCCCCTGCTTTTTTATGTATGCGACTGCCGTCAGATTGTCCATACGTAAAGTCACATCTGCACCCTGAATCTGGGTTTTGAAACTGAGGAGGGCCAGAAATGCTGCCCTGATTTCCAGTATGTTTGCCGGTATGTGTTCCTTGTTTGACTTCCAAGACCCCTGCACTGTGGATGATTCTAGATGCGCCCCCCAGCCCTTCTGGCTGGCGTCGGTGGTGAGTATGATCCTCTTTGGTTGCTGGATAAGTAATGGCTTTGACAGGTTGTCTCCTTTTAGCCACCAGAACAGACTGTCTCGCATCTGTTGCGTTATCATGATTGGCTGGTCCAGATGTCTTTTCCGCCACTGGCGCAGGAGTCCCGCCTGCCACTGTCTGGTATGCCATTGTGCCCATCGCACCATTGGGATAGTAGATGTTAAAGTTCCCAGTAGACTGAGGCACTGCTTTGCTGTTATTACAGTGTTGCTTAACATACTCTGTATTAGTGACTGAATCTTTAGTTTCTTTTGTTCTGGTAGACTGATCGTGTTGTGTTCCGTCTGGAGACGTGCCCCTAGAAACAAGATGTCCCTTGTCGGCTCTAGTTGACTCTTGGGGAAGTTTATCTTCCAACTGAATCTCTGTAATTCTGACAGCAGTAGGTGTTTGTGTTGACTTATGACTTCTTGATCCTGGTGTAGTAATAACAGGTCGTCCAGGTAGTGATGTAGCCTGAGCCCCTTGATTCTTAATGTTTCTATCATTGCTAATAGGACCTTCGAGAAAGTTCTGGGAGCAGTCGAGATCCCGAAAGGAAGACATGTGAGTTGTAGATGTAAATCCCGTATTGCGAACCTCAAGTATCTCTGGTAGTCTGCGTGAATTGGAATATGCAGATATGCGTCCTCCAGATCTATTGAAAGTGCCCAGTCGTTGATAAGTAATACTTTCACAATGGTCTGTAACGTTTCCATCTTGAAGTGTTCTGTGATTATGAAAGAATTGAGATGTCTGAGATCCATTACAGGCCTCAAGTCTCCTGTCTTTTTCTTCACGAAGAAAAGAGGTGAGTAGACTCCTAATCCTCTCTCTTCGAGTGGGACTTCCATTACGGCTTCCTTCATAATTAATTCCTTTACATATTTCCATAGGATTTCGCTCTTGTCCTTGTTTACCGGTATTTTTGTGCGAATGAACATCTCTGGAGGTATATGCTTGAATTTCCACTGATGTCCTTGCGTTATCGTCTGTTTTACCCATTGGTCGTTGATCTCCTCCGTCCAGACATTTCTGAAGGCCTGAAGTCTGCCACCCACTGGTGATGCCTGGACGGGCGGAACATCAAAACGACTTCTGGGAGGCTGTGGACTGTCCGGCTTTCTTTTGTCGATTCAATTTCAAGAGTGTAGATTGGGAACTCTGCCAATTCTTCTTGAAATCACGAGTAGGTCTATAAGATATATTGCTTCTGTATCTGGTTTGGTAAGTGTTTCTCTGAAACGTGGGCCTTCTATTCTTGCGGTCTTGTGGGATTAGCCCTGATTTGCCTCCAGTTACCTTTTTGATGGCTGCATCCATCTCCTCACCGAATAAGTTTTTTCCATCATACGGAATCTTACACCAATCCTGCTTTGAATTGGAATCCGCAGACCAGCTTTTCAGCCACAACGCTCTTTTGGCCATAACAGCATGGAGCATGGATCTTGTAGAGCATTTCAAAACGTCCACAGCTGCTTCTCCTACGAAATCGGCTGTTAACTTAACGTCATCGAGGGCAGAAATAATGGTGTCCCTATCTGTGTCAGATCTCAATGCCTCTTCGATATTCTGTATCCATACTTTTAAGGCCTCCGCCACGGATGTCAAGGCTATCGCCGGTTTACATGCACTTCCTGAAGACATATAAGATCTTTTGAATTCTGCATCAATTTTCCTTTCCATAGGATCTTTAAAAGAAGCGGCATCATCTCTGGGTAGCGTTACGTGCTTAGCTAGACCGACTACAGAGGCGTCCACTTTTGGAGGTTCGTCTAATGCTTTTAACTTGGCCTCCTCCATGGGATAGAGTTTATTGAATCTGTTAGATAGAATAGTCTTCTTGTCTGTTTTCTTCCATTCCTCTATCATTAATTCGTGAATTACCTCCATTAGAGGAAATGGTTTCACTGATTTTTTCAAATGTGCATAGTATTCTCTCTGACTACTTGTCGACGGTTCTTGTTCATCTTGCCATTCTATAGCCTCTCTGATGGCAGTTATATATGGTTGTACTAGGTTGAAGTTGAATCCTATTTCGGCAGAATCTGTCTCCGTATCCGAGTGTGATGGCCCCGGCTGTGTTGTTATTGATTCCGACTGAGGTGGTTGGTTAGGTGGTAAGGAAGCGATATACGTGTTCATTGATTCCTGTACTGCCTCTTTGATCATCGCAGCTATATCTTTAGGTGGTTCCTGTTCTCTCGCCATTGTTTGAAAGCAGGAGTGACATACTAATTTTCCAGGTAAGGCGTAATCGCCACATGCCCAGCACTTTTTCCTGGATGAGTAATGTCTGCTAGGAGATCTACTGTAATGATGTCTCCTGGGTGATGAGCGCCTTCTAGAGCGTGATCTACTCCGTGATCTAGAGTGAGTCTTCCTTGCTCCCTTGCGTTGGCGAGATCGTGATCTTGACTGTCGTCGATCAGATCTGCTTGATCTGTGCTCTGTCTCTTTAATAGGGCTGTTGAGACATAAGAGCAGATGTCAGTTCAGCACTCTCCTGAAAAAGAAATATACTCACACCTCAACTCCCCCCCCTTCCTACCTAATAGCTCTAGACTGGTCACTTGTATGTGGCTGCTCTTGCTCCATCCCTACAGCATCTGCTGTAAGAGAAAAAACGCCTTGAATATGTATCCACAAGGTAGGAGCAGGAAAGAAAACAAATATATAACATATATATATATATATATATATATATATATATATATATATATATATATATATATATATATATATATATATATATATATATATTATATTCTACCAGAAACAATGTAGGGAAAACCTTGTTCCTGCAGCAGCAGTTCCGCAGCGTAGTCCTGCAAAGTGTCCTCCATACTGCAACCACGCTAAGGTAGTGCTGACAGGTTTAAATAACCCTCCCCTCATCTCTCCACCAATCACGGGCGCTCTACTCCATTGCGCTCACGTGACTGAGGACGAGGGAGGAGGGTGGACGCATTGCGCAGCCATAGGCTAAGACCGGCAGACGTCACCGCCGGGCGGAATCCGGAAGTAGGCGGAAGCAGCAGCAGTGGGACGCAGATGGAGCGCACGCCGTTCCGACCACCGCGTCTACGCGGAAGTAGGAGCCACATGTACGCCGTACGACATACGTGCAGGAGACACATGAAGGGTTTACCTTACCATCTCCACACCGCGGCCAGAAGCGGTATCTTCCCCGAGCGGTGAGTTGTTTAAACTCTGTGCTGGGGACTTCATGCAGGCGAGGCCAGACCTGATGGAAGGTAAAAGAGAGGGAGTTGGTAGATAAACTTTCTTGTTCAGCAGCAGGATGATCCTAAGAGCCAAGGTGATACGAGGACAAAAAGATTACAGGGGGGGGGGGAGCTAAAGGGAGAAATTTATAGGATGGTCCTATAGGGGTCAAGTGGGTGGGGACTTAACCCGACTGTGCTGCCATGGAAACATATGGAAATATATATATATATATATATATATATATATATATATATATATATATATATATATATATATATATATATATATATATATGTATATATATATATGTATATGTATATGTATATATATATATATATATATATATATATATATATATATATATATATATATATATATATATATATATATATATATATATATATGTATGTGTATATATATATGTATGTGTATATATATATGTATGTGTATATATATATGTATGTGTATATATATATGTATGTGTATATATATATGTATGTGTATATATATATGTATGTGTATATATATATGTATGTGTATATATATATGTATGTGTATATATATATGTATGTGTATATATATATGTATGTGTATATATATATGTATGTGTATATATATATGTATGTGTATATATATATATGTGTATGTGTATATATATATATGTGTATGTGTATATATATATATATATATATATATATATATATATATGTATATGTGTATATATATATATATATATATATATGTATATGTGTATATATATATATATATATATATATGTATATGTGTATATATATATATATGTATATGTGTATATATATATATATATGTATATATATATATATATGTATGTGTATGTGTATATATAATGTATGTGTACCCTATAATTTTAAGTGCCCAAAAGTACCGGAGGAGGAGGGCAGGAAGAGGGAAGCCGGAGTTCTTGGGCACTAGTACCATCTGGTACTTCCGCCCTCTCTTGATGCACTTCCTGTTTACATTTGAAGTCGCGTCAAGAGTGCACAGAAGTACTGCGATGACGCGTACGAGGGTATGTGTCATCATGTAGATGACGCGTACCCTCGTTCGCGTCATCGCGGTACTTCTGCGCCCTCTTGACGCGACTTCAAATGTAAACAGGAAGTGCGTCAAGAGAGGGTGGAAGCACCAGATGGTACTAGTGCCTAAGAACTCCGGCTTCCCTCTTCCTGCCCTCCTCCTCCTCAGGTACTTTTGGGCACTTAAATTTAATTATAGGGTACTGGCAGAAGGGAGAGCTTAGCGGGGAGGGGTGGGGGCATTTCCGACCCCCCCCCCCCCCCGCGCTCGGTGCATGCTCTCCTTTTATGCTGGGACCCTATAGGGGCCCCAAAGGGACATGTTCGGGGTTCGGCTCGAACATGCCGAACATCAGGGGCATGTTCAGCCGAACCACACCGAACCCGAACATCCAGATGTTCGCCCAACACTACCTCTAAAACATGTACAGTGAGTCATTTTAAATTTGGCAAAATTCAAAGTTTGTTTGGTTGGCTGCATTTCATGTAACCAACAGCCCACACATTATCATGTTATGCAGTCTTATAAAGTAGTTATGGATATCATTAATAAGTTACCTAAACTTGTGCGCCCACATGTACACATTTCCTGTGAAGTGTTTGTTTGTCCTGAGGGTCCTCTGATCATAATAGTGTCTTCCATGTCTGTTAGAAAATATAGTATAACATTTGTACATAAATTATCTTTTATAATCTATGTGGCTATCAACAATATATGTCACATACAGAGCACCTTCAAGCAGCTTTTATGAAAATGTCAAAGTATTGCATTCTAAAAGGTCTATCAGCGATCGCTTTGTATGGAGTGTAATCCTTTATGTATTTTTTGTGTGTAAACTGTTGAACATAGTATATATGTCATAACAATCTGAAATATTAGTTATCAGTTTTTGAAACTCACCAATGCTGGACTGTTCTGGGGCATATATGTGCTGATTCAGGTCTTCTGAATTGGCTTCAAGGTCTGTGAAGGATATGAATATAAAAATTAGAATCGTTTTATAGGTGTTCGTGTTTACTTGTTACAAACATGATATACCTTCCACAGTTGTGGCTTCATCGTCCAACACTAGATTCAGTGGCCTGCCTCTCCTCCTGCAGGCTCTCATCAGGGGCCTGCCTCTCCTCCTGCAGGCTCTCGTCAGGGGCCTGCCTCTCCTCCTGCAGGCTCTCGTCAGGGGCCTGCCTCTCCTCCTGCAGGCTCTCGTCAGGGGCCTGCCTCTCCTCCTGCAGGCTCTCGTCAGGGGCCTGCCTCTCCTCCTGCAGGCTCTCGTCAGGGGCCTGCCTCTCCTCCTGCAGGCTCTCGTCAGGGGCCTGCCTCTCCTCCTGCAGGCTCTCGTCAGGGGCCTGCCTCTCCTCCTGCAGGCTGTCATCAGGGCCCACCTCTCCTCCTGCAGGCTGCCATCAGGGGCCTCAATCTCCTCCTGCAGGCTGTCATCAGGGGGCGCTTGATGTTGCAACTCTTGTCTTCTCTTTTGTTTTTGGTCTGTAAATGTAATTGCAGAAAAAATACAAAACATTGTGTAAAAGTTAATTATCTTAATGTTTATACCAGTTACATACTGTACATGTTGTGTAATGATTGTCTAAGTAGGCTTGATTTGCTGTAACCATAAAGCAATAATAATTACTGTTTGTGTATGTTACATTAAGTCATGCTTTCAAAGTGGTTAATTTGGGTATAAAAAATAATTGGAAACATGTCTGTCATGTACCTACATTTATCCAAAGCACTTTATATGCAATGGTTTTTTCTGCGTTTACATGCAAACAATTTGTATAGTACTTAAAGGGAACCAGAGGGTCCTGAAAAAATATTCGATACATACCTGTGGCTTCCTCCAGCCCCATATGTATGGATTGCTCCCACGCCGCCGTCCTCCGCTTCCTGGATCCGGCAATACCGGGTCCCATAGTTTAGGCCAGTCGGCCAGTCTGCGGCAGCACGCGTCCAATTGTCCGCATCACAGGGGCTCCCGACATACCCTTACGTGCAGGGCTGTGGAGTCGGTACAACAATCTTCTAAATCCAACTCCGACTCCTCAGTTTATGAAATTACGACTCCGACTCCAACTCCAGGTACCCAAAATTGCCCCAACTCCGACTCCACAGGCCTGCTTACGCGTGCGGCTGCATACTGCGCAGCCGCACGCGTAAGGGTATGGAGGGAGCCCCTGCTCATGCGGACAATTGGCTGCGTCCCTCGGAAGCGACGGGACCCGGTGCCGGCAGATCCAGGAAGCGGAGGACGGCGGCGTGGGAGCGATCCGTGCGTATAAGGCTGGAGGAAGCCACAGGTATGTATTGGATATTTTTTGTGGAGCCTCTGGTTCCCTTTAACATGCAGCTGTAACCACATACTTTAATAACATGTATCCTGAATGCACAGTGTATACAGTGTGCCTTTGTAAAAGTAAAAAACTAACAAAGTATATGAAACTGTGTATATGAAATGTTTAAGAATGAGATTAGAAATGTTAGATAACTACTAATTGTGTGAATGCGTGGGTTTGTTCAACACATTACACATTATTAAGATATTACTTACTTCTCCTTTCGATCATTAGGCAAATCTCATCAAAGAAATCTCCTTCTATATTTTTTAGGTCTGACCAGCATTTTTTGAAGCTGATCCTTCCTCCTTCTGACTCCATATTCTCTCTCCAAACTCCGGATTACATGCATCATTATATTATGCTTGCGCTCAATGGGCGTAGGATACACCCTCAGCCTGCCATCATAGTCGTATTTGTCCAAAATACGCACCATCTCTACCATTTCTGGTTTGGACATTTCCTGAGCCCTCTCATAGTCCTGTCTGTGTAGAAAAGGAGTAGAAAGCTCAAAAAGCAGCACCACACTATGTAAGGTATCAAAAATATCAATTACATTTTATTTCAATATGTTACTATCCGATAACAGAATAAAAACGGCCATCCATAAACTTCCACTATAAATAAATAATCAATGACATGATGATGATATATGTAAACATCCAAGCATAAATATAGCTGACAATAGATCTGAGTCAGTGTGAGGTGCTCAATTAATGAGCACAGCAACACTCTAAAAACCCGGGTTCAATACCTCCTGATGCTAGTGCAAAACATCAATGTGAATAATAAAAGTGCATACGTGCAAACAATCAAAAATCATATGGAAAAACCTTAATTGTCCATAGGAGAGGACATATGCTATAAATAACAAGTAGTAGTAAAGTGCGAAGTGAGCAGTAACAGACAGGGTAAAGCATATAGAGATGTATGTCAGGGGGTATACTTAGCCGGTAATGAGTGACCCAGAAAAAGTGGAAGCAGGGAAGGGAGCCCTCGGTGGACTACTCCACCGGTTTCGCGGCCGTCACGCCGCTTTTTCAACGAGTGCGAGGGATCTCCATACCAAACCAGCGCGTAGCGCTGTTTAAGTATCGGAATGGAGACAGTCACGTGTGCGCGCCGCTCGGCGCGTCACAGGTGACGTCAGTGGGGCAGAGGACACGGACGGAAGCCCAGGAGAGTCGGAGCGTGCCACACTGGAGCGCATATGAAGAAAGTAAGTATGTAAGGGGAAAAGGGCAGCGCAAAAGAACGAATAAAAGAGGTGCAGCAGTAGAATGTATGAATAAAGAGTAGAGCATCAAAGATCATAGAAAGACAGATCAAACCATAGCCATACAGATATATTTCATATCAATAATGCAAATACAAAATCGCTCTCAAAAGCCCCTGTATATTCAATATATATCACTAACCTACTATGCATCATTTCCCCAAATGTATACACAATTGAAAGAAACAGTATCGATTCACATTCAGGAGGATGGCACTTTAAGCTCTGATTTATATAGAAAACCGACTGCGGTAAATAGTCTATTACACTATAAAAGTGCACACAATAAATCTCTTAACAATATTCCTACCAGTCAATTTCTGAGATTAAGGCGAATTTGCACTAACGACTCTGATTTTTACAGACAAGCGGCAGATTTAAAACAGAGGTTTCTGGATCCTGGTTGTCCAAAAAGAATAGTCAAGCAGGCCTTTTACATCGCCAGAAACAAGAATCGGACAGAGCTCATCAATACGAGACCTCGGAGGAGAGATAATCTGGTGAGACTCAGCACTGTATTTAATAATGGTTGGAAGGAGATTTATGGGGCTCTGAGGAATACTTGGCCCATATTGCAGTCAGACCCTGATTTGAGGGGTTGCATATCCTTGCACCCCTCTATTACTGCCAAGAGATGCCCCACCCTCAGGGACAAGCTTTGTTCCAGTCATTTCTCTGCAAGTAGGGGACGTACTATCGGTGCTGGGGTATATGGCAGTTATCCCTGCGGAGCCTGTAATGTATGCCCTTATATGAGTGGTCGATCTGAAATTAACAATGTTTCTCAATCAAGAAGGTACAGGCTTAACCAATACATTAACTGCCGCACTCAGGGTGTTATTTATGCCCTAGAGTGCAGTTGTCCTAAATTGTATGTTGGCCAGACAAAAAATGCACTTAAAGTTAGAGTACAACACATGTCCAAAATTAGACTAGCTGAACGAGATCGCAGAGAAGGGAACAAGTTGACTTCAGTTGCTGCTCATTTTTTGGAGTGTCGTGCAGGCTCATATAGCCAAATGAGAGTATATGGTCTCGAATATATTAGAACCACCAATAGGCGGGGTGACATTGTGGCCAGATTGCTGCAGAAAGAAGCTAGGTGGATATATTGTTTGGAGTCATTGTGCCCACTGGGCCTTAATGAAGATATCGATTATTCAGGCTTTATTCATTAATATACTCATTACATGTCCTTTTGTATTGCAGATTGTCTTTAAGGTTGTGCTATTTGTGTTTGACACCAGTTAATCTCCTTATGTGGTCCTGGACTATCATGGATCTATGGAGTCTCTCTGTTTTGTTGTACCCTGGACTTCGCCAAATAATGTGTTTGCGTCGCGATTCTGGACATACTGTGCGTCGCTATTCTGGACGAAGATCAATATCTTGAACTCCCATGGATTTCTATGGATTTATGTGGACCTATGGAGTCTTTGAGTGATGTGCAACTTTGGACTTTTTCAGGCATCGTTTTTTCGTCGCGTTTTTCTATCTTTTACGTCGCTGTGTCATCCTGGAAGAAGATACAGACATGTGGACTTTAATAGTATGGACCCTGTGTGTATCCTCTAGTATGCTGTTTTCATAATTGTATTATGTGTAGATATCTCCATCTGCGGATGGAGAAAATGTGTTTTATAATTTAGTACTGTTTCTTTAAATTGTGTATACATTTGGGGAAATGATGCATAGTAGGTTAGTGATATATATTGAATATACAGGGGCTTTTGAGAGCGATTTTGTATTTGCATTATTGATATGAAATATATCTGTATGGCTATGGTTTGATCTGTCTTTCTATGATCTTTGATGCTCTACTCTTTATTCATACATTCTACTGCTGCACCTCTTTTATTCGTTCTTTTGCGCTGCCCTTTTCCCCTTACATACTTACTTTCTTCATATGCGCTCCAGTGTGGCACGCTCCGACTCTCCTGGGCTTCCGTCCGTGTCCTCTGCCCCACTGACGTCACCTGTGACGCGCCGAGCGGCGCGCACACGTGACTGTCTCCATTCCGATACTTAAACAGCGCTACGCGCTGGTTTGGTATGGAGATCCCTCGCACTCGTTGAAAAAGCGGCGTGACGGCCGCGAAACCGGTGGAGTAGTCCACCGAGGGCTCCCTTCCCTGCTTCCACTTTTTCTGGGTCACTCATTACCGGCTAAGTATACCCCCTGACATACATCTCTATATGCTTTACCCTGTCTGTTACTGCTCACTTCGCACTTTACTACTACTTGTTATTTATAGCATATGTCCTCTCCTATGAACAATTAAGGTATTTCCATATGATTTTTGATTGTTTGCACGTATGCACTTTTATTATTCACATTGATGTTTTGCACTAGCATCAGGAGGTATTGAACCCGGGTTCTTAGCGTGTTGCTGTGCTCATTAATTGAGCACCTCACACTGACTCAGATCTATTGTCAGCTATATTTATGCTTGGATGTTTACATATATCATCATGTCATTGATTATTTATTTATAGTGGAAGTTTATGGATGGTCGTTTTTAGATGTTTTTATTCTGTTATCTGATAGTAACATATTGAAATAAAATGTAATTGATATTTTTGATACCTTACATAGTGTGGTGCTGCTTTTTGAGCTTTCTACTCCTTTTCTACTGCAATTCCTTGCTCTAGCACACACTATTGGTGTGAGTGCAGTGTTGTGTCCATTACTAATAGTCCTGTCTGTGTGCCATGTTGACTGTTCGCATGTAAAGGAAATGACATCAGCGGAAGTTCACGCAAGGTGTGACGGGATCTCGCGAACGTTCAACGTATTTAAACGTTCGTCTTTCTTAGATCGTTGTGGCGTGGATGGTTTTGTGTGCCGATCGTTCTCCATACATTGGGTTTGGAAAGTGTGATCCTGGGTAAGTAGTGTGTGGTGTGCATGTATTACGAACTGTGAATGAAAGTTTTTTTGTTTTAATTGGTGCATGTATTAAGAACTTTTTTTTATTTTATTTTTTTATTGGTAGTATATTAATAGCGATGTTTTTTGTGTATCTTATTGTTTAAGGTTTACGTGTGAGTCCTGTAATGGCGTCTTTGCGGTCGAATGACCGTTCGTTACCTGACCATTCGTTACCTGACCGTAAGTACAACATTATATTTATTGCATAAGGCTTATTTTTGAAGAAATGTGGTGTTATATGTATGCATAAGCTACTATGATTTTATCAATTGACTATCTGCATTTTTAAAAATGGAATTGATATCTGAATGAATGTGCATAAGGTTGAATTAACTACCAAAAAGGTGTATTTAAAGTAACATGTGTAAGTACAACACTAGTTAGAACGCTTTAACATTTAATTTGCTCACAAATGGTTGCATGTGTAGAAATTTGACCTATATTTAAACATAATACATACATGTTTCTGATTATTGATGAGATGGTGAAGTACAAACATTGTTTGTCTTGCTAGACACATTATCTATTGTGTTTGGTTGCCAAATTAGTATTTGTTAACCTGCATGTATTCCAAAGGAGTAATTATTTGTCTTTCTAACACATTGCTCTTGAGTCACTAAGACAAATAGCATGCCTTATCTGAGTTAAGCCCATACAAACTTATGCCTGCTAGTTGCCAATGACGAGAGCTTCGCTCGTCCAGCCCTGAGCCCCTGTGGGTTGTTATCGCTCACTATGCTACTCTGATAAGGCCTCTTAACTTGGCTAATACATGCTATTAGTGTTAGTGAATCACCGCCATTGTGGGAGTGAAGTGTTACATTACCTGTAAGTGTTACATGCTACATTGGATAATAAAAATTTTTGCGATTGTGGCTTAACAGATTTTTGAAGTGAGAAGGATATTTAGGCTGCCCTGCGTTTTGTTTATCATACGTCATAAGTTGGTCTTCCCTCCACATCCTCTGCTTCAAATACTTTCTGCCATACACCCTAAACAAGCATGCAGCAGATCAGTGTTATATTAATTTTTTAGATAAATGGCTGCATGATTGCTTATTGTGTGGTTCAGCCAGTACTGTGGACAACTATAGCAGCAGGTCTACCAGATTGTATTGTGTATAGTTATACTATTGCATACTACCTATCACTATCATGGTAAACAGACTTTAGTTTATGGGTACATTGTGTTTTTGAAAAAAGATTGTAAAGGCACAATATGTAAGTCATTTGTGTAGTTAAAGGGAACCAAAGGCCGCAGGAAAAATATTGTATACATACCTGGGGCTTCCTCCAGCCCCATACGCACGGATCGCTCCCACGCCGCCGTCCTCCTTCATGTATCAGCCAGTTCCGGGTCCCGTAGTTTCGGCCGACTGGCCAGTCGGCGGCAGCTCACGGCCAATTTTCCGCCTCACAGGGGCTCCCAGCAAACCAGTACGCATGCGGCTGCTTACTTTGAAGCCGCAGGCGTGCGAGTATGGAGGGAGCCCCTGTGATGCGGACAATTGGCCGTGTCTGCCGGAAGTAACGTGACCCGGTACCGCCGATCCAGGAAGCGGAGGATGGCAGCGTGGGAGCGATCCAGGCTTATGGGGTTGGAGGATGACCCGGGTATGCATAAAAGCTTTTTCCTTTTTTTTTTTTTTTCCCCAGTCCTCTGGTTCCCTTTAATTATAGGTTTTCAAATGTATCAGGCTTTAGTTGGTATGTTTATAGACTACAGTTGTTCATGAATATCATTTTGTACATTCATTTTATTATACACATAAATAACTAGTCTAATTCTTGGTTCTGTTTCTTGGTGAATCTGACGCTTTTTACAATGGGGATTTCCTGCAGGAATTTATAGAACTATACTGCTCACACCCTTGTTTGTGGAAAATTAAAGCCCCTGAGTACAGAATGCGCCACAAAAAGACTCAAGCTTATGCAAGTCTGATTTAGTTGTGTAAACGCATTAACCCTCGTGCAACACAGCAATTTGTCAAAACTAAAATACAAAATCTTAGAACAGTGTTTAAAAAGGAGCTAAATAAAGTTTTAGACTCTCAAACATCGGGTGCCTCTGCAGATGATGTTTACAAGCCGAGACTTTGGTATTATAACTTGCTAACATTTACTATTGACCAGGAGGTGGGCAGAAAAACACTCACCAACATGGACAATGTAGAAAGTAATGATGCATCTACAAACAGTGGTACTTCACCAAACGTGGGAAATATCAATGATCAAAATGAGGATATTGTGGAAGGGGAAACAGATGACCAGGTACAAATTAGTGTTGACAATATTTGTATCAAGTTTATTCTATAAGTATACACATAATTAGCAATGTATATTTAATGATTCATAAACAAACATTAATGACGAAATATGATGGGCCTGTTATACTGGAAAGGTACTGATCCTGGCCCCTTGAAATAAGCCATGTATTGATCTCTGTTTAGTTTGGCATTGAATGTTGTGTTACGTGGTACAGAAGGCTGCAGGTTGGTAAGAGGTGGGTTTTGTGAACGCCAATCGCCTGGAACAATAATCCCTGAGGTAAGGTCCTCCTGATCCACACTGTTTGGGGGCATATAATGATGTGGCTGCTTGCTACGTAAAAAGTTATGCAGAATGCAGCATGCATACACCACAAGGTCAATCTTATTAATGCGCAGGTTTATGGCAGTATGGAGCACTCTAAATCGGTTGGTTAAAATGCCAAATGCATTCTCAACCACCCTTCTTGCTCTAGAGAGGCGGAAGTTAAAAATGGCCTTGTCATTATCTAAAGTCCTTTGTGCAAATGGTTTGACAATGTTGGGATGTAAAGCAAATGCTTCATCTGCTACAAACACATAATTTAATCCACACTTGGTTTCTAAATTGTTTGGTAGATGAAGCTTCTTTGCTTTCAATTGTGACATAAACACAGTGTTGTCTATCACACTCTCTTGTCTATTAACTCTCTAGTAAGGCCACATCTGGAATATGGAATTCAGTTCTGGGCACCACATTACAAAAAAGATATTGCAGTTTTAGAGCAGGTGCAGAGACTAGCAACAAAATTGATGCGTGGGATGGAAGGTCTCACTTATCGAGAAAGGTTAGATAAACTGGGTTTATTTAGTCTAGAGAAAAGACGCCTTAGAGGGGATCTAATTAACATGTATAAATACATCAGAGGGCAATATAATACCTTGGCGGATGAGCTTTTTGTCCCTAGGCCTTCTCAAAGGACTAGAGGACATGATCTGCGCATGGAGGAAAAATGTTTTAGCCATTTATTTAGGAAAGGGTTCTTTACAGTAAGAGTGATTAAGATGTGGAATGCATTGCCACAGGAAGTCGTTATGGCAAACTCTATACTTGCATTTAAAGGGGGCTTAGATGCTTTCCTTGAGTTGAAAGACATCCATGGCTACAATTACTAGGTAATGCCTAATGATGTTGATCCAGGGATTTTATCTGATTGCCATCTGGAGTCGGGAAGGAATTTTTCCCTTTAGGGGCTAATTGGACCATGCCTTGTAAGGGTTTTTTCACCTTCCTCTGGATCAACAGGGATATGTGAGGGAGCAGGCTGGTGTTGTACTTTATACTGGTTGAACTCGATGGACGTATGTCTTTTTTCAACCAAAATAACTATGTAACTATGTAACTATGTAACACCCCCATCAGACATTCTTCCATTTTTTCCGATGTCCACCATAATAAACTCATAACAAGCGTTTACAAGAGCCCTCAAAACAATGCTGTGAAATCCCTTATAATTGAAGTAATATGAGCCACTTCCTTTGGGAGGGGTTATCCGGATATGTTTGCCATCTAATGCTCCACCACAGTTTGGAAAGTGCCAGAATTGTTCAAAATCTTCAGCTACAGCCATCCACTAAGCAGGATTGCTTGGTAACGGAAAAAAAAAAATTAGCTTTTCTAATAATCTCATCTTTTTGTTTGTACCTAGGAAAGTCCACACACAAGTGATACACAAACTATGAGCTCTATGGGGGAGATTCCAGGAACAAGCGCTACTCAGAACACCAGCTCTGTGACATCCAATCCTACATACCAGGGAAGGACCCAAAAGAGGAACAAGACAAGTAATGAAGCTGAAGACAAACTTGATGAGGCTCTTGAGCAGGCAATTAATGCACTTAAAGAAAATGATGATGAATGTGATGCATTCGCTGTTGGTGTGTCCAAAAAAATGAAAAAAACTTGAACCAGATCAGCGACATGCTGCAGAAGTTTATATAACTGACATATTATATAAAGGGGCATTAGGACAACGGAACACTCAGATTTCAACTTACACTAAAACACAAGCCCCGCAATTTATACCCACACCACCATCAATGCACCAAGCAATGCAACCACCAATGCAACCACCAATGCAACCACCAATGCAACCACACACAACTATCATACAATTACTATGAGCTACAACAACAGTATCAATACACACATATAGAAAACACACAATCACTTGAACAAACACAGTATACACACTTATGAATGTTATAATTTTTTTTTTTTTTGAATGATGTAAATTCCTACTACATTATTTGATAAAGTATGTATGGATTGTGAAAAAATATCTCTCTACATACATGTGCCTAATATGTTTATTCTGATTATGTTTACAAACAATGTAATTGTAATGAAAAGTTTAATGATTACTTTATGTTGTGAAAAATATATAGTGACCATGAGTTGATAAAAGCAAACTGTGAAAAATAATGATTATCGAGCATCTTCATTTTACATCCTGATTCATTATTTGCCTCACACATAAATAGTGGACAAGGTGTATATTTTTGCTATATTACAGGACCAGTATTTTTACAAATAATCAGTACTTTCAATGTGACTCAACAGACTTTTTTTTTTTATATATACATCTCCTCATGGTTGAATCTCTTAAATTTTTGTTGCTTACAACAGCATTGACTTAACAGTTGCAAAGTGTTCTTAAAATTTTTTTAAGCAAATGAGTAGCCTGCTATGTAACTATTTTGGCACTTTAAGTGCTGTTAATGCAATGGAGTGGAAAACACACACATCCCTGAAAATACCCCTTGAGGAGATGGAGTGGAATATAACCTGTCGGTTTGGCTTAATTTTCACTAACTATACCATTTTGCATTTTTGTGTACATACCTTTATATACTCTCCTTTAAGACATTGGATAATTGCACAACAGGTCTCAGGAATGACGTGCCCAAGTGCCTGAGGTGAGATTCCTGTGCTGAATTTTAGATCTTGCAATGACCTCCCTGTAGCCAAAAAAGCGTAACGTGGCCATTAACCTTTGTTCAGCAGATATTGCTTTTCTCATCCATGTGTCCTGTTTGGATATTAAGGGTATGACTTGTCTCAAGAGTTCTTGAAAAATGGAGTCAGACATACGCAAATAATTTTTGTAGTCTTCTGGAGCTGACAAACGAAGTTCTCTTAATAAGTTCTCATCAGATATTGAGTCTCGGTCCTGCAGCCATGCCTTCGCCCAAAACCGACGCTTTCCCATGGGTTCTCCCCTTTTCAATTGAAGTTTTCTCTTACG